>NC_034601.1:476269-503112 GCF_900095145.1 Mus pahari | reverse complement strand
GAGAGAGAGAGAGAGAGAGAGAGAGAGAGAGAGAGAGAGAGAGAGAGAGAGAAGAGGAAGGGATGGAGAGAGGGAGAAACAACACACCCCAGAGAGAGGGAGAGAGAGGGAGAGAGAAACACCTCAACAGACATTCAAGAGATTCTATATTAAATGATTAGTGAGGTTAGAACTAATAAGTAAATTTGTTGAATCAACCAGAGATGTCCAAATTCCAACAGGAGAAAAATATCATGAAGCCTTTTTTGAAAGACAAAAGAAAAATTTAAAAATGTGTAGTGATGTTTGTGAGTAAAAAGACTTAGATTTTAATATTTAAAAATCCTTTATTCAACCAGTGAGATGGGTTAGCTGGTTGAGATCACCAAGCCTGACCACCTGAGTTCAATCGCTGGCACCAACCTGGAATCATGGAAGAAGAGAACCAACTGCTACGGATTATCCTCTGACCTACACACACGCCCCTCAGGCATACAAATAAATGTAATAAAAACCTTTAGTTATGGACATTTCAAAATATACAGAGGTACGCAGAACTGTGTGATGAATCAACCTATGACTGCCATTTGCTTCAGTGACTACCAGTTCCAATCGCTTTTGTATGTGTGTATACACATTCAAGTATGTCAGTTGGTGTGCACACACATGTGGATGTGTGTGGAGGTCAGAGGTTGACAGTAAATCCTCTCTGAATGAAGAAAAGGAATAAAAAGGAAAGAAAAGAACATGACTCCTCCTGGGTGTGGTGAAGGAGAAAGTTTATTACAGATACATGGGAGAGCATAGCCAGGGGCAGAGACATCCGAGGGTCCAGAGTGGTCATGACCAGGAACCCTGTGGGGAGAAGGGGGGGGGAAAGGAGAGGGGGGAACAAGGTACAGCAGCCAGCAGGCCAAAGGGACAAAAGGAGAGTACAAAAAAGGGTAGGTAACCTAAGAGATTGGATTATATAGGGAAGAACCTCTGGAGAAGAGCAGCCCAGCCTCTGGTCTGGAACATTCAGGTGTGGTATGGCTCTCATACCCAGTAACAGGTAGGGATTGAAGGATGCTAGGAGAACCTGGAGGCCAGATTGGCTTTGATATGTTAAATAGGCTCCTCAGCTGCTTGTCCTGGGTTTGAAGCTTAACACTCTTCACTTTATTTAGTAAGGTAGAGTCTCTTGCTAAGCCTGAAGCTCACACATTTGGCTACTCTAGATAGTCAATTTGATCCAGAGATCCCCTGGTTTCAGCCTCCTGATACAGTACCACACCCATCTGGGTTCTGGGGAGACAAACCCATGCCTCAGACTTGTGTGATAACCGCTTTATCCACTGAGTCCAATTCCTAGCCAATCTTACTTCATCCATACCTCATCACATTATCTATTCTACACATTATCAGATTATAATATCTATAAACCAACAGATTTCTAAGGTCCAGCATTGTTCAGCTATATGTATTTTGTTTTGTTTTGAGATAGGGTCTCACTCTCTTTTGTTGTTGTTGTTGTAGCTCAATCTGGCCTGAGACTCACTTAAGTAGCCCAAGCTGGCCTCTGATTTGTTATACAGCTTTGAGCTTCTGCTTCTCCTACATCCTTGGAAGGGCTAGGATTATAAATATGTGTCATCACACCCAAGTGATCTGGAAGTTTATCCTCAGCCATCATTTCCCATCCCCAGTACCCACGGTTCTCAGGGAACACCCACTCATGGCATTTTGTACTATTTCTTTCTTTTCTCCTTCTTCATTTCTTTCTTCCCTTCTCTCTCCTTCCTTCCTTCCTTCCTTTCTTTTTCTTCCTTCCTTTCTTTCTTCTTTCTTTCTTTTGTTGTTGTTGTTGTTGTTTTGGATAGGGTTTCTCTGTGTAGCTTTGGCTGTCCTGGAACTTGCTCTATAAAGCAGAGTGGCTTTGAACTCACAGAGATCCTCCTGCCTCTGCCACCAGTGTCCATTGACTTCTTTCTTCTTTTATCAGCTGTCAACGTAACACACCCTTCCCTTTTATGACCCAATACTGTTAACACTGTGTGGGCAGAGAGGTTTATACATTCGTCAGTGGGTAAAGGCAAATGAGCTTTTCTCAGGAAATTGTCCTTAATTTATTCCACATTGTTACTCTTCTGTGCCCCTAGTCTGAGCCTTCTGTAATGGATTCCTGCCTCATTTAATGTGGTCTCTATCGCTACCGATTGTAAGAAGAGAAGGTACCTCCTTCGTGGCTTGTCCTTTTCTGGGCTGGGGAAGTGGCAGTGGCTTGATACATTTCAAGAAGTTCTCAACTTGACAGTGCTCCTCATTTTTTTTTCTTACCCATGTCCCCCATCTAGTGTTCTCTGAGGAGCCACAGACTAAAGCAATAAATAGACAGGAAAACCTGTATCAGCAAGTACCAGAGGAAATGATCAAAACCATACAGGTGAGAACAAATAGAAATGTTTCTGTGGAGCAGGTGTTTCAGGACTGGGAACAAAGGACAAAGAAGAGCTAGGGGTTTGGTGCCTAAGAACTGTGACCCAGGTCGAGTCCTGCCATGCTTACTCCAAATTGTAGGGACTAGATTTCTCAGCTCTCTTTGTAAACTGGAGTGTGACCCAGTACCTGCTCACAACAGGGGAATGACTCAAGGCCAGGGACAGACTAGTAGACAACGTGTTTACCAGCAGTTTCCTTTGGGGGAAGGCCCTGGATTTTCTAGGTGACTAGACACCATGTCCATTCAGAGGAGGAGTGGGCCACCAGGATTGCCTACTCTTCTTAATGTCCAGAGGCCTCCAAATTGGGGGGTCTGACACTGTATCTACCCATTCAGTCATAAAGTTAACAAACATAGCCCCTACCCTCAGTGAATGCAATGACCTATAGTGAGACCAGCACCCGGGGCACCTCAGATGCAGTGACGCTGGTCCTCTGTCTCTCTGTGGCTCTGTGGCCACTTACTTTCCTCAACACCTGTGAAGACGGACTGCTGGGTAGTCTGTCATGATTTTCCATGCTTGTTACCCTAACTTCTCAGAGCACGCAGGGATTTCTTTATGATTTTTCCCAGGGAATTAATACTCTGAAGAGGCTTAAGAATAATATGTGATGAATAAAAACATAAATGAATTGAACAATGTATTAATATTGTGCCCTTGAACTTTGCCCAGAAGTGATCTCTGAGGCCCTAAAGTGTTAGAGGGACTTCCTGAGACAACTGAGATTTGCAGACTGAATTATTGTGCTAGTGACAGGTGTTTTCAGGACTGTGAATAGCATTGACATAAGTATAAAATATTTCAGATGATGAGAGCAACTTGGTGAATATAGGATACTGGTGGGGACAAAATGATGGACAGAGGGAGAGATGAAACAAGTGTGGGTAGCACAAGTTTTGAACAGTTAAGATAAATGTGCATCACTCAATTATGGCCCAACCATTGTTATATACATGTGTCTGTCTATTTTATATATGTTCTTAGTGTTTTTCTTTTTCTTTGTATAGGAGCCATTTGTTGCAGTAGGCCTGCGCCTAGTCCCTTTGCCTTATACTAATGATGTCGAAGTGGCGCCTGCAGGCTACAGAAGGTCCTCGGATCTGTGTGTAGATGGGGAAACTGAGGCAGGAAGGGACAAAGCAACTTTTTCTAAGATCACCGAGGGAGATTCCCCCCCCCCCAGAAAGGTAATTTTGTGGCTGTGTGCTGAACAGCGTGAAACACAAGAAAAGTTTATGTAAGAAGTTGCCTCAGTCAAAGGACCGCAGGCACCATGATGGACAACACACCAGGTGACGGCGGTGTAGGAGGAGGAGCCCATTCTTCAGGTAAAGAATGTGGGGGAGACTGGCTGCATCGTGGGTGGATGGGGAGGGAGGGGTCTGACTCACAGGTTTCTCGCTTAGGAAATAGGGGTGCTGCTGATACCTGGAAGATAAGGACTTCTGAGTCAAGCTGGCAGGTTTTGAGAGAGTGTTAATAGAGATGGGAAAACTTTAGTTTTTGAGGAGGTGTGTGGCACACCCAAGTGAGAGGGTCTCCCTGCGACCCTACATTTTTCTGGGTACCTGCCAAAGCCAGGGTGGTTGTCCGAAGTGAAGAGCACCCCTAGGAGATCGAAGCCCTTGGTCTTGGTACCTGGGCCCTCCTCAGATCCAGGTGGTCGAGCTGACAGCCCCTCCCTTCAGGTGACAGCGTTGGACCTGGCCCTATCGTTTTTTGGGCTTGGGAGTGGGCGCTCAAGAGCCTTGCGGTGCCCTTGCAAACTTGGGAAGAACAAGGGGTGGACTCTCGGCCTGTCATTTTCTCCCTCGGTGATCTTGGAAAAAGTTGCTTTGCCCCTTCCTGCCTCAGTTTCCCCATCTGCACACAGACCCGAGGACCTTCTGTAACCTGCAGGTGCCACTTCGCCATCACTAGCATAGGGCGAGGGGAAGAGGCGCAGGTTGCGGTGGCGTCTTCCCAGTCCGATGTCACCCTGGAGGCTCGCAAGCCAGGGAGTCGAGGAGCTAGCCGCCAAGAGGCAGAGCTGCCGGGGCGGGACCGGACGGGCTGGGCCCCGATCAGCGCCGACTCCGCGCCTGGGGGGCCCAGGCTCGAGCCCAGGGCGCCCTCCCCGCGCGTGCCGCGTTACTGACGGCGTCAGAACAAAAGTGGCCGTCCGCTCTGCGCACTTGGCGTCCCGCAGGCCGGGCCTAGCGCCGCAGCCCGTCGCCTCACGCACCGCCGCCGTGCCTTCGACCCTTCCACCCGAGCGCGCTCGGCTCTTTCCGCCGCGGCCGGCGCAGGTGGAGGGGGCGGGGCGGGGGCCGTGCGTGGTGACGCCGCGGGGGGTGACGTACAGGCGTGCCCCGCCCCCTCCCCCTCCCCGTTCAGGCTCTGGAAAGAGAAGAAAAAAAACTTTCTTTTTTTTTTAATTGAGGAATCAACAGCCGCCATCTTGTCGCGGATCCGACCGGGGCTTCGAGCGCGATCTACTCGGCCCCGCCGGTCCCGGGCCCCACAACCGCCCGCGCACCCCGCTCCGCCTGGCCGGCCCGCTCCGCCCGGCCCTCGGCGCCCGCCCCGGCGGCCCCGCTCGCCTCTCGTCTCGGCCTCCCGGAGCCCGGCGGCGGCGGCCGCGGCGGCCGCGGCGGCGGCGGCACGGGGTGGGGGGGCCGCGGCGCGGCGGCGGCCCCGCTCGGCGCATTGTTTTTCCTCACGGCGGCGGCGGACCGCAGGCGGGCGGCGGAGCCCAAAGCCCCCCGGTCGTCCGGCCGCGGGCGAATTCATTAAGTGGGGCGCGCGGGGGGGGGGCGGCGAGGCGGCGGCGGTACCACCATGTTCCCGGGCGCCGCCTGAGCCGCGGGGCCGGGCGCCGTCGCTGCCAGCCGGGCCCGCGGAGGCGGCCGGGCCGCTTGGGTGCCCGGGCCGCGGAGTGTCGCGCTCGGGAGGCGGGCAGGGGATGAGGGGGCCGCGGCCGGCGGCGGCGGCGGCCGGGGGCGGGCGGTGAGCGCTGCGGGGCGCTGTTGCTGAGGCTGAGATTTGGCCGCCGCCTCCCCCACCCGGCCTGCGCCCTCCGCGGCCCGGCCCGCGCTCCTGCGCTCGCTCCTCGCTGGCTCCCCTGCTCGCAGCCGCCGGCCAGACCCCCGTCCGGGCCGCGTCGCGCCGCCCGCCCGCGCTCAGGGCTGTTTCCGCGAGCAGGTGAAGATGGCCGAGAACTTGCTGGACGGACCGCCCAACCCCAAACGAGCCAAACTCAGCTCGCCCGGCTTCTCCGCGAATGACAACACAGGTGAGGCTGGGGCCAGGCTCGCTGTCAGAGTCGGCGGCCGGGAGGGAGCTGAGGGTCGCAGTGGCCGGAGACTCTGTCCCGGGCCTTGGGATGTGTTTCCCTGCCGGGGAGGAAAAGTGAAGCGGGGGCGCGGCCGAGTGTCCGCACGCGTGGCCGGCCGGGATGACAGCGGAGGGGACCTTGGAGGTTTGGAGTAAGAGAATGCGACCAGAGGTAATGGGGGCTTTCAGGATCGGACCCCCACTCTAGGCGGTGCAGTCGCGGACACAGCTGCTGCTGCCTTACGAGTTGCGACTGAGAAGTTTCTTGGAATGTGTTGCTCGGGAAAACGCTCAGTGGTTATTTAGAAACTCTTGATTTTTTTTTTTTTGATCACCTAGTTTTGTTTTTTTTTTTCAAAACCCCAAACCTCATGTGCGAGTTGTCATCAAAGTTGCTGTGGTGTCTTTCATTTACATACGTAACCTTAAAAAGAAGTTAGCAGGCTTTTAAAAGTCCATTGGGCTCCAGTCTGCCTTTGAGGTTGGAATGGTTTTACACTGGAGATGAAAATTTAAAAAATTAAGGACTTTGAATCTTTCAGGGAAAGAGAAAAGCAAGATACTCTTAAATCTTTTCCCCGACTCACAAAATAACTTCCATGCAAACTTTCTTAGGTGATCGGATCGGGTCCCCAAGACTTTTCTGTTCATTCAGTAATTCAGAGTACTTCTGGACAGCTCTGATAACCTTGCCAATTATTCGTATATCCCTTTTTAAGCTCTCCTTCGAAATATAAACTCGTATGCTGCTGCGAACAATGCCGGCTCAGCGCAGCTAGCACTTCTCCAGTACGTACTTGTAGCGGCATCTGAAAATCAGTTTCTGATGAATGGGTCCAAATCAATTTACATTGCTGCCTGCAGATTGGCGCTAGATACAGATGTTCAAGTTGTGGAACTCTTTATGTGACTTTATACAAGTGTATTAAAAAAATTTCTGCTTTTGAAACAAAAGTTAGATTTCATGGCTTCAGTTTGAATAGTGTTCCTGTTAGTGAAGTCCAGTCATGAAATGGGATGTGTAATTTTAGTTAATGTAGAAATGAGAGAGGAGTGTTCTCCCTCCATCATTTTTCAGAAGATTTTTGTTGACTTAAAATTTGTTGAGTAGTAGGAAGGAGTAAATAAGAAATTCACAGGTAGGTAGGGAAAAGTCACTTTTCTTTTTAAACGACAAGTTGTTTGATGTTTATTTTCATAAAAATCTTATTGATGTAAAATGTTGAAACAGTGGTTTAAGTACACTTGTGCAAAGTAGAGCTCCCTTGCTTTAGTAATCTTGCTGTGCTTGAGCCAGAAGACTGTAATCATATGAGCTATGAGATGTAGATCATACCAGGTAGGTGTCCTCCTCAAGTTTATCCTCTGACACTGGTAACTGGAAGACTTCAGCTTTGCTGTTACTGAGTGAACTTGTAGATTTTTTTCTTAGAAGTGGGGCAAATTAATAAGACCACAAAAAGACCTGTAGTATCTTATACATCTAGAGGTTTACAAGATGGAACCCAAAAGAAGATGGTTTTTCCCCTTCTTCTTCCTCCTCCTCTTCTTCCTCCTCTTCCTCCCTTCCTCCTCCTCCTCCTTCCTTTTTTTTTTTTTTTTTTTTTTTTTTTTTTTTGGTGTAGCTTGTCTGGATTGTCAGATGTTTACTTACCGTGTTGCTAACCGGAGCAGACTTACCAGGAAGGATCTTCTGCACGGGAGCACTTTGTCCCTGTCCCTGTCCCTGTCGCTTTTTACCCAGGAGACGCAGGAGAGAACTTTCACATTTACACATATATGAAAACAAGGAGTGGTAGTTTCTAATGATCCTGATTTAAATGATCAAAGAATAAGATGGCATTCATATTTGGTTACATGAAATGCACCATCACATTGTCTTGAAAGGGTGTAAGGGTCCACTCTGAGGAAGGAGCCATTTTTGAATACATTAAACAAGGTGAAACCTTCTTGAGAATAACTATTATTCTATGATCCAGTAACAAGATAGACAGATCTTAAAAATTAAACAAATAAATGGCTGAAGTATTTTTGTTAAATATATTTAAAGCAGTGAAGGCTGGGACAGAGACAGAAGGATAATATTGTTGAGAAAAATTGAACTTTGTTTTCTTTGTTTTTTTCTTTTCTTTTTTTTTCTTTTTTCCCCCCCAAGACAGGGTTTCTTTGTGTAGCCCTGGCTGTCCTGGAACTCACTCTGTAGACCAGGCTGGCCTCGAACTCAGAAATCCACCTGCCTCTGCCTCTCAGGTGCTGGGATTAAAGTCGTGTACTACCACTGCCCGGCCTGAACTTTGTTTTCTTGAGGGGTCTTATCTCACGCCTCCAAGAGGAAATTGGGCTGGGGTAGGTGAGGTGTGTGTTCTGAGCACAAGATGCAATTTTAGGGAGGGGATGCAAGGAGAGTGAGCAGAGAGCCCTAGACAGTGAGAAACAGCTGCGACTTGAACTAGTGATACAAGCCACATCTTTGGGGACTGAGATGTGAATCCATCAAGTGCATTTTAGTTGTGTTTCTAGGAATGGTAGTGGTTGGAGAAGAGAGTGCCCTTGATAGAGAGGGAAGCCTACCAGGCCTACGGAGTACTTGGAGCTCACCAAGGGGAGTGTCCGTGTATGCATAAACCACTCCACTAGGGGCCAGGCAGCCTCTGAGTGATGATCGCCTTTGTTACTTAAGATGGGCGAGAACACACAGAGGAAGAGGGAAGGTGCCTGGAGGACGGAGCAAGAGGAAGAAGAGACCGCTTTTCACCTACCACAGGCAGTTCTGCAGAGGCAGAGAGGCAGATGGTGTCAGATGCTGGTGAAATACTATTGTCTTGTTCTGTGTTGAAGTGTTAAGCACTTTGTAAGAAGCAGGGAACTTTGTGTTATACATATGTAGTTGGCTATGTATTTTGGAAACTTTCTCTTAATACGTCCAAATTAAAATAGTTTAGAATCTTTTAACACCATGGATTCATGATCGAACAGTATAGAAAAAATTATTCAGGCAAGTAGACTTTTTTTTAAACATACATAATTGGCAATTCATACATTTGTGAAGGTGGGTTTTTTATTTTTTATATTTTTTTTTGTTTGGTTTGTCTTTTGAGGCTGATTACTTCAGACTGGCTTGGAATTTTCTATGTGAACTCTGGATCCTCCTGTCTCAGCCTTTTAATTTAAGTGCTAGTATTATAGGCATACATTATCACACTTAGTGACTTGGGAAATGTCACAGTAAACTTTATGTATAGCAAACCATGTAAAAAGTGTTCGGGCCTGCAAGATGGCTCAGGAGGTCAAGAAGAGGGAGCACGTGCCACGTAAACCTAGTGATTGGAATGTGGTTCCCAGAACCCATGGAAAGGTGGGAGGAGAGAACCCACTCCACAGAGTGCCCGCTGACCTTTAGGTGTGACACATCAGGAACCCCTCTCCCACCTGCACTCACTCTTTTGCTCACACATAGTAAAATTTTATAGAAAGTTTTACATTGGTTTTTTTTTACAATCAAACATAGGTATATTTTTTTAGCCTGTGCTGTGGCACTAATCTGTCGTAGTATTTTATAATGCCTGTGCTTTTTATTTGAAAAAAAAAAAAAGTTCCTTCCCTCCTCTTCTTTGAAACAAGGTGGTGATGTACCCAAGACTGATAGCACATTGGCTCTATGTACTAGGCTGACCTCAAATTTGTGATTCTTCTGCCTTAGCTTCTGAGTATTGCTAGCATTTTAGGCATGCTCTGTGATCAAAAAGTTCACTTTTTTTAAGACTTATTATTTATATTATGTTTATGAGTGTTCTATTTGCATGTGCACCTGCGTGCCAGAAGAGGGCATTATAGTCTATTACAGATGGTTGTGAGCCACCATTGTGGTTGCTGGTACTTGAACTCAGGACCTCTAGAAAAGCAGTCAGTGCTCTTACCACCCAGCTATCTATCATCTCTCCAGCCTAAAAGTTCACTTTTCAAGAGGCATAGTCTCAGTGTGTTGTCCGGGTCAGATCTCAGCTCCTAGACTCTAGTGAGCCTCTTGCTTCAGCCTTCTGAGTAGCTACAATTTTCTTTAAATGCAGTAGAGAAGTGCATTTAAAGAGAGCTTGTGGTAAATGTGATTGGCCACTAACATCTTTTTACTGGTACAGGGTAGTCTTCACTGTGTGCGGTCTTTTATGTGTCAGACAGTGCTTTCCTCTAAAGCCAATGGCAGCAGATGAAGAGAAGCTACATTTACTGCTGTTTTCTAGATGAGGCCCCGTGACTTATGGGGGATGGGCTCCAGAGCTACAGGCAGAAGGAAATCTAGATGGTTAACAGTCCTAGATTCAGGTGAGACGGCTCAGCATGGAAAGGCACTTGCCACCAAGCCTGAAAGCTTGAGTTTGATCCCAGTCCTGCCGTGGTGGGGGAAGTATTAAATAATATATTTTAAAATGAGCATCATAGAAATTTATTACACATTCGTACCTCTAAAGAGTTTACTTGACTTTGAGGCTGGAGAAAAGGTGGTTAAGAGCATTCTTCCATAGGAGACTGGTTCAATTCCCAGCACCCACCTGGCAGCTAACAACTGCTTGAAACTTTAGTTCCAGGACATCTGAACTCTGTAGATACTGTGTGCACATGCTATACAGATATACATGGAGGCAAAACACCCATACACATAAAAAAAAGTTTTCCTGACTCATGGACAGTGATATTTGCCAGGTTTCAGTCGCATTCACTTCAGCTGGTGAATTAAAGATTGTAGGCCTGTGGCACACACCTGTAATTCCAGTACTCCAGAGTCTTAGACAGGAGGGGGCTAGCCTAGGTAACATTATGAGTTCTGGACAACCTTGTGCTACAAAGCAGGCCTTAGTCTTTTTGTTTGTCTCTGCCTGCTTCCCCTACCCTCCCTCCTTCATTCTCCTCTATTCCACCCCCCACCCCCACCCCCCCATCTTAAACACACGTACAAACACATGCAGTCCTTTTCAGGAAATCTACAATGTATGGTCCTTATTTTACTTTATTACTTACTGTCTTGACTAAATAGGAGGTAAAAGTTTTGTATCAGGTAGGACTGTTCATGACTATCTTGACATGAAAGTACGAACCTTTTGGGGTCAAGAATGGGCTGCACTGGTAACTCTTCAGAAAATGTGGTATAATTGTGAAGCACACCAGTGGTTGCATACTGTTAAAGCAAAAGGTGGGGGTTCTGTAATTACTGTTATTTTTTTGTTTTCCTGAGACAGGATTTCATGTAGTTCAGACTGGCCATGAATTACTGATGTTTCTGCTGCCACCTCCTGAGTTGCTGGGATTACAGATATGCTCTACTGTACTACACTTGATTTGGTAACTCTTAAACATAACTGAAAATGGCTTATAAAGGAACTGAGGCTTGCTTTCTGCAGTTGGGAATTGATGCTTAGGTTGTAAGCCAGTAGTTTACACCTTTAGCTTCTGCCATTCTGGTTGGCTCTCAGAGTACCCCATTATGTAGGACTCTGCAAATGCTGGTTTTTGGTGTTTTAATTTCATGTTTGAAAACAAAATAGTTTAAAATGAGGTGGTTAATATGCCTTTCTTTGTAAAGATGAAGTATTATGGGTTCATAAAGCTTGTTACCTTAGTTCTTAGGTTCCATTAGTGAGGGTGTTCCTTCTTTATCTTACTCAGATCAGCACTTGGTCTGTATTTCAGGAAATTAAAGGGCATAAAAGTGTTTCTCAGAAGTGGGGAAAAAGGCTGGGGCTGAAGAGATGGCTCAGTAACCAGCCTGGTCTACAGTACAGAGTGAGTTCCAGGACAACCAGGGCTATATAGAGAAACACTGTCTTGAAAAACCAAATAACTAAACAAATAATAATTTAAGGGGTTTGTTCCCTGCTGAGGTTAGTTCTAGCCAAGGAATTTTGGTGTTAGTCTCTTAGAGCTTGTGCTGGTGGGCACTGTGAACCTTGAAAGATATGGCTGAACTTCCCAACATTCCTACAGCTCATTTTACCAGGAATGCCCCCCAACCCCTTAACATAATGCATGGATCAGTAAACGACTTCTGTAAAAGACCAGAGAGGACATATTTCTGGCTCTGTGGGGCATCTGGTCTCTTGCTCTAACCATTGTACTTTGTCATTTTGGCAAGAAGTCAGCCATAGATAGTATGTAGGCACTGCTGTCTCCTTTAAACTTTACTATAAAAATTGGCACCTGGAGAATTTTCCCTTGAGCTACAGCTTGATGATGTGAGTGGTGTGGCCTAAGCACCCATTTGGGAGTACTGGCCTGCTGTACCTGTTCCCAGCTGGGCATAGCAGTAGCACAAATTTTCTGAGACTTTTGCACCTGGCCTGGACAGTGACTAGTAGATAGGGTAGGATGGCCACTTCAAATGAGGAGGTTCTCTTTTGAGCTGTTGTTGTTGTTCTGTGATAGCTGTATATACGGTATTTGAAATCAAATACATTTTAAGCACAGTAACTTCATGTGACTTTGCTTTTTTGCTAGCCATTTTGGTTATCGTAGCTCACAGCATTCTTTTCCCTACTACTGGGTCACCTCCAGTTCTCATAATCCTCCCTTTTCTGTGAGACTAGATGGTGAATGGCTTTGTAAGAGCTGGTACAGATGTGCCACAGTTACCCCACTGGCACCGATCACAACACAAGAAGGCTCACTTACACCGTGGGCCCTTAGGAGATGTTTGAGGTAGTTTTCTCCTAAGACTCTGCTTTTACACTACTTGTCACCACTCTCTGGTGCACGTGCACTCTTACACGTGCCCCCCTCCCTCCCCCCCCTCGTTTCTTTTTTTCTTTCTCTTAATTTTGAGTGTCACATCTCGATGTTTTCACCATTGATAACCTACCTGGTGCGTTCTGGCCAGGTCTCAACTCTATAACCTCAGTTTTCTCATTTGTAAAATGGGCTGATGACTATATTATTACAGTATTGTCTGAGGTGATGTCTGGAAAATAGCTGGCCTGGAGGAAGTGCTCAGTGGACAGGCGTTGGCCTTGTGTTTACTTGGGTGTGTGAATGTGCCTTGTCGTGTGGGGGTTTCTTTGGGATGATAATCTGATCAGAATGCTGATGGTGGAAATCGCAGTAGCTTTGCATGTTAGCACGCATTTCCATGTGTGGCTGTGGCTGTTGTATGCCCTCACTGGATATATAACCAGAACTCTATCATAGTACTATGGATTTTTGCTTGCATTTTCACTTTTTAAATGTAAGGTTTATTTATTTGTGTATAGCATGTGTTTTACCTGCATGTATGCTTGTGCACCATGTTTGCCCATTGCCCTTGGAGGCCAGAAGAGGGCATTGAGTCACCTGGAGCTGGAGTTACAGATGCTTAGCTGCCCTGCGAGTGCTGGGAATTGAATGCAGCTCCTTTGGAAAAACAGCCTGCTAAGCCATCTCTCCATCTCCTTCACTTTAATTTTTTAAAGTAGAAACATGATAGCTATGAAAAATTTAAAATCTTTAAAAACTTAAGTGTTCTGTAAACCCTATAATTTTGAAACATAATTCATGGACTTCATAAGTCTCGGATATGTGATTCTATCTGTGTCTTAAAATTCAGTCTGAGATATCTGTTAGCCACTGAACAACACTGTACAGAAGATTCTGGTTGATACCTTTCAGTGGCTTAGAACTGTGTTCACTCAAACTTGGAAACAAAACTAAGAAAATGCGATTTAAGTGTGAAAATGTGGAAAGAATAATCCAGAAGGATGTATTTATTCCCTAGAGTTCTGAACATCTTGCTCTGTGGAATCCCAGGAAACTGAGGTGAGGCCAGTGGTTTGGTTGTCTTCCCAACCGTGCTCTGCCTGTCCTGCTGTACTAGAGTGCTAGTCAGTCACTTGGGGAAGCCAACTGTTTTCCCAGTCTTCAGGGCTGGAAATGGGACCCTGGCCATGACCATCTTTTCATCTTAGATGTCACATACATATAGATAGATAGCTCTTGTATAACTCTTCTGGTTGTTCTTAGATGTCTCTCAGAAGCCTTCATACTCTTGGGCATGCCCTCTGTCCTCTGTAATCCAATGTTAGTACATGTACCCTTGCCCTTCATGCATTCCTGTTGTTTTTTGTTTTTTGTTTGTTTTTTTGTTTTTTGCTTTTGAGACAGGGTTTCTATATAGCCCTGGCTGTCCTAGAATTTACTATGTAGACCAGACCAGCCTTGAACTTATAACGATCCACCTGCCCCTGTCTCCAGAGTGCTGGGATTAAAGGTGTGTGCTACAGCTGACTCCCCTTCACTTAATCTTTTTTTTCTTCTTATATTGAAACTAAGACTTTTTTTCCTCACACAATATATCCTGATTGTGATTTCTCTTCTATCCACTCTTTCCAGGTCCTCTTATCTCCCTTGTCAACTGAATCCATCCCCATTCTGTCTCATTAGAAAACACCAGGATTCTAAGGGTGATAATAAAATGATATATAATAATATAAATATAATAAGATAAAAGGAAAAGTAACACATCAAGAGTATGACAAAAGGAAACAAGTCCAAGAAAAGGCACAAGGGATAGGTATAGATATAGACCCTCTTGTTCACACACTCAGGAATCCTATAAAAGCACTAAACTGGAAGCCATAATCTATATCAAAGGTCAGGTGCAGGCCCTGTGCATGCTACTTCAGTCTCTGTGTGTTTAGAGGGCCATGTTTCTTGATGCCCTCCATCCACTCAGGCTCTTATACTCTTTCTGGTTCCTCTTTTCACAGGGTTCTCTGAGACCTGAGGAGGAATTTGATGGAGATAACCCCATTTAGGGTGAATATTCCAAGGTCTCTCTCTCACTCTGACTATGAGCCTCTGTATTGTTCCCAGCTGCTACAAGTGGAAGCTCCTCTGATGGCTGAGCAAGGAGCTGGTTTATGAGTATAGCAGAGTGTCACTAGGAATCATTTTATTATTACATTCTTTTAGTAGTATTGAACAGTAACAGTATTTGGTTCTACAGTAATATTTGGTTTTACCCTAGGTCCTTGGACTCTCTAGTCTCAGGTACTTTATCATCCAAGTAGTGTCACTTCCTGGTTTTTATGTTATGGAGTGGATCTTAAGTCAAATCTGATATGGTTGGTTATTCCCAGGCTTTGTGCCACTAGCATACCTTGCCGGCAGGACACCATTGTAGACCAAAGAGTTTGTGACTGAGTTGGTGTATGTTTCTCTTTTTGTATTGTTAAGAGTACTTAAGATACTAACTAGCATGTAGGGGTGAAGGCTCCATATAGGCACCAGCTTGACTTATTCATGGTCAGTCAGTTGTGTAGTTATTGTCTTCAGCCATAGGGCCTTCCTGTTGCAGTAAATCTCAGTTACAGTATTTATAAGCTACAGTATTTATAAGTCTAGATTGGGCAGGTTACCACTACACTGCTCTCTTTCCCAGCTAGGAGATCCCTTGCTACTTGCTGCTTCTCCAGGCTGCGTGGTTCTGCTTCATCTTCCTTGTACCTCCCTTTCCTCCATTGTCTTCCTCCTCTATGATGTTTCTGTATCCTGCTTTTCCTCTTCCACCCCCTTTCCTTTAAGAAGGAAGGATAGAGAAGAGGAAAGGGAAGGTAGAAATCCCAGAGTCTAAGCTCTTTAGTTTTCTTTCTCCCTGTCCAAAGCTACATTTATAAAGTATCTCTTAAAATGACAGCATATCTATAATCCATAAAATAACCAGAACCATCCACCCCAGCCTAAGAGACTTGGACTGACAACTCTATAACTTCTTTCTGTTGAATAGGGTCGATGAGAAATTTTTTAAAAGGGTGGGAAGTAGTAGGAAGATTAGAAAATTTGGTTAGACTTAACAAAGAAAGCTTTAGTATCTGTTATCCAGTCTCTGTATGCTTAGAAGGCACAAGACTTGACTGATGTTCTGACTAGATCCATCTGAAAGGTTGAATGAGGCAAGATGACCCAGAATCTGTGGCAGTCCCCAAGCCTTCACTATAGGCAAGTGGCTGTGGATGTTTGACAGGGTCTAGGTGGGACTAGCCACAAACTTTAGAGCAGGTGGAGAGTCAGAGATAATAAATAGGTAAAGGCATTCTTTTCCAGGCAGGAGATAGTAACACCCAGCAATTGTGTCAAGAAGGGGAATTGTAAAGAAATTAACCGAGTGTGTATGTCTTTTACCCTTGAATTCAAGGGTCTCGGGTGGTGGGGAGGGGGTGTGTGGTAGCATGGTCAAGCTCCCCTTTCCCCATCCTCCAGCAAAGGTGGATAAAGCAAAAGTAAAGCCTAGAGGAGCCAGAGGGCCATCCAGTCTGTGGGAAAGGTGGTGCACTTTAAAACCATATCATTCCTTGCCTTTAGTGTGTGGAAAGCAACCTGTAGTCTTGGTAACAGCCTGGGTTTGAGGGTTCTTATGGGACTCCTTTGGTCAGCAACTCAATTAGATATTACCCGTTCCTGGTACTGGAAGCTTCATTTGGTGACTCTGTCTCTCCCATTATTTCATTTAGATGGATGGTGCGTGTGTGTATATCTCTGTTGTATTAGGTTTCCATACTTTCTCTCAAATGGTCCTTAATTTTAGCTTTCTCTTGCCTTATTCTGTTCCCCATCCCCCTCTTCCCTTCCTTTCCAGCCCTCCTCCACATTCTTCCATAACCATTTATTCTATATCTCTTTCCCAGGGAAATCTATTCATCGCCCCCCACCCCCCATTGTCCCTTACTCTATCCCTAACCTCTTTGGTTCTACAGATTGTAGTGTGGTTCTTATTGACTTAATGGCTAATATCCACATATAAGCAAATACCATATTTGTCTTTCTGGGTCTGTGTTACCTCACTCAGGATGAATTTTTCCTAGTTCTGTCCATTTACTTGCAGAGTTCATGACTTTATTTTTAAATGTCAGAATAATACTCTATTGTGTAAATGTGCCACTTTTTCTTTATCCAGTCATCTGTTGAGTGGTATCTAGGTTGTTTCCAATTTCTGGCTGTTACGAATAAAGCAGTAATGAACACAGTTGAGCAAGTGTCCTTGTGGTAGGATGAAGCATCTTTGGGTATATGCCCAAGAGTGGTACAACTGTATCTTGACTAGATTAATCCCCATCTTCCTGAGGAACCACCTCACTGATTTCCATAGTGGCTGTACAAGTTTGTAGTCCACCAGCAGTGCATGAATGTTCCCCTTACTCTGCATCCTTGCCAGCATGAGCTGTTACTTGTGTTATTGATCTTAGCCATTCTCATAGGTGTAAAATTAAATCTCAGTAGTTCTGATTTGAATTTCTCTGATGACTATAGATGTTGAACATTTCTTTAAGTGCTTCTCAGTTATTGAAAATTCTGAGCCGGGCGTGGTGGTGCGTGCCTTTAATCCCAGCACTCGGGATTCAGAGGCAGGCGGATTTCTGAGTTCGAGGCCAGCCTGGTCTACAAAGTGAGTTCCAGGACAGCCAGGGCTACACAGAGAAACCCTGTCTCGAAAACCAAAAAAAAAAAAAAAAAAAAAAAAAAGAAAAGAAAATTCTGTTTAAATCTATACCCCATTTTTTAATTGGATTATTTGTTTTCTTGATAAATAGTTTTTTGAGTTCTTTATGTATGTGATATTAGGCCTCTATTGGATGTGTAGTTATAGAAATCTTTCCCATTCTGTAGGCTGCCACTTTGTCTTGATGACAATGTCTTTTGCCATGCAGGAGCTTTTCAATTTCATGAGGTCCCATTTATTAATTGTTGAACTTGATGTCTATTCTAATGGTGTTCCGTTCAGAAGGTCTTTCTCTGCTCCATTGAGTTCAAGGCTATTCCCCACTTTCTCTTCTATCAGGTTCAGTGTATCTGGTTTTATGTTAAGGTCTCTGATCCATTTGGAATTGAGTTTAGTGCAGGATGATAAAGATGGAGCTATGTGGGTTTTTGTACATGTAGCCATCCAGTTTGACCAGCACCTTTTATTACAGATGCTGTCTTTTTCCCCCCAGTGTCTTATTTCTGGCTTCTTTATAAAAAAGCAGGTGTCCATCAGTATGTGAATTAACATCTGAACCTTAAATTTGATTCCATTGATCACATTTCTGTTTTTGTGTTAGTACCATGCTGTTTTTATTACTATAGTGTGCTGTAGTACAGTTTGAAGTTGGGGGTAGCCCTCACCCAATTGCTTCTTGGAAGATCTCTGTCAGACCTGCCCTGACCTGTCCTCTTGCTTTAACAGGGAAAAAGATCATGCCTCACTATTAGTCTTAAGCTTAGCCTTAAGAGAACAACTCGTACTTTATGCTGAAATGCGTACCAGTGCTCTGATAGTCGTGGAGCTTTTGCATATTCTACTTTGCCTGAGTAGTCCTCTCTCTGAGAGAGGGTCCTGCATGGGTGCTCCTTCGCTTGCTGATGAGCTTGGACCTTCTTGAATGGGTCTGACCCAGAGTACTTCATACACAGTCAGAATGGGGTGTGGAAGGCTTGGAAGTAAGCAAAGTGCCCTTACTCTTTTAATTTCTAGGCAGTTTAATGAAGAACTGTAGTTGTCCTGGAAGAACTATTGGGGTCTTTTCTGGTTCCCTTAGATAGCAAGACTATTTTTGAGTTCTGTGTGTAAAAGTTGAATTCCTATTAAACTCAGTGTTAGGAAATACGTGACTATCATCTCTCATGACTGTTGTCTCTGTTATCAGTAGGAGTGTTTAGTTGAAGCATTGCTAAGAGTAGGAAAGCCTCGAAGTGATAAAGCCTCACAGTGAAAACCTTTCTTTTCCACCTCTTAAGTGTCCTACATGTTGTTTGGGAATCTCTTATTGTGCCAATCTTTACCTGTGCCTTGTTTTTATAATAGCAATGTATACACAAGGTATTTCAATTAATGTTTTGAATTCATACAGTCTGTAATACAGAGAATGGTCTCTTTAAGGGGGTTGTATAGTTCTCTTGTAATATAAATTATTTTTAAAATAAAAAAGCTTCCCCTCTTAGTTCCCCCTAAATAGCTTTGCATTTTTCACGACCACCTATACATGTTTACTACTTGATTACTTTGTGTGCGGGTGGGTGGGTGTGGCTGTGTGCCATGCCACTTGTGGAGGTCAGAGGACAGGTAGGAGTTTTTTCTTCCTCTATTACATGGTCCCATGGATTAAACTGGTTGTCAGGCTTGGCTGCAGGGCCTTTACTTGCTGAGTCATTTACCAGCCTCCCCTTGCTAACTTTACAGTTAGCGTATCCAATGAAACAGCAGAAAGTTAGGGTAACCTATGGAGAAGGCTGGGGTAGCATTTAAATAGAATTTAATAGGTTTACTATTTGATTATGAGTTGAATGATGACAACTCAGGAGGTATAGAAATCTTATCAATATATAGGGGTTGCGTTGATAGTTATGAACTATGAAAGCTTGACCCAGTTCTTTTGGATTAAAATATTTGGACTATTTGTCACCTGATTAAAAGTAGAACCTTCTAAGCGTGACTCAGAGTTGAAGGAAATGTCAGAGCTTTTTATACTGAAGCCAGCCATGTGTGCTTCAGAGGGAGCCTTGGCTTTGGCTCAGTGGACATGGAAGTTTTGCTCCCAGCTCAGAAGCTCTGTGACTGGGGCCAGAGGCTTCACATGTTAGTCTTGGGGACAAAGGGAGGAGGCAGAGAACTCTAAAAGGGAGCTTCCCTTTGCAGCATTCACTTTTGCGCAGTTTGATTAGCTTTTTGTGTATTAGACTGTTACGGAACTTGGCATGTAGCCAGTTGAGGCAGCTTTTATTGTTTAATTAATTGTGGGCATTACTTTCCCTTGGGGCCAGTGAGGATTGGGATGATTGACACAGGGATGAAGCCCTGACCCAGACCTAATTTCATATTGCTTCTCATAGGACAGTGGGAAGTTGCTATCTTTCCCTGTCTCACTTTCCATGTCATATGGGGGTCTAGTGCCGTTTCAGCTCCAGTCTGTAGAAAGAAGGAATTGAGAGCTAAGATTCAGAAATCCTGCTAAACAAGCAATTGTGTGGTTCACTTTACTCTATCTGTTCTTTATTGGGAAATTGAACTCTAATTAAGTGGAACTGGTTTCTAGTTACAGTTTCAGACAAAGGTTTAATATGGGTTAGGATTTAGAGTAAAAGGAAATCTGAATGCAGAGAAATTGTAAAAATTGTCTTTTATAGAAAGCAGCCATTGGAAGAGAGAGCAACTTGTCAGGAGGACTTTTTGAGAGGAGTGCCAGTGAGACCTTACTCATCCTTGTTTGTTTCATCCATGGACCTTGAGGGAGCATATCTAGCTCCGTAGTATTGTGTGGTTTCCTCTTTCTGCAGACTCTGTGATGGGAAGTTCTTTCATTGGGAGTTATTATTTTTCCATTCTCTTCTATACTTGAGCTATGGAGATGTATGGCCTTTTACTAGTAAATGTCCTACAATGGACCAGGAACTTTCCTTTTAATTTGTGGGTGTCATTACAAATTAAGGCTTGTAACTTAGTTAACAGCTAGTACTGAAAGTAAAGCCAAAGGTATGTATAAACTGTCGTGTTGTATACACTAATGACCAGATGTTGTATGTAGAGCATGACCGGCCCACAGTTGACCTTTTCACAAAACCTCTTTAGGGACCATGTAGATGATAGGAAGAGAAGTCAGTGTTGTAGTTCTAGTGATGGCCTGAAGTATGGTGAAAAGGGTTAATATTGCCCTTGTTCAGATGATGCTGGTGATCTAGAGTCTAAATCAGTGTTGTTCAGTAGAAGTTAAAAGCCCACGTGTACCATCAAGTACTTGAAATAAGACAAGTCTGATATAAGAACTATTCAATTTTATTAAGTTATGTATTTACTTTTATTTGTTTGAGACAGAGTTTTTAGTAGCCCAGGCTTGCTTCAAACTCACTGAGTAGCTGAGATTAGCCTTGAACTAATGATTCTTTTGCCGCCAACTTTTTTTGTTTTGTTTTTTGTTTTGTTTTGTTGTTGTTGTTGATTTGGATATTTTATTTACATTTCAAATGTATCCCCTTTCCCCTCCTGAACCCCCCATCCCATTCCCTCCTCCTCCTGCTTCTATGAAGTGCTCCCCTACTCACTCCCCACTCCCCACCCTGGCATTCCCCTACATTGGGGCATCATGCCTTCACAGGACCAGGGGCTTCTCCTCCCGTTGATGCCCAACAAGGCCATCCTCTGCTTCATATGCGGCTGGGGCCATGGGTCCCTCCATGTGTACTCTTTGGTTGGTGATTTAGTCCCTGGGAGCTCCAGGGCGGTGGAGGGGGGTCTGGTTGGTTATTGTTCTTCCTATGGGGTTACAAACCCCTTCAGCTCCTTCAGTCCTTTCTCTAACTCCTCCATTGGGGACCCTGTACTCAGTCCAGTGGTTGGCTGCGAGCATCTTCCTCTATTTGTCAGGCTCTGGCAGAGCCTCTCAGGAGACAGCTATAGGCTCCTGTCAGCAAGCACTTCTTTTGCCACCACTTCTTAAGTGCTACATTTTCATGTATAGGCCACCATGCCTGGCTAAATTTTAAAGTTTTGAAAAAAATTAAGTAAATGGCCTTGTGTGACCATTGTTTGCAGCAGTGCAGCTCTAAGCTCATTTGCTTCTTGTATTTGTAGAATTATCTTTAATATTATTTAATATTTATGACTTCAAGACAGAAGTATCCTTTTAAAAATGGAGGATACTTTCAGAAATACTTCTGGGTTAGGCTAATTTTTCAGTGTTATTTACTAGGGTAATAGATGTTATACTGTGGTATGGGCCCTGGTTGATTGAGTGATGAGACAGGCCTAGAATCTGCCTTCACGCATGTCTTCATGCTGGGGAAGGCTTATCTCGGGCAGTCTGCTATTACAGCTTCCAGAGTGGGCCACTGAGTCTGTGCAATCCAGATGGGGCAAAACTCGCTCCAAAGGGTCTTGTGAGCTGAGAGACTGAGGATGAAGAGATGGCAATTGGTTCTTTTCTGGGCATGAGGAACAGCACAAGTGTCAAGTGTGAAAGTCTGGAGGTGTAATCTCTTGAACACTTAAGTAATAATTTGCAAAAAAAATCAGTTTTGTTCTTGCCTTGCTTATTTGGCCACCCTAATTTAGAAATCTTCAATGGCTTCTGAGACCATGGGCACAGATGATAGTCATGCTCTTGGAGTTGGTTTCAGCTCCACCATTTCATTTTTTTATCCAACAAATATTTTGGTGCTTATTGTGTTTATGTGTGAGGGATGGAGATGGACGCTTTGCTGGGTCATGATGATAACCTTCGTGCAAAAGCTGCAGTTCTTGTGTGGTGGAACGGAGGTGAGTGGTATGGCTAGCCAGTTTGCCAATTCCCAGCAGATCCTTTGTCATCTCTCTACCTCCCCCAAAAGGCTTATTTTATTATTTATATATATGTATGCCTGTTTTGCCCCCCTAGATCACCAGGGCCCACATCATAGTATGACAACTATTTTCCTCAATGAATAACCCTAGAAAACTAATATAAGCCATTCGTATACAGAACTTTAAAACTTCCTTATTTGGGGGGTGGGGGGAGATAGTTTCCCTGTGTAGCCCTGGCTGTCCTGGAACTCACTCTGTAGACCAGGCTGGCCTCGAACTCAGATTTGTCTGCCTCTACTTATCAAGCAAGTGCTGGGATTAAAGGCACTTAATCTTCTTTCTCATTTAGAGCTCTAATGTGCACCCCTAAGCACGTTACATGTAGCTTCTTTATACACTACCCTTGTACATGCTGACCTATTGTAAACACACTTTTCTGATGGATCTTAGAGGAATTGGAAGTATTAATCTTTCAAGAGTAGGCCTCGTTCTATCTCTTTTTTAAAGATTTATTTTATCTTTAAAAAAACAGATGTTTGTAGGGAGTTTGTGCATGTGAGTGCCAGTGCCTACAGAAGCCAGAGGTTATAGATTTCCTTGGAGTTAGAGGCCACTGTTAGCTACCTAACTCAGGTTCAGGGAACCTCACTTGGGTCCTCGGTGAGAACAGAATATCCTCTTAATTTCCTGAGCCATCTCTTCAGTTCCTTTCCCTTTAAAGGTTCATTTTACTTTGTGTGTGTGTGTGTGTGTGTGTGTGTGTGTGTGTGTGTGTGTGTGTGTGTGTAAAGGTGCCTGAGGAGTCAGAAGAATGTCTCTTGGAACTTGAGTTACAAGAGGTTGTGAGCTGCCTGACTGTTGGTGCTGGGAACTGAACTTGGGTCCTCTGCAAGAGCTTCAGTACTCCTGAACCATCTCTTGAGCCCTCTTAGTCTGTTCTTATTTTAACAGTGAAGTTTTGGTTCTATGATTAAATAATGATATTTTTTAGTGTTTGCACGGTAAATAGGAAGAACTGAAGTATATCTCAGGTTTGTTACTGGTATTAAAATGCATGCCATGTAGCCAGATCATACTCACATTCTATATATGGTTTTTGGTCTAGAAAAGGTCTTAAAACCTTTGGCTTTTGCTACCTACTTTATTAAGTGATAGGTTAGCTGTAGCTTAATAGCCTGCACTAAGCAGTAAAAATCAATTTCTTACTTAATTATTTTAAGAATACTTGTTAATCTCAGGTCTTTCAATTAATTAATTTTGAGATTATGAAACACTGAAACTAATCCCGAAGTCTGTTAGGAAAAGGAGCCTTCTCTGAAGTATAGTTGAGCTCCCTGTTTTAGGTGATCTGGAAAAGACTGGTTACTGCAGAAGGCAGGAGTGTCTGAAAGTCATTAAATAAAAGGTTAGGATGGAGAACAAAGATAAAAATTAAGACTTTTTAGGGATAAAAGATGTATGATTGTGTGTGTATGGGTTAAGTAATCTCTAGAAATGTTTTCAGGAAGTTGAACTAGGGATTTCTGAGGCCTCTTTTTTTTCATTCTATTTTTCTAAATACGTCTTTTTTACTTATTTATTTTATATTTTCTTTATTTACATTTCAAATATTAGCCCCTTTCCCAGTTTCCTTCCCTCCTGGAAACACCCTATCCCATCCTCCCTCCCCCTGCTTCTATGAGGGTGTTCCTCTACCTACCCACCCACTCCCACCTCCTTGCCCTCAATTTCCCTACATTGGGGTATCTGTTGAGCCTTCATAGGACCAAGGACTTCTCCTCCCATTGATGCATGACAAGGCCATCCTCTGCAACCTATGCAGCTGGAGCCATGTGTACTCCTTTGTTGATGGCTTAGTCCCTGGGAGCTCTGGGGGACTGGTTGGTTGATATTGTTGTTCTTCCTATGGGGTTGCAAACCCTTTCAGTCCTTTCTCTAACGCCTCTATTGGGGACACTGCACTCAGTCCACTGGTTGGCTGTGAGCATCCATCTCTGTATTTATAAGGCTCTGGCAGGGCCTCCCAGGAGACAGCCATATCTGGCTTCTTTCAGCATGTACTTCTTGTCATCCACAATAGTGTCTGGGTTTGGTAACTGTGTAGGGGGATGAATCCCCAGATGGGACAGTCTCTGGGTGGCCCTTCCTTCAGTCTCTGCTCAACACTTTATCGCCATATTTGCTTCTGAGTATTTTGTTCTCCCAAGGACCGAGGCACCCACACTCTGGTCTTCCTTCTTATTGATCTTCCTTCTTATTTGGAGCTTTTGGGCTAATATCTACTTATCAGTGAGTGCCTACCATGTGTATTCTTTTGCGATTGGGTTACCTCACTCAAGATATTTTCTAGTTCTAGCCATTTGCCTAAGAATTTCTTGAATTCATTGTTTTTTAATAGCTGAGTAGTACTCCATTGTGTCTTGCAGAAAGCAGTCTACAAGTTCAGTGCAATCCCCAATCAAAATTCCAAATCAATTCTTCATAGAGTTAGAAAGAGCAATTTGCAAATTCATTTGAAAAAAAAACCAGGATATCGAAAACTATTCTCAACAATAAAAGAACTTCTGGGAGAATCACCATCCCTGACCTCAAGCTGTATTACAGAGCAATAGTGATAAAAATTGCATGGTTTTGGTACAGAGATAGGCAGGGAGATCAATGGAATAGAATTGAAGATCCAGAAATGAACCCCCACACATATGGTCACTTGATCTTTGACAAAGGAGCTAAAACCATCCAGTGGAAAAAAGCATTTTTAACAAATGGTGCTGGTTCGTTCAACTGGCGGTCAGCATATAGAAAAATGCAAATTGACCCATTCTTATCCACTTGTACAAAACTCAAGTCCAAGTGGATCAAAGACTTCCACATAAAACCAGATACACTGAAACTTATAGAGGAGAAAGTGGGGAAGAGCCTCGAACATATGGGCACTTGGGAAACATTCCTGAACAGAACACCAATGGCTTGTGCTGTAAGATCAAGAATCTACAAATGGGACCTCATAAAATTGCAAAGCTTCTGTAAGGCAAAGGACACTGTCAGTAAGACAAAATGGCAACCCACAGATTGGGAAAAGATCTTTACCAATCCTACATCCCATAGAGGGCTAATATCCAATATATACAAAGAACTCAGAGAAACAAATTAAAAAATGGGGTACAAAGCTAAACAAAGAACTCTCAACTGAGGACTACAGAATGGCTGAGAAGCACCTAAAGAGAAATGCAAATTAAAACAGCCCTGAGATTCCATCTCACACCAGTCAGAATGGCTAAGATCAAAAACTTAGGTGTAGATGCTGGTGAGGATGTGGAGAAAGAGGAACAGTCCTCCATTGCTGGTGGGATTGCAAGCTGGTACAATCACTGTGGAAATCAGTTTGTTGGTTCCTCAGAAAATTGGACCTGAGGACCTGGCTATACCACACCTAGGCACATACTCAGAAGATGCTCTAACATGTAATAAGGACACATGCTCCACTATGTTCATAGCAGCCTTATTTATAATAGCCAGGANCTGAAAAGAACCCAGATGTCCTTCAACAGAGGAATGAATACAGACAATGTGGTACATTTACACAATGAATACTAAATGCTTCTTAAAATAAGCCAAAACCAGGGTTTAAAATTTACTAAAGTAGTATAGCACTGACCAGGAAAGTGCAAGGTCCTGAGATTGGTCCACAGCACTGCAAATAGTAGCAGAAAGCATTTAAAGAAAAGGAAGGAAGGAAAGAAAGAAAGGGAGAGAGAAAGGGAGAAAGGAAGGAAAGAAAGGACGGAAGCAGACAAAACCCTTTAAAAACATAAGTCCAAATAAAATCATCTTGTTAGTTGATTGATTTATTGGTTGTGTTCCAGAAATTCATATATATGCATATTTTTATTTGTAGTTAGGAGACTCTATTAAATGTGGGACAGAGATAAGGTGTGACTGTTTTACCAGTAGCTTTGGTTGTCACTTCCTTTGTTACACTCTCCATCTTTTACAGTCTGTATTAGTGGTTTCTCACTGATGCATTACTGGAAAAAACCAATGTCTGATTTTTTTATTTAATGATGTCAGATTTATGGATGTGAGCAATATTTATAGTTCTGTATTTTAGATACAAAATGTTACATGTAGATTGTCATTTATTTAGGAAAAAAATAATTTCCCCCCTTTCCATCATTTTAAGCCCATGTGAAAACAATATTCAAAGCTAATATTGAATCTATTTGGAGTTTTATCCTCTTAATAGGAAAGTCCAGCTGGAACTGGAGCACCTGGAGCCATTGTTATCATGGGTGCTGAAGCTGATCACTGAGCCTGAGCAGCCTACTGTGAGGAGAGATCACCTTAAAAACACCAGTTTCCATAACTACTTAACACTAGTAGTTAATAAGGCTTAGAAGTCAGGAGACAGGTGTGCCCAAATAGTCAGTACCTGATTCCTTCTCTCTCCTCCCCTTTTCATTCCTGACCAGGTTAGTGTGTTTGTATATGTGTTAGTACCTGAAGAGCTGTCATATCATTTTCTGGTCTGGCGTTTTTCTGTTTGAGCACCCACTGATGGATATTTAGGTATTTCCAATGTTTTTCTTTCACAAATAGTGCCCTGTGAAGTTAAATGTGCAAATAAGCCTGTAGAACAGGCAGATCCTAGATGTGATTGTTAATTAAAAGTAATGTGGGCCGGGCGTGGTGGCACACACCTTCCACCCAGCACTTGGGAGGCAGAGGCAGGCGGATTTCTGAGTTCGAGGCCAGCCTGGTCTACAAAGTGAGTTCCAGGACAGCCAGGGCTATACAGAGAA
>NC_034601.1:451372-474169 GCF_900095145.1 Mus pahari | reverse complement strand
GGTTTCTCTGTATAGCCCTGGCTGTCCTGGAACTCACTCTGTAGACCAGGCTGGCCTCGAACTCAGAAATCCGCCTGCCTCTGCCTCCCAAGTGCTGGGTGGAAGGTGTGTGCCACCACTGCCCGGCCCAATAATAGTTTCTTATATTTTTATTTACTCATTTATTATTGCTGTTACTGTAGTTTTGGAAATTGAACCCAAGGCCTTTCACATTCTATGCAAAGCTTTTTATACCACAGAGACATCCCTGTTTTTTTTTGTTTTTTTTTTTTGTTTTTTTTTTTTTTTTTTGTTTTTAATTTATTTATTATATGTAAGTACACTGTAGCTGGCTTCAGACACTCCAGAAGAGGGCATCAGATTTCATTATGGATGGTTGTGAGCCACCATGTGGTTTCTGGGATTTGAACTCAGGACTTCTGGAAGAGCAGTCAGTCCTCTTAACCACTGAGCCATCTCTCCAGCCCCAACATCCCTGTGTTTAATGGAATATTTTTGTACTTAATGGATTGATTTCCTGTTTTGGACAAGTAGTAGCCCATGTATATTTCTATACTGTGACATCAAAATTTTTTATTTTTTATTTTTGTGACATCTAAATTTGTTTAACATCCAGGGTATGTTCTTTGTTCTCCTGATTTGATGTTGCTACCTGCTTGTTTTGTAACTCACAGCTATTGGTCTAAAGACTTGATGTACTGGTGTCTGCTTGCTTAAGTGGCTGCAGAGTCTGAGTTAGTCAGGATCTTAGTGTTCACTGCTGCAGGGGTACAGTTGTAGCTGAGCCCACATTCCTTTTTCTTGACAAGATAATCCGCTCTCCAGCAATTGTTTGAGTTGTAGCTTGAGCGGGCACCTGGTTCTAGTATTTTCCTGGAGTTTTGAGTCCCTTTCAGCCATGCAGCAGAAAACAACCCCTTCTTCCTATCCTAGTTCTGGACAATCAAGGTAAATTAGTAGGGCCTTCTAGGTCATGTATTACAGTTCTGGTGGTCTGTTGCTGTGACAACTGCCTCCTGTATCATCATCCTTGTATTTATGAAGCTTTGTCTCTATTCTTCAGGGCTAAGGAAGGTAATGAACACACTACATGGAACAAGCTTAAGCTGTTTTAGTAGTCTGAATAGCATAAATCTAGAGAATTAATGTAGGAGGATGATAATTTCTAGGACTTGATGGTTTAGGGCATGACAAAGAACATTGAGATAAATCAGTCTTGGGTTAAGTTTTGATTTGTTTTATGACAAGGTCTTGTTAAGTATTCCAGGCTGGCCTTGAATTGAAGATTCTCTTGTCTCCATCTTCCTAAAGACCTGCATTGTGCGTTACCATACTATGCTTGTTTTGGAAAAAAAAAAATTGTTTTTTAAGATTTACTTACTTATTTTTCATGTATATGAGTATATGGTAGCTGTCTTCAGACACAGCAGAAGAGGGCGTCAGATCCATTACAGATGTTGTGAGCTACCATGTGGTTGCTGGGGATTGAACTCAGAAGCTCTACAATTGCAGTCAGTGTTCTTACCCAGTGAGCCATCTTTCCAGCCCTGTCTTTGGATTCTTTAAGTGGGAAGTTAAACACTTTCCTCTTATTGTAGTGGTCATGACATGTATCTGAGAGAAACAAAATGCTCACATTTTATAATAATCATATAAAATAGATTTTATAAAAATTGTATCAAATATGTTTTTCTTTTTTTCTTTTCTTAATATTTATTTTGAGACAGAGTCTTACTCTCTAATGCTGCTACCTTGGGGCTTTCTGTGTGACACTGACTGGCCTTAGCCATGTTGGCAAGCATCAGCCTCCCAGCTGGGATTTTAGGTATGAAGCACTATACCTGACTGTAAAGTGGATTTTAAAAATGTTTTTTTAACATTATTTATCTATTTAGAGTGTGTAAGTATACACCATGTACATTCTGGGGAGCACATTTAGTTTGTCAGGCTTGGCAGGGAACACTTTTTCCCAGTGAGCCATTTTTGCCAACCCCGTAAAAGTACATTTTAAAAATTAGATATTTCCTCTGTGATTTACACTGGGTTTTTTTGTTTTGTTTTGTTTTTTCAGTGATTCCAGTGAATACCTTGCTTGGTTTCCTTCTGTTCACTTGCAGTAGTGTAGTTCGTGTGTGTGATATACATACTTTAAGTACTTTTGAGGTAGCTTGTCACCTTAAGAGTGCCTCTGGATGGAGTCTTCTGTAGCATGACTTGTCAAACACTGACATAACCTGGCAAGTCATTTCTGCACAGAGGGACTGTCCAGGGTAGGTGTATTGTTCTCCACTTTAGGGAGGGCTGGGGAAGGAAGCCTCTGTCAACTACAGAGGAGTCAGTCTCTAACAGATTTGTTATCCTGAGGGGAGATGAGATGGAACTTTTTACACAGATCACTATTAAAATGAAAAGCTGGGCATGGTGGTACATGCCTTTAACCCCAGCATTTGGGAAGCAGAGATAAAAGACTTTGAGGTCAGTCTGGTCTTCATAGTAAGTTCCGTAAGTTCCAGGATATTGTGAGATCCTGTCTCAAGAAACAAACACCCAACCAATAAAGTAAAAAACAAACAAAAAACCCTTAAGAACAAACAACCAACCGGGCGGTGGTGGCGCACGCCTTTAATCCCAGCACTCGGGAGGCAGAG
This sequence comes from Mus pahari, assembly GCF_900095145.1. NCBI lineage: Eukaryota > Metazoa > Chordata > Mammalia > Rodentia > Muridae > Mus > Mus pahari. The sequence continues at coordinate 471,521 of NC_034601.1, read as the reverse complement.
GCAGGCTGATTTCTGAGTTCCAGGCCAGCCTGGTCTACAAAGTGAGTTCCAGGACAGCCAAGGCTACACAGAGAAACCCTGTCTCGAACCCCCCCCCCCCAAAAAAAAGAACAGCCAACCAAACAGTAGTAATTATATGGTAGCATGTTTGAAAAGCCTGAATTACAGAAGATTTTAGAGAGATTTGCTTTAATTATTTCTTGACAGTCACTGAGGAAATAAAAGTTGAGTGTCTTTTGGGAACTTGTATAATTGCATGAATAAACGTATACTGGCATAGTTGCCTCTCCTGAACCCTATCATTGGAGAAGTATTCTGTTACTTATTTGTATAATTACTAAGGATGGCCAAGGCTAAGTAGGCCTCATTTCTTCCAGAGTGGCCACAAGTCATTCAGGCTGAGAATGTCTTTGGCCTTGTTCTGGACAGGTGTGAATACTGGGACCTTGACAGTTATGGTCTTAAGTTGAGCGCAGTAATATCTGCTGTTTGAATTCCCTCATGTGTATCCTGTGGACAGTTTCCTGTGTACTCATCTGCTCTTGCTGAGGAAAGCATGGTCTGGTTGGGCAGACAGCAGTGATGGTGGTTGTCATTTGAACCCTTCTCTATCCCACACAGCCTTTCCTGTTTGTGTATAAAGAGTAATATTTTGATAAATACATTGAGAAAGTACAGGATGGTCCCCATGAAAGTATCTGCCCAGCTGTCTTTATATATATATTTTTTTAAAAAATTGTGTTTATATGTTTTGCTTTTATATTTTTTATTTTTTTATTTTTTTTTATTTTTTTATTTTTGTTTTTTTGAGACAGGTTTTCTCTGTCTAGCCCTGGCTGTCCTGGAACTCACTCCGTAGACCAGGCTGGCCTCGAACTCAGAAATCCACCTGCCTCAGCCTTCCCCAACTGTCTTTAAATGTGTGCTTTCTAGTATGTCTTATCCCAAGACTTCAAAAAAAAAAAAAGTATTAACTTGAGCCAACTGGAGGCCAACTTAGTCTACATAGTCAGGCCAGCCAGAGTTACACAGTAAGACGCTGTCTCAAACAAACAGAATCCCGAAAAACAAGCCCCGAATTTTACAATTAACAGAATCATATTTTGTCATATATAACATCAAAGCTTTTATACATATGTGTATGTCTCTCTTCTCTCTCTCTCTCTCTCTCTCTCTCTCTCTCTCTCTCTCTCTCTCTCTCTGTGTGTGTGTGTGTGTGTGTGTGTTAGATTGGCTTAATTGAGCTAATAGACATGCATTACCTCACATTGTACCTAGGAGGAGTGATTTGGGAATTAAAATTTTCTTTTTAGTTTTCCAAGGTGACAGAGTAGAAATGTTCAGCTTTTAAAAGATTTGAGTCAATTATAGTACAAGTGATTGTCAAAAGGAAACATAGAGGATTCTGAAAAATGAAAGAAAAGCAGATATTTTTCACTGATACTAGAAAGAAATAAGGAATGGGTGGGAGACAAAATACTCCCGAGAAGGGGCTTAGTCCTGGAATTAGGGGAAATTGGAGTATAACAAAACAGCCTTGATCTGGAGAGATGGTTCAACAGTTCAGCAATCTTTGTTGCTTTTGTAGAGGACCATAGCATTCACACTAGTTAGCTTATAACAAGTGAGATGCAATTCAGCTCTAGGGGATCCAGTGCCCCTTTCTTGGCATCTGAAGGCACGTGCACTTGTGTGTACATACCTCCTCCCTTCACATCCACATAATAAAAATGGAAAAAACCCAACTACTCAGCATTCATTTCTCTCACTACCATTTTTTCCTCTATGGCTAGCCTTTGTGTTAGCCTTGGGATCCAGGATGCTGAGGTATAGCCATAGAGGGAAGGATTCTAGGACACCAGAACCCCCAGGAACAGAAGTGGAAAGGGAAAGATGACTCAAACAATGTAACATTCCAAGAGAGTTTAATACTTTTGTTTTAAAATGTAGTAATGTTAACATGACTGCTTTATAAGTTTTTCTAGATAAGAACTTGCTAAAATTGGATTTGTATAATTGATGCAAACCTGATGTTTATTGAGTGCCTAATACTAACATTTTATGCCAAGGCACTAAGTTGACAGTAGTGAGTTGGACTAGAACTTCTCAGTGCTTTCACTGAGATTGTACCCTCCTGAGTTAAAAAGTGAAGTTGGTAGTATTACTGTAGCAACTCACTTGATAAGTCTGTAGAGCGTAAGTGCTCATTCTTCTGGCCAGCAGAGGGTATGAGAAGATGGCTTGTCATCATGCTTTGAGACAAATGACAATTCTGTCAGTTCAGAATTTGGGCCTCCAAATGTAATGCAAAAGAAAACAAAAGGTTTTAAGATAGTACTGTATTTTTGGCTTAAAATTTTTGTTATGTTTGTGTATGTTGCATATATATTTGTACATGTTTGTGAAGGCCAGAGGTCCTCTTCTGAAACGGGCTTGCTTGAGGCTCATTAACTAGGCTGGTTGGCCAGCGAGTCTCAGATCTATTTGCCTGCGTTTCCCAGTGCTAGGACGAATAACACTGTACCTTCTGGGTTTTTTTTTTGTTTGCTTGGTTTTTATTTTATTTTGTTTTGTTTTTGTTGAGTGCTAGGGTTTGAACTCTGGTCTTCTATGCTTATTCAGCAGGCATTTCATTGACTGAACTATCTCCCAAGCCCCTATTTATATTGATTATTTGATTTTTTTTTTTTTTTTTTGAGTTTTGAGACAGTGTCTCATGTAGCATTGACTGGTTTTGAACTCTTGATTTTCCTCTCCTCACCTTTCAAGTTCTGGAATTATGTATCATGGGCAAGAAAAGAGGGCATTTTAGAAAACCCAAAGAAGGCGTGTTTGTGTGTGATTTGATGGCTGGTGTAGATTTGTAACTGCTGTCAGATATTATTGGCTGCAAACATTGATTCAGCCACTTACCTACTTTTGGTTGATTGATTGGGGTTCTGAGAATTTAATCCAGGACCTTGAATATGCTGAGCTGTAGCTTTCCTCCATTTTATTTTATTATTTTCTAATTTTTGGTAAATTGCTAAAGCCTTGAGCCCCACACCCTGAATAACTTGGATTACAGTTGTGTATTTCTACACTTGGGTCTTTTTAAGGACAGTCTCACTGTGTTGGTAATCTTCTGGATTCTGCCTTCTAAGTGGCTAAGACTATAGTCACAGGCCTTTGTGACCAATCCTGGCGGTTGATTCTGTGAAATGAGCTGTTTTTTTTTTTTGTCTTAGTATCTGGCAGTAGTTTGTTCATTGTTAAATTTGATATACTGATGTTTCTCATGATCTTTTTCTCTTCTTTCACTCTTCCCTTCCCGTCTTCTTACCTTTTCCCCTTCTCCACACCCTTCTCTCCCTCCTTCCCCTCTCCCTTCCCCTTCTTCTTCCATTTCTCTTCTTTTCTCTTGAGCCAGCCCTGGGTTTGTTCTGGCTCTTCTATACAGAATTTTGCTCTGTAACTTGCAGTCCTGTATTGGCCTTGTCAGTGCTGGCACTATAGGTGTGTATGCTGGCTCACAGCTCAGGTAGTGTACCATATTGAGTGTTCTGAAGTGACTGACACCTGAGCAAGGTCTGCAGACTTGATTTGGGTTTTTGAGCTAGCACTGAAGTGTCCTTTGTTTATTTTACTTGGCTGTTGCTTTCTGTCTTAAGTCCTTACACTTTTCTCTTTCCACAAATGGACCTCCTTGACTTCACAGTGGTTCAGTAGAAATGAGGAAACTATAGCTCATTTTCTAGTGTATCAGTTTATTTAAAGAGATGGGCTTCAAGTTGATAGACAGGAAGCCTCAGCATTGGGAACGTTCTTGTCTCTAGCCATGAAGTGTGACAGGAGATGTTGGTTCTTGATGTGTGACCTCGACTTCTGCTCAAGGAAGAGGGCCTGGAAGGAGAGAGTACCTTTATCTTTGCAGCTTCAGCTTTGCATTCTCCCAGGGCTTTGGTGATTGTATCCGGGATTGGAAATGGTAGCTCTGAGCTGAAATTTAGGGACTTTAGATGGGCTAGATTACTGCCTCTCATCTCACTGTTGGGATGCTATGGTGTGCAGAAAGCCTAGGTGTGCCTTGTCAAACAGCTATGTTGTGGCTCACCACTTTCACTTACTTTTGATATTTATTTTAAACTAGAGATTAGGGAAAAGTGGTGAGAAGAGGAATGATAATTTGTCTTTTAAAAGAGCCACACCCCAAGACCGTGTTTCTTGCGGGGGTTTTTTGCCCCCACCCCCAGCATATGGGATGCAAGTCAGCCTGGTCTACATACCTACTTTGTGAGTTCCAAGCCAGTCAGGAGTACATAGTGAGACCCTATTTGAAAACAAAACAACAACAACAATAATAATAATTTTTAAAAAACCCAAAGCCACACCTAGGACATTATTTGGTTGCACACATATTCATATGTTAGAACTGTTTGATGAGAATGCAGCAGTTGCTCAACTCTTGCTGCACTCAAACAGCTGTTGATGTTTGGATTGAAAATAGATGAGACAAGGTGGTGGTGGGCGGTTGCACCCTTTAATCCCAGCATTTAGGAGGCAGAGGCAAGTGAATCTCTAAGTTCTAGGCCAGCTTGGTCTATAGAGTTCCAGGACAACCAGGGCTACACAGAGAAAAATGATCAACAAAGACAAAATGGGAACAGGCTAGCAAAAACTGAAACCAAAGTAATTATCAGGGAAAATACCATTCACAATAATAATAATGTTTGTGCATTTGTTAAGTAGTAGAATGCTATCTAAATGAAAACTGGTCTGATTGATTGTTGAGTGGTAGAGTGGTAGACAAATAGTAAAGGTAAAAAGTTGTTAGAGTGGATTTGTGTTCAAGGTTTTGGTTTTTTGTTTGTTTTGTTTTTGACTGGGCTTGACTAGCCCTGGCTGTTTTGGAACTCACAGAAATCCCTCTCCCTCTGCCTGCCCCTCGGATGTGAGACATTAAAGGTGTTTATTACTACACCTCTTTGTCTTCAGGGGATTATAAATTAACCCCTATCTGTGGCACAGGATTTTCTAGTCCATCTTTTGTCATTTTGCAGCTATTCCATGTGATTGTCTCTTCTTTGTAGATGAGGGTGTTAGAATGAAGAAAAGAAATAGTTTGCACCAAGGACACAGCCAGGTGTTAAGTAGGGACCTGAACTCCTGGGTTCAGCTTTTCCATCGCTCCCAAGCAAGGGTCCTGACATGGCCCTTACGAATTTACCTCAACATTTTGTTTGGTTTTATTTCCTGTTCCTTGTCTTCATCTCCCTCTTCTGGGAAGAGTGCTTGAGATGCTTACAGTCCATAGAAAATTCTTAGGTTGCTGCAACCTTAACATACTTGAATTGTGTTTGCTGGCTCACAGTGTTTGACATGGTTTCCTCATCCCCAGCTCAGGCAGATTGGAAGGAAATCTGATTTTGCCATAATACTTAACCTGGTGGAGGAGAGCTACATTGGAAAAGGGAGATTGAAGAGGTGCTGGCTGGGGCTGGAGTTAGTGCTGATTAGTCAGGGGAGTCTGCCGGGTCGTCTGCCCTTCCAGGGTCAGATTCCCTTCTTGAAATTACCCTGAAGAGGCACCCTGTGTGAAGGAATTTCTGCAAAACAATCAGGTGGAAAGATAGCTCAGTTAAGAATAGGTACTGCTGGGCTGGTGAGATGGCTCAGTGGGTAAGGGCACCCGACTGCTCTTCCGAAGGTCCAGAGTTCAAATCCCAGCAACCACATGGTGGCTCATATCCATCCGTAACAAGATCTGACACCACTCTTCTGGAGTGTCTGAAGACAGCTACAGTGTACTTACATAAAATAAATAAATAAAAATCTTAAAAAAAAAAAAAAGACATCTACATCTAAAAAAGAATAGGTACTGCTAAGCTGGGCGTGGTGGCACTTGGGAGGCAGAGGCAGGAGGATTTCTGAGTTCGAGGCCAGCCTGGTCTACAAAGTGAGTTCCAGGACAGCCAGGGCTACACAGAGAAACCCTGTCTTGAAAAACAAAACAAAACAAACAAACAAAAAATAATGGGTACTGCTGTTGGCCAGTGGTAGCACAAGCCTTTAATGTCAGCACTCAAGAGGCAGAGGCAGCAGGCAGACCTCTTGAGTTTACATAGATTATAGGAGAGCCAGGGCCACACAGTGAAAAAAAAAGCCAAAGCCTAAAAAAAAGAAGAAGAAGAAAAAAAAAAGGGTATGCTCTTACAGAGGAGTTTGGTTCCAAACACCCATGTTGAGTGGCTTACTCTAGCTCTCCTCTGATCCCCTCCAATGTATACACTATTCCCTGCTACATACACATATTTTAAAATGAAGCTTTTTTTTTTTTTTTAAAGCACTAAATAAAGAGTAAGTATGTGTGTGAGAGAGAAATGTATGGTGGGGAAGTAAAGCACATAAAATATTATCTAAGGGCTTATTATGAATTTGACAAATGTACTGTGACTATGTATGAAAAGATGTTTTTATATACTGAAATCCTAGGAAAAGGACTTTTCCTGTTCACAACTTAGTCTGCGAAGCCCATCTGCCTGTGTGTGTTCCTTCTGTACCTGGTACCTCGTGTGGTACAGTCAGGTGGGATATCCAGCTGGGTGCTAGAACCGGCGTGCCAGGCTAGTAGGTTCAGAGAATGTTAGGGGTTAGAGAGGGCTTGGCACTTCTGTAGGGAAAGCCTGAAGAAAGTCTGCACAGTTGTGGTTGAGTATCTGTATGGAGCTGGAGTATGGTTTCCAGTCAAGAGAGGATACAGAAGGATTACAGATCTACATGGCATCTCTAGCTTGTGTTAATGGGAGAAAAAAAAATAGAGTGTATTCGGAGGTGCTGGCTAAGATAGCTGAATTAAAAGTTCAGGTAAATGGTTTTAACTCTACAAAGTGTATTTTCTCATAAAACAAGATATTTGAAGGTAGGAAGTTCCAGGGATAGATAATTCAGCAGTCCAGACTTTACCAATTCAGTTGTTAAAAATATTCACTTTGGCTGGGCAGTAGTGGCACACACCTTTAACCCTAGCACTTGAGAGGCAGAGGCGGGTAGGTCTCTGGGTTCAAGGACAGTCAGGTCTACACTTCCAAACCCTGTCTTGAAAAACCAAACTAAACCAAAAACTTATTTTATTTAGGTTTTTTATTGGTTATTTTATTTATTTACATTTCAAATGTTATCCCCCTTCCCAGTTTTCCCTCCAGAAGCCCCTCCACCTCCCCCTTATTTTATTTCTTAATTTTGTGTGTTTGGGGGGGAGGGTGCTTCTGTGAAGGCTGAAAGCATTAGATCCCCTTAGAGTGCAGTTACAGGATCTTGTGAGATGTTTGATGTGGATTCTGGTACTTAAACTTGGGATCTTCTGGACATGGTCTTAACTACTGTGCCATCTCTTCAACCTTATCAGTTAAGTTTCTTACTAACTTAGATGCTGCCTTTTTTTTCTTCTGTCCCCACCTACAGAGTGGATGAATGGTGTTGACTTTTTTTCTGGTTGCAAGGTGATTTCTGTAGGCCCATGTAGAAATCTAGTGGTGAAAGGGAGACTTCTTTTTGAGCAACCCTTGCTAATAGGGAGGAAAAACTTGTAACAGATAATCTTGGCTAAGATATTCAGCTTCCCTTAGGTGGGATGTGTGTGACTTACCTGCCTGTTTTTCCTCCTATGGCCAGGAGAGATGATACCCTTCCTCAAAGCAAGCTCCCTGGCAGCTCAAGTACCCCATACTCCTCAGAACCCCATGGGTTTGTCTACAGCCTCCTGCTCCTCAGAGACTGTAGAAGAGGATTGGGTAGCTAAAATGTATGGTCTGCTACCCTGGAAGAAAGGTTCTTAAATTTCTAAAGGCGTGGCAGACGGGTGTTAAGCTTAAAGATAATCTCCAAATTTAACCATTGCACTCACTGCCTCACTGTGTTACCAATGTTTACCATTAGCCATCGTCTAATCTCACTTAGTGCCATTTGTTTACACTTTCCCATTTTCATGCTTTTTAGTAACACGCACACACATATACACACATATACATATGTATCTATCTATACACATGTTCTTATATTTCTATAGTCATCATAGTTACTTAAAACATTTTTATAATGTATAGCTGTTTATTAAGCTCTGTAATAGCAATAGCTATTTCTTGGTTTGTTTCAAGATAGGGTTTCTCTGTGTGGCCTTGGCTGTCCTGAAACTTTCTCTGTAGACCAGGCTGGCCTCAAGATTCACCTGCCTCTGCTTTTTCAATGCTGGGATGAAAGGTGTGAGCTAATTCTTGTTACGTTTATATTACTGACAGGCCTCAGTGATATCCATTCATTAATTCATCTATTACCCATAACAACTCTACTTATATAGGAGTCATTATTGCTCTATCTTCCAGATGAGAGTGAGATACAGAAAGGCTGAGTTAGGCACCCAAACTGTAGTATGGAGACTTAGAGTTGGGGTTCTGGTACATGATCTGTATTCATTAGGTTGAATTGCCTTTAGTTATTGCTATTTTAATTTCTTTTTTCCTTCCTGTTACAGATAACATTGTGGTAGATGTAGTAGTTTGCACACTTCATTCTTTGCATTTGCCTAGACAAGTGGCTAGCTGAGGAGCACACTCAGGTTGGGGAGTGAAGGAGTAGAGGGAGGTGATGCACGGAAAACTATGCTGTAGAGAAGGTTACCCTGAAGGAGCGAGAAGGGAATTGCTTGTATTGTCATTGCTTGTTGTCCAAGAAGGCTGATGTGCTCACTGCATCACCGTCCGTTGGGATGGTTGACTGCCCCTATGCCTTGCCCATTTATACAGGGAGTCACTGCACTCTGCATTTTCCTGTGTGATCATTTGTCTCACATAGTGCAAACATCTTTAAGGTTTAACTATGTCTTAACCACTTTTTAGTTTCTGTATTTTTATTCATGTATCTTCAACTCTTTGAAAACCACTAATGTCATTTTCTAGTATATCTAAAAAACAGTTTGAGTTTCAGATATGCAATTACATAGGTTGAGTTTTATTTCCCCTAATTTGCTATTCATAAAACTACACGTCTAATTACTTTTTTTCATGTCTGCTTTATTTTTTAACCTCATGTAGGTCAAGATGGCTTTGAACTCTACTGTTTATAATTACCAAGATTGGCTTTCTTCCGTTTTCATGTGCTGGGATTACATGTGTGTACCACCCGGCTTAGTATTCTTCAAAGCATCCCAATAGTTCAGTGAATTTTTAAAAACTCATTATTGCACTTTAATTTGCGTATCTTTGTTTTCCCTTATTCCATATTATTTAATTACTGTTTTAGGATGTGATTTTTTTTTTTTTTTAAACAAAGAGTTGGCCCTTTTCTCATTATTGTTTAATGTTTCCTCTTTCTGAATTTGAAAAAAAAAAAAATCTTTTTTCTTGTTTTATCTCCCCAAATAGAGTTTCATTACTGGTTTAATACTACTCTTAAGACATGTGAGTCGTCTGTGTGAAATGTTTCCTTAGGATAAGATTATAGCAACATGACAGTTGGAGAGCTGTTGTTTTCTTAGATTCTCATTTCCATTTCTGCTTAATTTCTAGATTTTGGATCATTGTTTGACTTGGAAAATGATCTTCCTGATGAGCTGATCCCCAATGGAGAATTAAGCCTTTTAAACAGTGGGAACCTTGTTCCAGATGCTGCGTCCAAACATAAACAACTGTCAGAGCTTCTTAGAGGAGGCAGCGGCTCTAGCATCAACCCAGGGATAGGCAATGTGAGTGCCAGCAGCCCTGTGCAACAGGGCCTTGGTGGCCAGGCTCAGGGGCAGCCGAACAGTACAAACATGGGCAGCTTAGGTGCCATGGGCAAGAGCCCTCTGAACCAAGGAGACTCATCAACACCCAATCTGCCCAAACAGGCAGCCAGCACCTCTGGGCCCACTCCCCCTGCCTCCCAAGCACTGAATCCGCAAGCACAAAAGCAAGTAGGGATGGTGACCAGTAGTCCTGCCACATCACAGACTGGACCTGGGATCTGCATGAATGCTAACTTCAACCAGACCCACCCAGGCCTTCTCAATAGTAACTCTGGCCATAGCTTAATGAATCAGGCTCAACAAGGGCAAGCTCAAGTCATGAATGGATCTCTTGGGGCTGCTGGCAGAGGAAGGGGAGCTGGAATGCCCTACCCTGCTCCAGCCATGCAGGGGGCCACAAGCAGTGTGCTGGCAGAGACCTTGACCCAGGTTTCCCCACAAATGGCTGGCCATGCTGGACTGAATACGGCACAGGCAGGAGGCATGACCAAGGTAAGTGAGCTGAAGTGCTTGAATGTTTCTTGAATGATGATGGGCATTTACTTTCAAGTAACATGGCAACATGGGACTATGTAGCTCCTTTTTTCCCCTTCTCTTGAAAGTTTCACATGTCCATGAAAGAAACAGGTTTTTGTCTTGTTTTCTCTTTCTTTCTTTCTTTCTTTCTTTCTTTCTTTCTTTCTTTCTTTCTTTCTTTCTTTCTTTCTTTCTTTCTTTCTTTCTTTCTTTCTTTCTTTTCGAAGTCCCTATGAGATAAATCTCTACCTCCTTTTATCTTTAAAATAAGAATTTTTCCCCCTAGGGTGTGGTGGTGAGAATTTGCTTTGAATTTCCATGAAGCCTAGGTTGTCCTCAATTTATAGTCCTCCTGCTGTAACCTCCTAAGTGCTGAGATGACAGGTATAAGCTGTTGATTGCCAGATTTTAACTTCTGAGGAAAGTGTAGAAATGGCACCACATAGTTGAAGAGTAGTTTCTCCTGCTAACCAGCTTTGTGATACATCAGGGAATCTGGTAAAGGATGCCTCTTTACTCAGCTGGACATCCTCCTGTCTGCTCTTTTCTTTATATTCCTTGGGAATGTGTTTATTGTCACAGTCTCCATTTTAGTCGTAAAGATGCTATGTCTAGAGATGGTCAGCTTCTTGCCACTGTTGTCAGTGGAGAGAAGGATTTGTAGAGCCTTGTGTCTCAGTGAAAACATCACAACAGTGGTTCTCAAAGTGGGGTCCTCGGACCAGCAATACCAGCATCATCTGGGAGATTGTCAGAGGTAGACCCTCTCCGCTGGCTTGCACACTGAAGTTATATTGCCTCCTACTCTGGGACTTTAGGTAGTTCCAGGGCCTTTCTATATGGTCTTCATCTCGAGTTCTAGAGAAAGGCCTGGGGTGGAGTTTCAGCTACCAGCCTTTCAAGTGCTGTGAATAACAGGATCTGAACTTGGAGCAGAGGGAACGGTAATATCAAGATAGATCTGAAGTAGCTAAAAAAAAGATGGAAACTGGAGAGAGAGAAGGGTACAGAGAAAGGAAACCCAGGCTGATTGCTGTTTAAACAGCAAACCTTGTAGAGACTTTGTGACCCAAGGTTTATAAGTGGCAGCCACTGAGTAGACCTATTTTGTGCAGTTCAACCAACAAATTCCAGGTAGGACTGTGGATTTGATTAGACCTGAAGAGGGGAAAGTGAGAAATTATTAGAATACAATTTCCTGGAGGGTTGAGGAGAATGTGGTAAACTGGCTTGATGCTACCATAGATAGAAGATTTTTTTTTTTAACTTAAATAAAAGCAAAGTAATTTCTAACATTAAAAGTGCAGTTACCTTTTTTGAAAAGGTAGTAGAGGGAGAATGTAGACTTAAATTACAGTTGTGCTTGGCAGAAGATGGTTTGTTATACTTCTGTACCCTTTTTACAGTTATATTGGAAGGGGATTTTTAATGATCATATTGCCTCTGGGTAGATCAGCTGCTGAACCCTTTTAATTCATATTCCAAACTAACCAGTTTAAAAAGGATTTTTTTTTTTGAGAATTGGAATTATGTTTAAAAATATACATAATAACAGTACAACAGTTGTCAAACTTTTTGGTCCCAGGATTATTTAATATCCTTAAAAATTATGAAGGACCCCACTTGGGTTTTTGAGAAAGGGTCTCCTTTTGTAACCCTATCTGGACTAGAATGACTATGTAGATAGATCAGGCTGGTCTTAAACTTGTCACTGACCTCCTGCATCTGCTGCGTAAAAGTGCTAAGGTTACAGAAATTGTCATCATGCCTGCCTAGTAAGTCTCTTCACAACTATAGTCACAAAAAAGTGTAGATGGATATTTGCTTTTGTGTATGTCTGTGTGTCACATGTGTGCAGTGCCCTTGGAGGCCAGAAGAGAGTGGAGGATCTCCTGAAACTGGAGTTACAGGTGATTGCAAGCTGCTATGTAGGTACTGGGAAATGAACCCAGCAAGCGCCTAATGACAGTGGTATCTCTCTAGCTCTTATTTACAGGAAAAATTTAAAACACTACCCACATTTCATTAAACATGAAGTTCAGTGGCATTATACACTTACAAGAGATCTGGACAAACTCTATTACAGCCTAAGTTGGATATGATTCCTTGTTTGTAGTTCTTCATAGGACTGTAGTATTATCTGATTTGGTATAGGAGATGTGCTTTATGGACTGGATACTTAAGATTGTTTCATTGTTTCACTGTTGCCATTATTTTGTTTCAGACATATTTTATACATGTACATCTTTGTGCAAGTGAATAAGTAGATAAATGTTTGGAAGTGTAGTTTTTTTTTTTTTTAAATTTATATGTATGTGTGTCTGTGTGTATATGCTACATGTGTATGCATGTCTGCAGAGGCAAAAAGAGAGCATTAGATCCCCAGAGCTTGAGTTAATAGATCATGTGAGGTACCTGTTGTGGGTGATGGGAACTGAACGTCAGTTCTCTGGTAGAGCAGCAAGTGATTTTATTTTTAAGTCATGGTAGGGAAATTTTGAATGGAAGAATATTTAAACAGACACAGGCTAGGCGTTCTGTTGTACTCCTGCAGTTCTAGCATTCACAGGGCTAGGAGCATCATTACTATCCATCAATTGACAAACATCAATTTCCAGGCCATCCAGGACTACCTACTGAGACCTTTTCTAAAACAGAATCAAGACTTGAAAAAGAACATATCTATTACTGCAAAATTTATTGTTACCCATGTTGAATGAACCTTTTTAAATCCTTTTCAACCCTGGATGTGGTTAGATACTAATATTCTTATACTTGTCACTCTAGTCAAATTGTTTTTATTAGAATGTTTCCATAAATTCACAAATACTTGTTTTCTCAGATTATTTTCTGTGTCTGGGAGTACATGTCTGTCTGCCTGCCTATAGTGCTAGGGATCCAACCCAGGGATTTACATATGTTAGGTAAGGGTTCTACCACTGAGCTATAGCTTATTGCTTTTTATTTATTACAAGTTTAAGACTTAAATAGCTTTTCCTCTTTTCAATTTATCAAATTAGCCCCACACATTTATGATATGTCTGTCACATGTTTTGTCAGGGATATATATTTTTGTTTGCATGGAAACATCCATTTTTTCTTTCTATGCTTTTGAATTGTATATCTGAAAGTGCTTTCCCTGTTCCAAACTATAAATGTTCTTTTGTGCTGGATGTGGTAACACTCACTTGTATCTTAACAACTTAAGTGGCAAAGATAAGGGGATGGCTTGAGCTCTGGAGTTCTACTTCAGCATAGACAATATAATAAGCAAGATCTGTTGTAGCCCTCATCCCCCTAAAAAGAAAGGAAAGTATTCTCTTAATGTTTCTTAATTATTTCTTAAATCTTGACCTCACTTTTGGTTCAGGGTTGTGGCATAGCACTTGTTTTAGTAAGCATGAGGCCCCAGGCATTCCAACCCCAGCACCATGCTCTAAGAATTCCCTCCTCACAATAAACAGAGTCACCAAAGATCAATCTAGTGTTGTTTTTTTCCAGCTGATAGTAGTCACTGCATTTTCTTTAGCTATAGTGGTCTGTCTTCTGTCTGTCCTGTTTTGGGCTAGATACTGATCTTTGTGCTTGAAAGTCATCCTAGCTTTTTGTTCATGGTGGTTCTCAGCCCTGGCCGAACATTAGAATTACATGAGGAGTTTTATCCAAATCTCATTGCTGACCAATTAGGTTAGAATCTCTGGGGCATAGCCAGGACATGGTTACAGTTTATATTCCCTCAGATGATTTTTCATGGCAGACAGGGATAAGGGTTTTTATTTTAGGTAAATACAAGAACTTTTTCCATGTGCTTTCTGTACAAGCATGAGGATCTGAATTTGATCCCTGGTATCCACTCTGAGTTGGGGAGGTGGAGATACCAGATTAGGGTTTGGTACCAGCCAACCTCGTCTGATTAATGAACACAAGGCCAGTGGAATACACTGTCAAAAAACCAAAGCAATGGGGCTGGTGAGATGGCTCAGCGGGTAAGAGCACCCAACTGCTCTTCCAAAGATGCAGAGTTCAAATCCCAGCAACCACATGGTGGCTCACAACCATCCTTAACAAGATCTGACTCCCTACAGTGTGCTTACATATAATAAATAAATCTTTAAAAAAAAAAAAAAAAAGCAAGCCAAAACAGTTTCTTAAAGACAAGTAACCACTTTCTTTGTATAGTACATTTTTTGTTGTTGTTTTTTTGGTTTATTATGGTTTAGTTTACTATAGGAGACAAGTTCCATTTCATTATTTAATTGACTGTCTTAATACAGGGATTAATGTGCAGTTGTCGTTAGAGGCTGGCTACTTTATGAACTTTTTATTTTACTACTACTTTAGCCGATTCTCTTGGGTTTTCTGAGAGAATCTTTTGCATTATTGATATTTTTGTCTTCTCCTTCTGGATATATTTATGCTCTTGGGCATCTGTTTAGTTTCTGATTTGAATGAAAGTTTATCTGGTGTTTTAAGTAGAATCTGAGCTTTAGTTTGCAACCAAAGACAATGATATATTTTAAAATTAGGGCATAGTCTCCTTTGGTAAATGTTAGGTTTTATTATATTCATTTCTTACACCTGTAGTAATTAAGATTCTTTTGTAAGTAAAATTTTTTTTTGCTTTGGTTATCAAGAGATTTGTTCATATTAAATTCAATCACACTTGTGATTGTAAAAATTAAAACAATGTAATTCCTGAATTCTTTAGGATTTTTTAAAAAAAAAAGATTTTTTTTAACATTTATTTATTATATATATAGTGGTCTGCCTGCGTATATGCCTGTTTGCAGGAAGAGGGGACCAGATCCCATTACAGATGGTTGTGAGCCACCACGTGGTTGCTGGGAATTGAACTCAGGTCCTCTGGAAGAGCAGTCAGTGCTCTTAACCACAGAGCCTTCTCTCCAATCCCATATTTTAGGATTTTTTTGTTTCTTATTGATCATGTGGGGTTTGTTTGTTTTGTGTGTGTGTGTGTGTGTGTGTGTGTGTGTGTGTGTGTGTGTGTGTGTGTGTGNTGTGTGTGTGTGTGTGTGAGAGAGAGAGAGAGAGAGAGAGAGAGAGAGAGAGAGAGAGAGAGAGAGAGAGATTGATTGAGAGATTGAGAGATTGATTAGTGTTAACCTAATCAAAGAGACTTTGGAAGTTCCTTCTGTCTCCTCCTTGGGCAATTGAAGTAGTGTTGACATGATTTAATACCTTGAAGAATGTCACCTGTACAAGCACAGGAACCTGAAGCTGCCTCATTTTCTGTCTTTGCCTTCCTTTCTGTGGATACTATGGCTTCTTTCCTCCAGATTAACCTGACATCTTTTGTCAGTTTTCTGGTTTTGGACTTTGGTCTTTTGAATTGATGTAGTTTCTCTGTGTTATTACTTTGATTTTAAGAAAAACTCAAATACTTACTTCATGTTAAAATATATGTAGTGATCAAAGCAAAAGCACATGCTGTTTTTGCAAAGGTTTCAGGCTCAAGTTCCAGCACTGTGTGGTGACTCACAACCATTCATGACTCCAGTTCCAGGGATCCAACCCACTCTTCTGACCTCACCTCCGTTAGCACTGAGAATGCACAAGGTGCATAAACACACATGCAGACAAACCTTATACACATAAAATATAAAATAAACAAATCTAAAGTCGCGTGCGTGCGCGAGCACACACACACCCTTCTCCCAGAGATTGTGTTCCTTCCAAACCAGTCACCAGTCACCAGTCAACACTCTTATACACTTAGATCATAGGCCCAGATCTGATCTGGCAACTCCTTAATTGAGGATTTCTCTTCGGGGTAGGTTATGTCAGCTTGACCATAAAAGCTAACCAGCAGACCTGGTCAGGTGGTCCAGATTATTTCTGACTTTAACGTTAATAAAAAATTTACTAATGTATGTCACTGTAGAAATCCTTTTTGTTTTTTCTCTCTCTTTTTTTTTTTTTAATATTTATTTATTTATTATATGTAAGTACACTGTAGCTGTCTTCAGACACTCCAGAAGAGGGAGTCAGATCTCGTTAAGGGTGGTTGTGAGCCACCATGTGGTTGCTGGGATTTGAACTCTGCACCTTTGGAAGAGTAGTCAGGTGCTCTTACCCAATGAGCCATCTCATCAGCCCTTGTTTTTTCTCACACAACTAGAAAGATAGCAAAATAAGTAGATACAGAGAGTTAAGAATAGGCCCATATTAGTGTATGAGGGGACTTTTGAGATACTGCCCTCCCCCACCTTTTAAGAATGTTTTTGGAAAGGTGGAGCTTGCTGTTGCCTGGGAACCTTCTTCCTAGGGTAAAGGTTTTCACACATACCCCAGTGCCAGCCACCGACAAGTATCATTTTGTACCACTGGTTCAAAATTCAAGCTGGGACATACACAGAAAATGCCCAAGAGCAAGAGAGTCTTGTTCATTTGGTTTCCTTTAGAAGATCACAGCAGAGATAAGTAGTTTGTAAAATAAACCTACCTGGCACAGTGAAGTAGGTTGCAGTGAGGGGTGTATGTATGCAGCCTGTAGAAGAGCAACTTTTGGGCAGAAGTACTGAACAGTTTCAGGAATCTCACCATAACTACAGAGGAAGTCCAAGCTTCAAGAGTGGAACTTGGGCTCTGAAGTGACCTACCTAGGTTCATATGCAGGTTCCAAATGGTTACCTGTATGAAAATCACTCCCCCCCCCCCAATCTTTTAAATGAGGTTAATAATAGAACCCACCCCCAAGAACTGCTTTTGACAATTTTGAGGGGATATAGGATTTGGTAATGATTAAATGAGATATGTGAGAGCAGTTCTCAGCACATTGCCTAGGCGTTTTCTTCCTTGCTTCCTTCCCCCTTCCCCCTTCTTTCTCTCTCTCTCTCTCTCTCTCTCTCTCTCTCTCTCTCTCTCTCTCTCTCTCTCTCTCTGTTTTGAAATTGACAAGTGTTTCCTTGCTTTAGGACATGAGATAGCCATAAATGTGTGAAGTTTGCAATGAGACCCTTTCTGCAGTGTTCCCAGTGAATGTTGCTTAAATCATAAAAATAGTTTTTTATTTTACAAAATTTAAAAGCATGTGATTTTCTAGAGGAGAAAACATAATCCTACCCTACCAGCCTTTTGTTTACATTTATTCACGGTAGGTGTGAGCTCGCGTGTTTGGAAGGAAGAGTGTGTGGAAGTTGGTTCTCTCCTTTACGTATGTAGGCTCCAGGGTGGAACTTGGGTTGTCAAGCTAACCTGCTTGACAGGGCTCACTTATATGCATAATTATTTGTCTTTTAAAGTCAGAGTTGAAGTCAGGTTTTCTCTTTTCTAGTTAACTGATTATTCTTAGAAATACAACCTGAATGAATATTTGCATATTAGCAACACTGAAAATTTCTTCAATTTTTAATGTTTTATTTATATTTCTGGAAATATAGTGCACATAGAGTGGAATGAACAAATCTTGTATCTGTCATAACTCATATACCTTTGCTCTCCATCCTTCAAGATGTAGGACAGTTCTGTTGCCTAGAAAATTCCCTTGTACCCACATTAACCCTGTGTTGGTTACTTTTCCCATCACTGCAACAAAACACCCAACAAAAAGCGACTTTAAGAAAGGAAGAGTTGGGGCTGGTGAGATGGTAAGAGCACCGACTGCTCTCCCGGAGGTCCTGAGTTCAAATCCCAGCAACCACATGGTGGCTCACAACCATCCCTAACAAGGTCTGACGCCCTCTTCTGGAGTGTCTGAAGACAACTACAGTGTACTTATGTATAATAAATAAATCTTTAAAAAAAAAAAAAAAAAAAGAAAGAAAGAAAGAAAGGAAGAGTTTATTTGAGCTCAGAGTCCCAGCAGGAGCTTGAGGCAGCCCTCACCTTGCATCTGCAGTGGTGGGAAAGATGAGTTGCGGTACTAAGTTGTCTTTCTTCTTTTTTCTGTGTTCCAGGATCTTATTCAGGGAATGGTGCTACCTGCTTTAAGATTATTGTCCCACTTTAATGAAGCTAATTTAGAAAATCTACCACAGATAAAACTAGAAGCTTGCCTCTTCAGTGATTCTGGGTCCTGTCAAGTTGACTCTATTATCCACAGCATATCTTGTATCAGTTAATTTTCTTTCACGTTGATAAAACACCCTATATTCTATAAAAGAAAGGGTTAAGACTCCTTAAACAGTACCAACAACTGGGGGCCAATTATTCAAATGCCAGATATTAGGGAAACATTTATCATTCAAACCACTACATTCTACTCCCTGGATAGCTTTGTATTCAAAACATAATGCAAATAGTTCAAAAGGTCCCCATCATATTTCTTTTTGTAATAATTTTATTTTCATTTTATGTGTACTGGTGTTTTGCCTGCCTGTGTCTGTGTGTGTATGTCAAATCTTGGAGTTGCAGACAGTTGTGAACTGCCATGTGGGTGCTGGGAATTGAACCTGTGTCATCTGAAAGAGCATTCAGTGTTCTCAATTGCTGAGCCATCTCTCCAGTACTCCCCCCGCCCCAGATCCCCCCAATCATTTCTCGATCACAACACAATTTAAAAGATGAAAATTTCTTATTAGACTCAGGACAATATCCTAACTCTCATTCCCTGTAAAATCAAAAAGCAAATTACATACCCCAAAAATGGAGTATTGCAGAGTATACATTACCAGTTTTAGAGGCTCTGACACCCTCACACATACATACATGCAGGCAAAATACCAATGTACATGAAATTAAAAAAAATAGTATTTCTCTTAAACAAAATTTTGGTAGATTTTACCTTTTATTCGTTCTGACAATCTTAGTCTTTTAGATCTTTAGCTTAGTGCACTTCCAACTGAGCCTGCTACTTTTGGTCTTAGTTGTGGTGTTTAGTATTTAATGTTGATACCTAGATTTACATTTCTCACTTCTTTTCAAGGCTAGTCATAAAAGAAGCTGACTGAGGTCTTTTGGAGTCCCTTTAGATTCCTGGAGTAGTCAAGAAAGCTCTGAAAGTTGGGCTATTAGTTTAGACCTTCTGTCCCTTCTGTTCAGTTGACACACCCTGAGCACTCTAGAGCACTCTAATCGTGCAGCCAGCTTGAACAGGCTCCAGGTGGGGCTGGCTGGTGATGTAGTATTTCTGAGGACGAAGTTCTGATGGTGTGAACATGCTGTATGGAATGCAGTTGGTGGCCTACAGTGATTTACAAATAATTTCTGTTTTCTGAATTGTCCACAAAACAAACCTGTGAAGCGCTGTGCTTTTTCTTAATGTATTTGAGCCAATTCATGCAGTTAGAATACATGCAGTTAGAAGGAGTAACACCTTCTGAGCCAGTCCTGCTTGTATAGGATACCATTTAAAGTTAGAGGGTAGCAGACTTATTATACTTACTGTGGTTGACTCCAAAAACTGTTTGTTAACCACCTGTCTGTCAAATGATAAACTATATAATGCCTTTTTTTTTTCTGTATAGGTCAGGCTTCCACCTATACAAAAATGTATAGAGAATATAGAATGTGAGAGTCATTTCCCAGAGTTATTTTTCCTTGTATGAAAGGATTCATTGCTTACAGTCTTAAAAAGATGCATCCCTGTGCACTTAGATTTCCTGACCTCTGAGCAGGCCATGGCTTTCTAGTTTAAGTATCTGTTCAGCAAGTCAGGTTTGCATGGCCATAAGATTATAGACTTTTCTATAAATGAATGAATGAATGAATGAATGGCCATAAGATTATAGACTTTTCTATAAATGAATGAATGAATGAATGAATGGCCATAAGATTATAGACTTTTCTATAAATGAATGAATGAATGCATGGCCATAAGATTATAGACTTTTCTATAAATGAATGAATGAATGCATGGCCCATAAGATTATAGACTTTTCTATAAATGAATGAATGAATGAATGGCCATAAGATTAT
>NC_034601.1:444227-451207 GCF_900095145.1 Mus pahari | reverse complement strand
ATAAATGAATGAATGAATGAATGGCCATAAGATTATAGACTTTTCTATAAATGAATGAATGAATGAATGGCCATAAGATTATAGACTTTTCTATAAATGAATGAGTGAATGAATGGCCATAAGATTATAGACTTTTCTATAAATGAATGAGTGAATGAATGGCCATAAGATTATAGACTTTTCTATAAATGAATGAATGAATAAATAAAGAGGCTATCATATAATTATGTCTGTACACATTTTGAATCTGTAAACCAATTTGCTTTTAAAATATTTTTCATTCATTCATTCATTTTTGAGATGTCTCTTTACAGAGCCCTGGCTATAGAACTCTCCCTCTGTAGACCAGGCTGACTCCAGACTGGACTATCTGTGTCTCCTTAGTTCTGAGATTAAAGTTGTGCATCGCCATACCTAACAAAATATCTGTCTTTTAAAATACATACATTCATTTTTATGTATGTTGCCATTGCCTGCTAGTGTGTATCTTGTGCATGCAGTTTTTATGGAAGCCAGAAGAGGGTGTCAGATTCCTGCCCCTACTGGAGGCATACAGGAACTCAGCCAGGTTCTCTGCAAGTAGCAAGTCCTCCTGATTGCTGAGTCAATCTACATTTTTATGTATGGTGATGGCAAAGAGAAGTTTGATTTGTAACATTCTGAGGTTTTGTTTTGTTTTCCCCTGAGACAAGGTTTCTCTGTATAGCCCTGGTTGTCCTGGAACTCACTCTGTAGACCAGGCTGGCCTCGAACTCAGAAATCCCCCTGCCTCTGCCTCCCGAGTGCTGGGATTAAAGGCGTGTGCCACCACACCTGGCTGAGTTTTGTTTTTTGAAGATTTACTTTATTTTATGTGCATGAGCGTTTTCTTTGCATGTATGGATGTGTGCACACCACATAAAAAATATAGCCAATGTCGGTATTTTTATTAGTCAAAATTAACATCTGTTGACATTTACCTTATATTTTTGTCAATTTGTTTTTCATTTTCAAGTAGTCTTTATTATTATTTGTAGTGCTGTTTTAGATTCATAGATTTTCAAGATAGTGCAGAAGGTCCCATGTTTCCTTTCTTTTCTTTTTTTTTTTTTTTTAAGATTTATTTATTTATTATATTTAAGTACACTGTAGCTGTCTTCAGACACTCCAGAAGAGGGCGTCAGATCTTGTTACGGATGGTTGTGAGCCACCATGTAGTTGCTGGGATTTGAACTCCGGACCTTCTGAAGAGCAGTCGGGTGCTCTTACCCACTGAGCCATCTTACCAGTCCCCCATGTTTCCTTTTCCTTCCTCTTCCACCTGCCTCATGTTCTGGTGGTACATTGTTTTAGCTATTGAGCCAGTGCTGATGCAAGACGATTGCCAAGATGATTTCTTTTTTCTTCTTTATATACTGTTCTTAGAGCCCATCTAAAATACCATACCACATGTAATTGTCATAGTTCTTTAGGTTTCTTTGGGAGGTGGCATTTTTCTTCATTGTTTGTTGTGTTTTGATGACCTTGTCAGCTTTGAAAACTGATTATGGATATTGCTGAATGCCTCTCTTTTTGATATTCCTCTGATATTTTTCTCAAGGACTGGAGAGGTGATGTAGTGGAAAGCACTTGTTGCTCTTACAAAGGGGGTGGGTTTGGTTCCCAGTTCCCACATAGTCCCAACCATCTGTAAGTTCAGGTCCTCGGGATCTAAAACACTGACATACATAAAATAACCCCCACCCCCCCATTTAAAGAATGCAATCATAAGAATTTGTAGAAAGCAATTTCAGTCAACTGCTATTTTCCTCTCATCTGTCAAGGGTACATAGACCATCAGCATGACTCATTACCACATATGATGTCCCCTTTGATGCCTGACAGAGTTTGGACTTGTTAAATTTCTCTGCTGTAACATTCTTTTCCTCCATGTACTGTTACACACCAGAGGGTAGGGATTGTGTTCTCCTTCCTTTAAGATGGAATGTCTATGTAATTTATTTGCACAGATTTGTCTTTTCATAGTTTACCATTAAATTCAATTTAAAATAGAAGATTTATGTTTCATCTTGTTAAACATCTTGTTATCGGGTGGTTGTATTGGCTTACATCTTTAATCTCAGCATTCAGGAGTCAGAGGCAGGTAGATCTCTGAGAGCAAGGTTAGCTTGGTCTTCATAAGTTTCAGGCCAGCCAACATTACATGAGCCACACAGTGAGATTCTGTTTCAAAACAACAAAAAGCCTAAGAGGTTCAAAGAGGAAGTATGGGTTAATTTCAACAAGAGATTTTTGCCTTAATAATTCTTTTAAAATTTAGATATACTACACCAGCTCAGATGTGACAGGGTGAAAACACAAGGCCAACCTGGATTATTCACACAACAGCCATTTCTCTCACACAAAGCAGATTTGATTATCTAACTTACCTGTGTAATGTGTATTCTGTCATGTAGAAATTCTTCTTATGTTTGGCTGTGGGCAGAGAAAGTTTTGAACTCTTCTAGAATATTATGAGACAAACATCTAGAATATTTTGACGTTCCTTGTAAAAACCATGAATTTTATATTGGTGACATATTCTTATTAGGAAATGAGAATATTTATCTACAAATAGTGATATCAAACTTCTGGAGATATACATCTTTGCATACTACATATTTAAGGATAAGAATGTTGTTCTTTTGGGGGACTTTTGAAAAATAGTAAGTGCTCTGTAGTTAGGATAGCAGTAGTTCCTTTATTTTCTAAGTGGTAACTTGATGTACTCGAAACTGAGCTGGACTCATTTTATATTTCTCTGCCAAGTACTAAAGAATGAGCTGGTAAATAAGCCATCTTAAATCCCTGCTTTAAAGAGGTAATGCTGAGTGATACAGACTTTGAACATTGGCTTGCAGTTATGGACTTAATTTTTATCCTTTTAAACTTAGACAATGTTCATGGCTGCTTAGATATTTTACATTTTACTTTTGGAAAGAGATTTTAAAGCCACCTCAAGATTGTGAAGTGCCTTGTGGTTTTTCAGTGTTTCCCATGTGCTGTCCCATTGAAGTCAGAAACAAAGTCTTGCGCGGATGACAAGCGGATGTATATGGTCTCAGCCACGAGTAGGTGTTAGTGGACCGGCGTGGGGTACAAGATAAGGGTGAATGAAGGAGGGTATGGTGTGCGTGTGTATATTCACATGTGAGAGAGGAGACAGTGGGGTGTGTGTGTGAGAGACAGACAAACAGACAGACACAGACACAGAGACAGACCAACTATATAGCCTTGACTAGCCTAGATGTATTGACCAGGCTTGCCTTGGACTAGTGATCTACTTGTCTGTCTCCTGAATGCTGGGATTAAAAACAGGATCCAAGTTTAATTAAGGCTTAGGGTCTTGGATGGGTAAGGTAGCCTAGCAGACCTAATAAGACCCAGTCTCAACAATTACAACAACAAAACTACACATTAAAAAAAAAAACAAAAAACAAAAACACTTTTCTCTAGATAGATGGTTAAATACTTATGATATTATAGGTGTTTAGGTTATTGGGGGTAGATACAAACTTTGAAACTGTAAATGGTAGAGATCCAGGATTCTTCCTTCAGTGTTTGACCATGTTCTCTTTCACGCTGATGATATTGAACATTACTGTTGTATAGTGGGTGTTGAAGGCCCAGTTCTGGTGTGGTCTAATGAGCCTGACTTCTTGCACTAGGACTCCTCTCTACTTAGTGATCTATTCCACAGCCAGTGGACGGCACTCTTGTGATTTCTTTGGATCCTGTAACTTTTACCTTGTTCTTGGGAGTAGTTGTCCCCTGTGTAGTACTCTTGCCACTCCACAGTGCTTTCTGAAAAATAACCAATAGGTACTTCCTTCTTGGTTGGTAAATGTATGTGTGATCACAGCTGAGCTCAGTAGCAGGTGGTCCCATATAGTCTCATTGCTGGAAGAGTCTGCTCCTTATAGAAGCTGGGTTTTGTTTGTTGGTTAGTGTTTAATGATTGTAGTGACACCTTGGTGTTTGAACTTGGGACTAAGTATATTCGGGTAAATCTCACTCTTGTTTCTTGCTTAAGCTCTCCAAAGCTTAGGTACCAAATAATTCCTAATGAAGCAGCATCTCTGGCTGCCAGAATTGAACCAGAGTTCAAATAGCAGGTATAATTGTACCTTTGTTGTACCCAGAGCCAACATGTGATTGCTGAAGCAGTAAACTGTTTGAGCAACACACAGCCTTTGGTGTCCTGATTACACTTATTTCTGTTTTTCCTCCTTTCCTCCTTTTCTGCATTCCAGTGGTAAAGATTTGATAATGATGGCCAAGTCTCATTCATTCAGATATTTTTCTAGTCGCATTAAAATACATTAAAGCTCGGTGGGACAGTTTATAGCCATGTAATCTCTGAACCATAAAGAGTTTGGTTTACCTAGTTGTATTTAGTACTAATGATAGCTTCAACTAATATTTTAAATATAGTAGTGCTGCCAAACAGTGGGTCATCATGTCATTTCAGGCAGCCACAATATTTGAGTACAAATGACTTTAAAGAACAATTTCTCCTTATGATAAAATATTTCTAGTAGGTGTTTTAAAGAATGCAGAAGTTTTAAAAGAGAAAACTAGGACTGTTGAGGCAGCTCAGAAGGTTCTTGCCATGCAAATCTGATAACCTGAGTTTGGTCTCTGAGCTGCATAGCATAGTGGGGTATTCCTGTGACAACCTGACCATGTTTTAGGGAGGACCGTTGAAAAACTTTGGAACTTTGGGCTAGAAGATCCATTCAGTGTTAAGAGCACTGTGGGATGTTGGGTAGGAGCTTGGAAGATAATGTTGAGAACAGTGCAGCCGATGGAGGCCTGGCTTGTGAAATTTCAGAGGGAAGTTTAGAAACTCTTATCAGGGCCATATTTTGATTGTTAAGATTCTGTGGTTTTGATTAGCTGGGGCTGAAGAATCAGCTGTGATTAGCAAGATGCCAGAACCACTAAAGTGAACCTTTGTGTTACTGGGACTTTGTGTCACTGGTTAGCTGGATCTAAGAAATTAGCAGTGATTAAGAAGAGACCAGCATCATTGAGGTGAAATCTTCTGGGAAGTGTTTTCTGAGAGCACAGAGGCTGTGTTCTAGAGATAGCCAAAGTTGTATCTTGTGCTGTGGCTATACTTGGTAATGTGTAAGAGTCACCCAGGTGGTACTGGTTTTGAAGGTATGAAGGGGTCATGAAGAGCAGCTGAGGCTTGGCACTGTGAAAGGCCACGGAAGACCATTGGTACAGTCTCAGTTACAATTGATGGCCCAGGACTGAAGGGGTCATGCAAAGGAGTTGAGGCTTGGCACCATGAAGAGAGCCTATGAGAGGCTAGTGTTGAAGCCTAGTTGCAGCGGAAGCACAGCAGTGTTTTGGAGAAGCCAGTACCATGAGATGACCACCAAGAACAGCAGCAGCAGTGGAGTACNGNCAGCTGGAGCCTAGAAGACAAGATGTGTGCTACAAAGGGCAGGGCTGGAGAAGTGACCCAAGCCAGTTGAGAAGCCCAGAAGATCCCAGACATTGAGCAGTTGGAGATTGGCTTTTACTTTTGATTGTGACTGTGCCTTGATATATTTCCCTCTTGAAGGAAGAAAGTATTTAAGTGGAGCCCACAGTTAAGAGACTTTTAATTGTAAAAAGACTGAATTTTAAAAGAGATTGGGTATTTTAAAGGGAATGAAATTTAATATGTAAGAATTTGCAAAAGCTTTTAAAGTTATTTAGATCTTGGGTATGAATAAGAAAGTAAGGGTTAAGGCTTAATAGTGATGTTTGTGTGTCAAGTTGACAAGGGGTCAGTTTTACTGGCTGGTTTTGTGTCAACTAGACACAAGCTGGAGTTATCACAGAGAAAGGAGCTTCAGTTGAGAAAATGAGATCTTGCTGTAAGGCATTTTTCTCAGTTAGTGATGAACGGGGGAGGGCCCCTTGTGGGTGGTAACATCCCTGCGCTGGTAGTCTTGGGGTTCTATAAGAAAGCAAGCTGAGCAAGCCAGGGGAAGCAAGCCAGTAAGAAACATCCCTCCATGGCCTCTGCATCAGTTCCTGTATCCTGACCTGCTTGAGTTCCAGTCCTGATCTCCTTTGGTGGTGAACAGCAATGTGGAAGTGTAAGCCGAATAAACCCTTTCCTCCCCAACTTGCTTCTTGGTCATGATGTTTGTGCAGGAATAGAAACCCTGACTAAGACAGCAATCCACTTACATTCTGTTGTCCCTTTTAGATAGTCTTATACTCCATCATACTTTTTGTAAGTTAACTCTGGACAAAAATATAGAGAGTATGAAGCTTGGATGCTTGATTCCTGCCTGTGCTGTGCAGATAGCAGGATGTACCCTATATGATCTTTTGTAATGACCATTGGCCACATGGAGAGTATCACTGATATAAGGCCCTTTCAGAACCCCCCATATTGGAATCCCAAGTGGTTCCCCACTGTAAATACCTACATCTCCTATCAGTAAAATTTGTCATATAAATTAAGTACTGATTGAGACTGAAAAAGGACAAGACTTAGAAAGAACCATGAAGGTTCAATATGATCATCTTGAGTGTTCCTGGGTTTTTTGTTTGTTTGGAGTTTTTTGTTGTTTTGTTTTGTTTTGTTTTGTTTTTTGAAACAGGGTTTCTCTGTATAGTCCTAGCTGTCCTGGAACTCACTCTGTAGACCAGGCTGGCCTTGAACTCAGAAATCTGCCTGACTCTGCCTCCCAGTGCTGGGATTAAAGGTGTGTACCACCACTGCCCGGTGTGTGTTCCTGTTTTTTGTTTTTTTGTGGTTTTTTTTTTTTTTAAAGATTTATTTATTTATCATATGTAAGTACACTGTAGCTGTCTTCAGATACTTCAGAAGAGGGCATCAGATCTTGTTACGTATGGTTGTGAGCCACCATGTGGTTGCTGGGATTTGAACTCCGGACCTTTGGAAGAGCAGTCGGGTGCTCTTACCCACTGAGCCATCTCACCAGCCC
>NC_034601.1:440772-444222 GCF_900095145.1 Mus pahari | reverse complement strand
CCAGGCTGGCCTCGAACTCAGAAATCTGCCTGCCTCTGCCTCCCAAGTGCTGGGATTAAAGGCGTGTGCCACCATACTGACTGTGTTCCTGTTTTATACATGAAAAAATTAAGGTTGGAGGCAAGAGGTTCATTCCTGCCATGTGGCTAGTTCAGAGCAGAATTAGAAACAAACCTACTGCCCCAGCCCAGGGCTTTGCTTGTGAATTAATATCAATTGCACCATGTAGAGATGGTGTCTCCAAAGGTCTTGGCCTGCGGAGGCATCGAACTAATATTAGAGTACTGGCTTCATTACCAAAAGTAGTGCCCCAGACCTGGGGTTCTTATAGCCCTCTCCCAGTGCCTTAGAAGAAGTCTCATTCAAGAGGAAGCACGAGAGGGGCTTGAAACAATTTTGCAAGGAAGGTTTACTGCTGACAGGAACTGCTCAGATCTAGGGCTGTGTCTTCCCCAAAGCTACCACAGTGGTCAGCCCACCTAGTTTTTTGCTTTCCAGGTATGATCTGGTTGGTAAATGTGTTGCCTATAGTATTGTCATTACTGGTATATATCCCTTAACTTCCATTCATCAAGTAGAGGTACTGGAAGGATTCCAAGAACAAGTGGGTGATAGCTGCTGACTGAATACAGCCAAGCCTTTCCATGAAAACTGCTCCTCTTGGCTTTTTTCCAGCAATGGTGGGTTGCCAAGAGAGAGAGCTTTGGCTTTACAAACGATCCTGCCATAGTCTAGGCTAGTAATGGTTCATTTTTTCTTTAGAAAGAATGAATATTTCTGGTACTTAAATTACTTACATTTTTGTTTTATATTTGTTAGATCATATTGTTTGTAGATACCTTACATAAATCTTTGGTTTTATGTGTAGTCCACTACATAGAGAAAGATTGAAAGTTCCTGCTTGACTCACCTGTCAGGTTAGACTGAAGTGCACCAAATGAGCAGTTGTGTATGTGGCCTATATTCGAGTAGGAAGCACGCTGGGTTTTTTTGTTCATGAGTGTTTTTGTTCTCGTTGAAGTTTGGTTCGCATTCCAGTTCATGTGCATTATACGAGTATATTCTGGTCATACTGCTTATGATAATTTTATTTTTCTTGAGACAGTCTTCTATGTTGCTTAGTCTCAGATTTCTCCTGCCTCAGCTTCCCAGATACTGGGACCGCCAGTGTTGAGTGCCATAACCAGTTGCTTCTTAATTCATTTTAAGCTCGGAATGAACAAAGTTTTTTTTTTTAATAATTTATTTTTATTTCATGTGCATTAGTGTTTTGCCTGCATTTATATCTATGTGAGGGTATCAG
The DNA here is from genome assembly GCF_900095145.1 of Mus pahari. NCBI lineage: Eukaryota > Metazoa > Chordata > Mammalia > Rodentia > Muridae > Mus > Mus pahari. The sequence goes on along the minus strand of NC_034601.1, from coordinate 442,919 downwards.
AACTCAAGTTGCAAACAGTTGTAAGCTGCCATGTGGGTACTGGGAATTGAACTCAGGTCCTTAGGAAGAGCAGCCAGTGCTCTTAACCCCTGAGCCACTTCTCCAGTTCCCTATGAACAAAGTTTTTAAGTTGAAAATATTTGATTTACTGGGATAGCTTGAAAATAATTGTCTCTTCACAATATCTGTATAGTTAGTGAGCCTTGAGTGCTTGCTCTCATCCTAATGTACTTCATAGTTATCAGAACACATCTCATAATCAGATGCAGTGATCCCAGCTGTCCTCAATCTGTCAGCTTGAATGTAAGCTGCTACATGTCATCAGACATTCTCAGAACTGTTTCTATTTCATTATTTTTGTAGACAACCCTTGGAAAGAAATCATATTTAGTGTAATTTGACCCCCAAAGCCTTAGAATAATCATGAGGGCAGAGGTAGCAAGCATTCGTGGACTTTATTTATGGCAGCTCTGATTTGGAATGCTTTATAAATGTGTGTGTGTGTTTTTTAAATCCTCACACAGCCCTGAGAGGAGGTGTTTTCATCTCCATTGTATATCAGTGTATAGATAGATTTTTGCCCAAGGAAGGTCTCACACACATAGTAAGTGGCAAAACCATCATTCAGACCAAGGTAATACCCAAAGCTCGCTGGCTTGGCTCAGAGGAATTACCACCTTTGTAAATGACATCTTATTTGGGGGTGTATGCTAATAAGATTTGTTGTGCCCTTAAAATTAGGCATACTGGGGGCTGGTGAGATGGCTCAGTGGGTAAGAGCACCCGACTGTTCTTCCGAAGGTCCGGAGTTCAAATCCCAGCAACCACATGGTGGCTCATAACCATCTGTAATAAGATCTGACGCCCTCTTCTGGAGTGTCTGAAGATAGCTACATATAATAAATAAATAAATCTTTAAAAAAAAAAAAAAAAGAGGCATACTGCAATTATCTCACTGGCTATAGTTTGCTGGGGTCTCTGTGCAGTGGTGTTCATTTCAGTCTGGTGTACTAGAAGATGTAGTTACTATGCATTGAGGAGGTGACAGGCTTCATGGTATAGGACAGTGTCTCTGGATTGGGCATATGACACTTAGAGTGAAGTCTTGAGCTGAGTTCTAGTGTTCCTGTACTTTTTAGGCATCCCTTTGCTTGTCTGTCAAAGGTAGCTTATTGCTGAAAGCCGTACTTGCTTTTCGGTTTTTTTTTTCTGTCACACTTCCTCCAAGTGCGGGGAAGGTTTTAAATGTATATAAAATTATGAGGAAAACTGAAGTCCAGTTTTTAAAAAACCTAACTTGCCTTACTGAAATTATACCTGTTGTCACAGGAAACATTCCGTAGCCCTGCTCAGTCCTTGTGAGCTTCTACATGGCAGCGTGTATCTCCTTGACTTTCTCTTTTCCTTTCTCCTGTTGGTCTCATGACCCGTCTCATCAAATGTGTCCCTTTGGTCATATCTGTGTGGCATTTCACTGGAGTTGGACCCTACTTTGAATATTTATTCTGAGTAGTCATCTGGAAATTACAGCCAGAGTTCAGTTGTTGTGGCATGGTTGGCTTCATGAGTGGCTATGTGTGCAATAAAACTCTTACATGAGGCATGAGGTTGTTTTAGCTTGAGCTCATTTTCTCACAGGCAAGCAATATCCATTCTGAGGAGCTCTTAGGAATCCTATTGGACTTCCTTTGAGAATTTAATAATGTATCTGTACCGTCAAAACAAACAAAAAACACCACCACACAAAACAGGACAGACTCCTGTCCTGGTCCTACTGATGATTCAAGTTGTGCCTGCCCATTGTTTCGGCCCAGTGTAGTGTGGGAGCTCTTCTGGAAGAGGAGCTACCCTACCACAAATTCGACTTTATTGTGGAGACAATGCCTCCTGTGTTTCCATTCTACAGAGGAGCAAGAAGGTAGATCAGTGGTATACTGCCTACTGTAAAGTCTACCTGGGAGAGGGGCCTCATTTGCAGTGGGCCACTGTATTAGTCAGGGTTCTCTAGAGTCACAGAACTTACAGATAGTCTCTATATAGTAAAGGAATTTATTGATGACTTACAGTCTGTAGTTCAAATTCCAACAATGGTTCAGTAGTAGCTGTGAATGGAAGTCCAAGGATCTAGCAGTTGCTGAGTCCCACAC
>NC_034601.1:433526-440737 GCF_900095145.1 Mus pahari | reverse complement strand
AGGTTCACTGGTGAGCCTTCCAATTCTGGATTGTAGTTCATTTCAAATATAGTCAAGTTGACAACCAGGAATAGCCACTACAGCCACCTATATCTTTTGACTCACAGCCTTTCCAATGTCAGTGTCATTGTGCCGTAAGCCCTTTCGTTTTTTTTTTTTTTTTTTTTAGATTTCTCAGTCTTAATGTTTGGATGGTTGAGATGTTTATTATCTTTGATTTGGATCTTGCTTGCTGAGTTGGGAGAGGAAGTTGAGTGAATCCAAAAGGAACTAGGATGCTCTCTTAGTGTAGTGGAGAGAATCTTTGTGCTCTTTTGGATCTCAAAACTTGTTTTATTAATATTTCAATAGCTTTTCTATCATAACCAGAAAATAGTATTTGTTTTTCATTAAAGCAAACTGAGGAGACTTTTGTAACCAGAGGTACTCACTAAGGTTAATACTCACTGGGTCAGTATTTGGATGCCTAGGCCTGTTTGGTTTTGGGGGGAGATGTCTAGGTTAGGATCTTGCACCAAAGCCCAAGGTTTGTTGACATAGGAGGTAAGGTAGAGAACATTTGCTGCATATATGGCCAGAGACTGACTGTGATTATTATTGTGCATGTATATGTATGTGTTGGTGTGGGTATGGCTTACAGATGTATGTTACAGTGCCCAGTTTTACATTGGTGCTGCAGATCTGACCTCAGACCCTGCTTCCAAAGTCTGGAGGCTAGAAGGGCAGCTGCTTCTCCAGACTTGGGCTCTTGTGCTTACTCTCTCCACAGCTAACTAAGCTTTTGTTCCTGGAGGCTTCTTAAAGTCCTGATGTCTTGGAGTGGTTATTCAGTTGCCCCCAGAAACACTAAGCACCTTCAATGTAAGACAAATGTTTATGGCAGGCAAGATCTGGCTTTATGACGGAGTGAGACTCGGCATGGATGAGCATAAGTACTATGGCAGCCGTAGCTCTGGAGTTGAATAGTGCTCTGTGCTTTCCATCATCTGTTTGTGATGGGATCTGTCAGTGTAAAAGCATAGCCTACTCTTCCTTCCATTGTGTTGGGTGCTGTCAGTTGACTGTGTTGTGCAGCCTAAGACCTGAGCAGCCTTTGACTGGTGGCTAGATAATTGCTGGTTTTCCACAAGTGCCCTTGTGTCAGTGAGCAAAGTTTGTATGGTGTTCTCTGTGGCCTGCAGACCCTTCTCTTACTGGGTCTCCTACCTCAGCTGTGCAGGCTCAGGTCTAGCACCTTCCCTGTTGTGCTCACTCTTCACTCGTGGGGCTGCAGTTTACATGTTTTTATTCTTAGTAAAGAGAGACATTACCAGATAAGCAGATTCTTGAATGACTGACTGGCACACATGATCACAGTGCTTTTTCATGGCAAGTGGATAGAGCTGTGATTTAATAGATACTACTTTCTTTATAAGAGGTTTTGTTATTTGGGGATTCTACTATAAGTAACTTTTCTGAGATTGGACTTGAATTAAGTACTTGAAGGGGCTCTGTTTGGGAGGACAGGAGTAAAAGCACACTTTGCTGTGTGGGCTACTGGTAAATGAGAATATTAACATTCTACAAGTTTTATTTTGTTTACAAATAAATTTCACAGTCACTGAAAGTTACTTTTTTTGCTTTGGATTTTACTCAGTTTCAGTAGCAGATTTAAACTAAATCTGATAAAACTTGAGTTGAGAATAAAGCTAAGTTAATTAGCTTATTAATAAGAAACTGTTAGGAAGTTAAAAGGACTAAGTGGGTTTTATCAGTAATTGGATTTAGACATCTTAATTTTATTGTTTGATTTTTGAGTACTGGTGCTAAGCAGTGTGTTAGCTTAGACTTGGGGCCATAGATAATTTGATTTCATCAACAGAGACTAGATAGAGAATTAAAAACCTAGAAATCTAGACACTCTAAAAGTGAATGTTTTTTTTTTTTTTTTTTTTTTCCCTAAATCTGCAGCTGTGTCCATTGCTTTCTATCTGACCTGTTACTCCTTTTCAGATGGGACAAGCTGCAGTGAGATGAGCTGTGGTGGCCCTCGGAGGCATGTGTCCCTTTCTTTGGCCTTAAAACTTTAATTACTAGCTCTGATCTGACTGAGAACAGGCTGGTGCTGGAAATGAGCATGGTGCCAGATACTCAAGGTCTGGCATCCTTAGTTAGTCTGGGTATCTTTTTGTTAGACTCAAGATAGGAATCTATTAGCTTTCAAAATGAGTCCCTTTGAACTGGATATCTGTAACTTGCTGTCCATGATCTTAGACTATGTCCATGATTCTTACCTTTTGGGAATTGAAGCCATGCTGAAACTGTCAACTTGCCAAGGAGAAAAAATGAAATTTCCTGAATTTTCAGAAAGCTGAATGTGATAGTACACACAGGCTGAGTTGGGAGGATCATGAGTTCAAAGCCAGCATAAGCAGCATAGGAAGACTATATTTTAGTAGGAGAGAGAGAGAGAGAGAGAGAGAGAGAGAGAGAGAGAGAGAGAGAGAGAGAGAGAGCGCGAGCGAGCGAGCGAGCTGTGCATTTTGGGCACGTGTCTTTAATCCTAGCACTCAGGGGCAGGGAGCAGAGGCCCCCTTTGAGTTTGAGGCCAGCCTAATCTAGCGTGAGTACTAGGAGAGCCAGGGCTACATAGAAAATTCTGTCTAAAAAATCAAAACTAAAGAAAAATAAAAAAAAAAAAAAAATTGAGCCATAGGGCTGGCTCAGCTGTTAAAATCTAGTCTCACAACCAAAAGAAAAAGAAAAAGGCTGTTAGTAATGGGAGAAGAGAAAAGTGGGGGGAGGGAGAAAAAAGATTTTCTTTTTTTTTTTTTTTTTTTTTTTTGGTTTTTCGAGACAGGGTTTCTCTGTGTAGCCCTGGCTGTCCTGGAACTCACTCTGTAGACCAGGCTGGCCTCGAACTCAGAAATCCACCTGCCTCTGCCTCCCGAGTGCTGGGATTAAAGGCGTGCACCACCACACCCAGCTGACGCTTTCATTTATAACTGGAGGGAGGTTACACCTCAGCATCAGTGGGTCAGGCACGTACTTCTAAAGTCTGTTCTTCATGTATGATTGTGTCATGACAGTTGATGGTTCCTGTTTTTGTTTCAGATGGGAATGACTGGTACCACAAGTCCATTTGGACAACCCTTTAGTCAAACTGGAGGACAGCAGATGGGAGCCACTGGAGTGAACCCCCAATTAGCCAGCAAACAGAGCATGGTCAATAGTTTACCTGCTTTTCCTACAGATATCAAGAATACTTCAGTCACCACTGTGCCAAATATGGTAAGTTGCCCGTTGTTTCCTGCGCTGAGGGTTGGTGGGTGCTTTGGCATGTGGATTTACGGTGCACACAGTGAGAAGCTGTGACTGAGTGTGCCATTGGTGATAGCATCAGAACCCACCTAAGAGCTCTCTAAATGTAATGAGCTAGCAACAAGAAGGGCAGGGAAGGCTGATTAGCTGCTCCTCCCAGATTCCCTTCGTTGATGGTGAGACTTAGACACGTGAATTATTTTACCGTTCTTTCCAAATTTATGAATATCAACAAGACTGGCTTACTTGTTGTTAGTGGGTTGGAGCTGTCAGAAGCTTGATTTGTGTTGCAGTTAAAAGACTATGTTTTGTATTCAAGAATTATTTTGTACTGATGAGATGGTATTAGGTCTGACTTGATAGATAATTACATATCTTCATTCTTAAGAGTTCCCAGCTATAACAGAAATTGTCCATGAAATCTCTAACCTAACAAGCCAGTGCGAGTGAGTGTCTCTTTCTCCCCAGAATAGAACCTGTTAGTTTAGAACCCTGAAGGCATAGTATGCAGGTGGTAGTTAACCTTGCAACCACCTCTCCTCTTCCCTAAGTTTGCTGGTGACAGTGGCCCCTCCATATTTCCATGTACTTGTACAGTAAAATGGCTTGGCAAGGTTTAGTGAAAACTGACTATGCTCTTTTAAAAGTTGTCTTTTAACATTGAAAAACTTGTCATTTTGAAATACTAGTAGAAGAATTCCTGAGTATTCTCTATCTCCTCCCTTCCCCTCTATAAGATCTCTAACCTTGGTATATGCCAAAGAGTAGAGAATGACAGTGTTTACAGCATTCAGTGTTCTCAGGCAAGTGTTGAGTGAGGCCTTTTTTCTCCATTAGTGTACAATCAGAAAATGGGAACAGTGAGATGTCCTGGGAAGACAACAGCCCCGCAACCCCCACCCCTTTTAAAACTGTAAAACCTGCCTATTTTCATAACTACTGATGATTTTCTGTTCTTTGTTCTTATGACAATCCCCTTAGCTCTCTTAGTCTGGTAGCTTCCTTTCAGTAGCTTTTGGTTGCCAGGATTGTGGAAACAGTCTTAGCCTCTGGGGCATTAGAGTCAGCTTATGTACTGCCTGGCCTCCCTCTCTCATGCTTTGTTTTCAGTTCTCCCTGCAAAGACAGTGGCATGAACTCCAGGGCCAGCTGCATTCCCTGTGCCTCTTTGGTAGCTAGGCACACATTTAGACTTTAGCGAAAAAGACATTTTATTTTTCCATGATGTTCTCTGTTTTATACACAGGAATCCCTGACAGTGTTTTCCTCCCTTTCCACTTTTAAATTTCTCTTTGGCTTCTTGAGTTCCTTTCTCCATTATTACTCCAGAATGATAAAATTCCTGTACTCCAGCTTCCTCTGCTAACCTTAGCTGCTACTTTGGAGACCTCAACTTGCTAAGTGTAGTGTGGTCAAGGGTTGCACAAAGGGACTAGGCAGAGGGCCTGGCCTTCTCCTTTCAGGACTAGAGCAGGGCTCCTTGCAGCCTCAGCAGTGATCAGTGTTCTCCTACAGGGCCACCTGGAACCTTGGGAATGTTTGGCAGTAACCCTGGCCCACTATCCAAAGTCCTTCCTCCGTCCTGGTTGTTACAATCCAGTATCTTCAGGCAGTGACAAAATAGGTTCTTTGGTGTATAGCTTTTCCTATTGAGAACCCTTGCTTTGAGGAGTGGTCAGGAGGAACAATAGCAGTATGTCTCATTCCTTTGTTTGTTTTCTGGGATTTTGGAAGAATTCAGTCAACACTGTTTTCCTTAACCCCTTCAAAACCATAGTAAACTAAGGAAGCATTTTGGTCTACAGAAGCTGTAGTTCTCACGTCGGCCACCTTTCTTATAAAAGGTCATGTTTGGAGAAAGATTCATGGATGCCTTTGGGAAGTAAACTAGGTCCTTGGCTACTTGTACTGTTTATTCTGGAGTACAGAGTGGGCCAGGCTGTGTGCTCATGAGGAACAGCCCTTAGAGGGACATTGATGTGGGAGTGATTAAAGGGGTCAAGGCACAGGCTGCAAGTGTCTTTACTTTATTCCTGTAGTGACTTCTTGAGGTATCATCAGCAGGTCCCATTTGATGGTGAGAAAATTAAGGTTCTGGGGGAATCTCACTTGTTCATGGCTATGTGGCTTCCTTTTTAATTATATACCTAGATGTTTTAGCAGCCCTGAGTCCCCTGGGAGTGGTTTTCCTAGCCTGTGCTTGCACAGTTTGTTTGCATTTTCTTGACTGTATTTTGTGATCTTTCTTGAATTTCTCTATTATATCTGGTATATTAAGATAACAGATTTTCACATGGCAAGTTAACATTGTTATAAAAAATAGATCTATTACATTACAGAAGGAAAATATGATGTCCTGAACATAATATCCTTCTCCCTTTTTTGGGAGATGGGAAGAAATATACTTTGAGAGTTGTTTTGATTGATTTCCTATTTCAGTGATAAAGGATCTTTGGGTGGAAAAGGCTTACATTTCCACATCACTGTCTGTTCCTGAGAAAGGCAGAGATCATGGAAGAATGCTGCTTACTGGCTTATTCCTTGTGGCTTGCTCAGTGTGCTTTAAAACAAACAAACAAACAACAACCCAGGTCCACCTATAGGCATCACCTATAATGGAGCTGAACCCTTTCACAGCAGTAATTAATCAAGAAGATGGCCCCACAGAATTGCCTACAGGCCAGTCTTGTAGAGGTATTTTCTCTGTTAAGGTTCCCTCTTTTCAGAATGACCTAAGCTTGTCTAAAAGTTGATTAAAAAATAGCCAGCACAAGAGCTAATTTTTAGGAGTTGATTGACTTTGGTACCAAACAGTTCAGGTAAGGGACATTGATGCCAGATAATGTAGGTTAAGATCTTCATTGGGTAACTGAAGCCTTATAGTCTTGGGCCAAGCAAGGGACTCTTTTTCTCTCTTCTTGCATGGCTTCAGCATTTCTGTTATCATGTTGAGATGGGAAGATATATTCACTCACCTATTTGATTCTTTTGTTTGACATGTTTGCTGTGGCCTGCAATGGGCTTAGGTATGGAAGCCTAGAGGGCAGTTGAAGAGGTGAGTTTTGCTCTTCAGTGGAAAACAGTTGCCTCAATTGCCTGTGTACCATGCAGTAGTTGAGATGGACACAAAGACCTTAGGTGGAAGCATCAGAAAAGGCCTCATCAAGGCAAGGAGATTTGAAGGTGATGCCACAGAGACTCTACAGCAGTGGTTCTCATCCTTCCTAATGCAACGGCCCTGTAATGCAGTTCTCATGTTGTGGTGACCCCCAGCCATAAAATTATTCCATTGCTATTTCATAACTATAATTTTGCTACTGCTATGAATCATAATCTAAAGATGGTCTTACGCGACCCTTACGAAAGGGTCATTAGATCACCTCAAAGGGGTCACAACACACAGGGTGATAGATTTTGAATGGTGACTCTTAGAAAGGGCCAAGTAGGAATGTACAAAGTTGGGGGCCAAGAAAAGTCATCTTGCAATTGGAGTAGAGAAATAGCTCAGCAGTTCAGAGCATTGGCTATTCTTTCTCAGTACTGAGTTTTAATTCCTATCACCCTCACAGTGCCTCACAAGCATCTGTAACCCCAGTTCCAGGGGATTTCATGTCCTCTTCCTGGCCTCAATGAGCACCAGGCATGTATGTAGTGGTAGACATACATGCAGGCAAAAACATGCATATAAATAAAAAAATACATATATATTTTAAAAAGCTGGAGTGTGGTTAGGGATCTTAAGGGAATGAGAGCTATCAACTTACAGGGAAATAAGCTGCAGTTTTTGTTTTGTTTTTTTTGTTTTTTTTTNTTAGGTTTTTCGAGACAGGGTTTCTCTGTGTAGCCCTGGCTGTCCTAGAACTCACTTTGTAGACCAGGCTGGCCTCGAACTCAGAAATCCACCTGCCTCT
>NC_034601.1:431222-433461 GCF_900095145.1 Mus pahari | reverse complement strand
TCCCGAGTGCTGGGATTAAAGGCGTGCGCCACCACGCCTGGCTCTTGTTTTTCTTTTTAAGTCATTCAAGGGTTCCCCTCCTCCCCCCCCCCCCCACTACTTTGTGGAGGTGCTAGTGGCCTGGATATGGTTAGTCACAGTGGGTTAGGAGAGAAAGCAAGGTTGTCACTTAGGTAGATTATCTACTGAAAAGGTCCTGGTAGAGAACACCTGAGAAAGGTGTCCTTTACAGAGCTGGAAGAGGAGCAGGCTTGAGGGAGCAAACAAAGGTGTAGGTGCAAGTGACTGAACTCTGCATCCCAAGAGAGGATAGCAAGTAAGTGGGTGGTGTGAATGAAGAGGGAAACTACTGGCCATCTTGGAATCACTGGCAGTATAGAGAAAACTTTATGATGTGGCCCAGGAAGAGCAACAGATAGATCTCCAGCTAGGGAGAAGGAAAAAAAGCTGGTATAGGAGATGGTAGGGGCAATTCACTACTAGTAGAGAAGGGACTTTTGGAGTGTGGATTTGGTGTCAGCTGAGATTAAAAGGCTAAAGAGCATCATTAGGACACGAAAACCAGCATAAATTGGTCCATCCTGCACTGATAAATGGGTGTGGCTTCCATGCTTGAAGACCTTGTGATTACCTCTCTTATGACTCACAGTGCTTTTTGGTGTTGGGAGCTACAAAGTGTTAGAAACCAGAAACCCTAGTAGATGTGTAGTAGTGTCCATTTTTGAGGCTATATTCAAGAGAAAATAGTCATGTTCTTAAATTTTCAGATATTTCTCATTGTAACTCTACTTCTGGTCTTTTTATTTATAATCTCTTTATATAGACTTTTGTTAGTAGTCTTACCGTTTTATGGTTCTCAGAGGTACTTTGCATATCTTTCTCTGCAGAAAGATAACATCTAAAATCAGCCATGCATATTAGATTTAGTCACACATTAAATTTAATTACAGTGTGTATACCGCTTTACATGTTTATAAACTAATAAGATTGAAATAATTATTAAATATATTGTATAATGTTCTAGGACATTTTATGTGGGTCTAAAGATTTTTAAATTACTTATAATTTATTGATAAAGGAAGAAAAATGCTTTGTCAGAGGTGAAGAGTATGTTGCCTATCTGTATTGGTTTTGAGGTATGTGGGAACCTTCCCTGAAGAGAAATGTGTGCACAGGAATGGTGAGGGTTTTGGGTTTTTTGTTTTGTTTTTGTTTTGTTTTGTTTTGTTTTGTATATGAGTACACTGTCCCTCTCTTCAGACACACCAGAAGAGCACATCAGATCCCATTATAGATGGTTGTGAGCCATCATGTGGTTGCTGGGAATTGAACTCAGGACCTCTGGAAGAATAGTCAGTGTTCTTAACCACTGAGCCATCTCTCCATTCCAGGAACAGTGAGTTGCTCTCCATTTTCAAGAATAGCACTTGATTCCTAGTGACATTTTGCCCTAAGCTTTGGATTGGGTTTACAGCCATTCATAGAAGTAGGTGTTGTCTTAGGCAGAGAATGTTTAAGAAATAAAGAATTTTCATCTCCGTGGCCTTGCAGGTCTCTGTGGGGTTACTTTCTGATAGGAAGTTCCTATATGTAGTTTTTTCAAATAAAAAATAGCACTAGAGATTTTAGCATTCTTAAGGATGGTAGGTAGGAGATTCATCTGGTGTGCTGCTTTGCTTAGCTTACTTATTACTTAATTGCTCCTGAGAACGGTGTTATACCTTGTTTTGATTGTATGTTAAAATTGCTCATGAGAATGATGTTATACTTTTTTTTTTTATTGTATGTTAAAATTTTGAGGTAGAGGTTTGGACAGGACCCAGACAGCTGCTGATAGACAGCTATCTCTAAATGGGAGGAAAATGTGGCTGGTCAGAGGAATTTTCAGACAGAGGAGAGTTTCTAGCACTGACCTGTCAAAATACAACAGTGATGCTGGCAGCATCCGAGTAGTAAGCCATGGATGCTGGACTTTCTTGACATATGTCCTGGGCTTCAGGAAGTAGCTGTGCATCTCAATGTGCATGCCAATGATAGGACATTCTTGAGCCTTACCTCCTCTACCAGATTCAGAATCCTCCAGGAAAAAATGGCTAGGAAGTTGTTTCTGTGGTCACTTGAAACTTCATTGTGTTTGTCTTGTCTTGTCTTGTCTTGTCTTTTCTTTTCTTTTCTTTTCTTTTCTTTTCTTTTCTTTTCTTTTCTTTTCTTTTTTTTTTTGGTTTTTCGAGACAGGGTT
>NC_034601.1:429210-431137 GCF_900095145.1 Mus pahari | reverse complement strand
GTTTCTCTGTGTAGCCCTGGCTGTCCTGGAACTCACTTTGTAGGCCAGGCTGGCCTCAAACTCAGAAATCCACCTGCCTCTGCCTCCCAAGTGCTGGAATTAAAGGCGTGCGCCACCACCACCACCCGGCTCATTGTGTTTCTTGATTAGTTTCCCAGCTTATGGTGCCTAAGCCCCTTTGATGAAATTCAGATACTTCTCAAATAGATGATGGCTGAGTAGTCCTTTTATATTAGAATCTGCAGTTATATGTGTGTGCTTTTAATATAAGAGCCAATCTAAATAAAGTGTATGACAGCCATTATTCACTACAATGTTGGCCAAGTGGCCAACTGTGCCCTGTGGAATGGACTTTGCCTTACTTCCTTCCGCTTTTATTTGCTGTTTTTGTTTTTCTTTCTCTTGGGTCTGGTTAATGAAGTGGGCATTGGGAAGGACCCGGTTTAGCAGTCAAGAGCTGCATGGAGGCCTGGGTCTCCTCTGAGTACAGTTGACCTATATCTATGGATCCAATAAATCTTACATGTGTCTGTGTGAACTACGTACAAATCTTTTTTGTTTTTGTTCTCCAGAAGTTCATATGTGCAGTCTTGAGCCTGAGGTTTTCCAGGCAATGTTTGTTGGTGTCGACTCGGCATGTTGGGAGGTGCAGTGTATAGAGTGCTCAGTGTGAGGTTGCTACAGTGAGGTCATATAATGTGAGGCAGGCCTCAGGACTGTTGCCGAATTTATTGATTTTTAATTAACCTTTTGGTCATTTAGTGTTCAGAAACATTATCTTGCTTTCAGATGTTCTCAGCACCCATATTGAGTCCAGAAGAAGCTGTTAGGTTCTTCCTTTATCACGATGCTTATTGATTTGAGTCAGAATCTTTACCTGGAACTTGTGCTTGCTTTTTGTTGTCTGTTTTAACCCTCCACAGAGCTTGGGGGTTACAGCTGTGCTCCAAGTTTGTTATCTGGGTGCTGGGATCCAGCTTTGCTCCTCAGAGCAAGCTCTTAACCATTGAGCAATTTTTCTGAGCTTTTCCTTTTTTTTAATATTCAGTTCTTCATCATTTTCCCTTTTTCTTCTTTGTGTGTATAGTCATGTATGTGAACACACATATAGGGTGTGCATGTGTATGTGCACATAAAGACCAGAGGTTAGTGTCTGTTACCTTCTTAATCACTCTCTACCGTGTGTGTGTGTGTGTGTGTGTGTGTGTGTGTGTGTGTATATGTATATATTGAATCAGAGCTCACCAATTCTAGTAGGTTAGCTAGCTGGCTAGCTTTGAGAAGCTCCATCTCTGCCTTCCAATGCCTGCTTGGCTTTTTATATTGACTCTTGAGGATCTAAACTCCATGCCCAAAACCTTACTCATTGAGCTCTCTTCCCAGCTCTAGTTCTCTAATTTCTTCCTCCCTCCCTCCTTCTCTCCCTCCCTTTCTTCTTTCTGCCATGATAGAACTATTAGATGATTTTGTCAAGGTTTTTCTCAGAAAAGATAAAGACTCAAGAGTTAATACAGGAAAACTGAATGGCCTTATACTATTATGCTAAATACTAGATTCCAAATATACTTTTAGCAGCTTTTTGTTAAAATTTACACATCAGCTGGGTGGTGGTGGTGGGTGTCTTTAATCCCAGCACCGGGGAAGCAAAGCAGGTGGATCTATGAGTTTGAGGCCAGCCTCATCTACAGAGTGAGTTCCAGGACAACCAGGGCTACACAGAGAAACCTGTTTTGAAAAATCAAAACAAAACAAAATTACAACTCTACTTCAATATTGTTGCCTTAAGTAATAGTAATTTTATGGTTTGTTGTTGTTGTTTTTCCTCTAAGACAGGGTTTCTCTGTGTAACAATGCTGGCTGCCCTGGCCGAACTCAGAGATCCTCCTCCCTCCCCCTCCCTCTCTCCCCCCCACCCCCAAGAGCTGGG
>NC_034601.1:426419-429115 GCF_900095145.1 Mus pahari | reverse complement strand
CCTGGCTGTCCTGGAACTCATTCTGTAGACCAGGCTGGCCTCGAACTCAGAAATCTGCCTGCCTCTGCCTCCCAAGTGCTGGAATTAAAGGCATGCGCCACTATGCCTGGCTCCACTGCCCAGATTTTATGATGTATTGTAATTTTTTTGTCTCTTAGGAATTTAGGTAAAGCTGACTAGGCCATTCTAATACTCCATAGTGCTTTGACTGGGGTTATTTGAGATAATATTTTTGATGGCTGTGTACTGTTTCAGTATAGATCTGTTGCAATATTTATTTGATAGGTATTTATATTTTTCTGATTTTTCATTGATCAATATGATGCTTAACTTTGCGTAGACATTGTAGCATATCTTTGTCTGGTTACTTCCTTAGCAGTGAGTTAAGTGTGTTTACTAGCCAAAGGAATACATATATTGGGCTGTTGGTGTAACTCAGTTATAGAGCACATATTAGCATTCATGAGGCCCTGAGTTTAGTGCCCAGTGCCACTAAGAAGGAAAGGAAAGGAAGAGAGGGAGGGAAAAATGACATGGACTTTGTGATGGTGGCACCTTCATCTAATGTCAGCATTCTAGAGGCAGACTCTGGGTTACGAAGCAGACATTGTCTCAACTCCCACTCCCTACAACCAGAAGGACTGTTTCCTTGGATAGTGTTCTTTTCCAATTCTGAAAGTTTGTCTTTTAAATATTACACTCAGCTGTATTTTTACCAGAACACTTAAGAGTACTTTTCTTATATACCCTCAACAACCACAGTGGTTATTTCCCATATTGTCCATATTGATGGGTAAAAAACATATTTTATTTTGATTTATTTGATGACCAGTGATGTTTTAGAAGCAGATTTATTGACATAATTCTAGGCATGGTGACATAATTCCAGCACCTGAGAAGTAGAGGGCAGGACTAGCCCATATTAGGCTCCATGAGAGACCCAGCCTCAAAACAGCAACAGAACTAACCAAACAAGAGTCCAGCTTTTAAAGATGTCATCCATAGAACATTCTTTCTCGTGAAGTGCTCAGCTCCAGGACTTTCTGTAAGCACGGTCTTAGTCAGTTTGGGATATTTTCATTATCCCAAAAGGAAACGCTGTACCACTAGCAGCTACTCTTCCCATTCTCCAGGGTCTTCAGCCTTAGCCAATCTTAGATTTATGTTCCATTCCTATATATTCCTGGACATTAAACAGAAGTGGAATCATACAGTGTATATATGGTTCTCCCGCCCCCCCCCCCATAAATATGTCATTTCTGGTTTTATTCATTCATTTACTCACTCTGCATCCCAATATCGGCTCCCCTTCTTCCAGTCCCCCCCCACACACACACACAGCTCCTCCCCCTTCTCCCTATCCTTTCTCCTCCAAGAAGGAGAAACCTCTCCCCCTGGCACATCAAGTCACACATGTCATTTCTTAATGATGAGAAAAATATTCTAGTTAGAGTGGAACACATTGTATTCTTCTCTTGATGAACACTTGGATTGTTTTGTGTTTCTGGTTGTTATAAGTTATACTGCTGTGAACTTTTTTTTTTTACACGTTTGTATATGAACATGTCCTTTTAATTCTGGATATGTGCCAGAAGTGTAGAGTGATGTCCTGGTTTGTGTTGACTCCCAGACATTTTCCGAGCAAGTTAGGTTCTTTACAGTGATGTGTGTCCAGTTCCTCCATGTTCCCCTCTACTTGACCACTGCTGCTGTGTAAGCATCTATATCTTGTTGGTTCTAAAGCTATACTCTGTGACTTTGATCTTCCCACACCCCACTTTTTTTTTTTTTTTTTTTTTTTTTTCCTTTTTTTTTTTTTTTTTTTTTTTTTTGAGATAGGGTCTCTATAGACCTGGCTGTCCTGGAACTCACCATGTAGACAAGGATGGCCTCAAACTCACAGAGACCTGCCTACCTACCTCCTGAGTGCTAGAATTAAAGATGTGTACCACCATGCCTGGTTTGAGTCACATTTCTGTAATAGTAATGCTTAATGTCTGTATTGGTCTTAGTTTTGAGAAATATCTACTCAAATTCTTTGCACATTTTAAAGATTGTCTTTTATTAATAGATTTTAAGAGGTTTTTTTTCTTAGTGTTTTTTTTTTGTTCCGGTTAGGTATTAATAAGACCCATGATTTACAACTAATTTTTCCCCATTCTTTTCCGATTCCACTGGGATTTTCTATTTACACCAAACTGGCCTCAGATTCACAGAGCTCTGCCTGCCTCTGCCTCTGCCTCTGCCTCCTGTGTGATGGGATAAAGGCATGTACCATCACACTCAGTTCCCTTTTATTTTTTTAAATAAAAAGTTAAAAAACTGTACAAGTGTTTTACCTGCGTGTATAAATGTATAGCTCATGTGTGCTTGGATCTTCTGGGATTCGAGTTAAAGACAGTTACGAGCAACCTTATGGGTGCTGTCCTCTGAAAGAACAGTCAGTGCTATTGACTGTTGAGCCATTTCTCTAGTCCCCCAACCCCCTTCTATTTTTTAACCATTTTTCAAAATTTTTTTCTAAGCTATTGCAAAAATTGTATAATCTGTGAGGGTTACTTTTGAGAAGCAACACTTAGTTTGTGCCATTCTTTAAAAAATTGTATTTGTCCATACGTGCGTGTGTGTGTGTGTGTGTGTGTGTATGTGTGTGTGTGTGTGTGTGTGTGTGTGTGTGTGTGTGTGTGTGTGTGTGT
>NC_034601.1:420871-425871 GCF_900095145.1 Mus pahari | reverse complement strand
ATTCTCTCATTAAATAAAGTAGAAAACATCCCTTGTCAACCTGGCTTGCATACACACATGTGAACACATACACACTTAATATTTTTGGGATTTTTGGCCAATTCTTTTTTTTTTTTAGTTATGGGCTTTTTTTTTTTTTTTTTTTTTTTTTTTTTTTTTTTTTTTAAATTTTAAATTGAGGCTGGAGGGATGACTCAGTGGTTAAGAGCACTTGTTGCTCTTGCAGAGAATGCAGTTTGCTTCCTAGTACCCATACAGTAGTTCACAATCATCCATAATTCCAGGTCCAGGGGATCCTATGCATCCATCTGACCTTTCTGGGTCCAAGTGTGTGTGCACATGGTATGTAGATATACATGCAAACAAAGCACTCACATGTAAGATTAATAAATGTAATTAATTTTTTTATGTCTGACTGTTAGGTTTGTATGGAGGTCAGGTCAGCTTGTATGTTGGCTCTTTTCTCCCACCATATGGGTACTTAGGGATCTAATTAGTCATTAGCCTTGGCAGCAAGTGCCTTGCCAGCCCCGGTGTTTCTTATATTAAAATAAAGCAGAAAAGATAAATCAGTGTTAGTGACTCAAGTTGGATTATCAGGATATTTAAGGGTTATTTAACCCTTGCTGTATGGATGATATAATGTGTATTATAGACATTATAGTTTTCTTTTTTGGTAAACCTTTATGCGTCTGTGAAGAGTATTGGTGACTTTTAGAGACCAAGAGCCCACAGGCTTCTTTGGCCATTTTCCTTGTAGTAGATACGCTCATCACACTTGTTCAGACAGATGAAAACAATCCAACCTAGTTTCTGTAGTTTTAGTAGATTGCCAAGTATCTTTTATGGGTGGAAATTTAAATGAAAGACAAAACATTTCTTTCTTAAGAAAGCTATAAAAATCATACTTGATTGTTGTGTTTTCAGTAAGTATATCATGCCTTTCTAAAAGTGGTAACCACAGTGAAGTGAAACTGCATGTGATGTCCTCTGCGTGTACTACAACGAGATGTATAGGACACAGGGTGGTGCAGAGACACCCTTCAAACAAAGGTGGCTCTGATCCTCAGCTGTGGGCTGCACTTCTTCAAGGCAATCTTTGTTAGGTTGAACCACACAAAGTTGCCAGCATTTTGCTCTTTGGGACCTAAATAAGCAGCAGTATACTTTGGGTCAACTGAAGCATGCTTTCCACTGATGGGAGCTAAGGGCTGGGTGGATTCAGTTTGTGTTGCTGCAGTCTAGAGCAGGTGTTGTTTTCTGGTTGTTGTTATTTGGATGATAATTGTATTCAAATGATTGTGAGGCAGCTTTGCATCTGAGTTAGGTTGATTTTTGTGTTTGGATCTTCTCAATGTTTTGGTAGATTAAAGAAAGCTATACCAGTTCTTTTGGTTATATTGTCCATGAGCTTTTCTAATAATTAGAGAGAATAAAAACTCTAAAAACTTAATAAGATATTTTTGTTACTTTGTTTTATTTTAGTCCCAGTTACAAACATCAGTGGGAATTGTACCCACACAAGCAATTGCAACAGGCCCCACAGCAGACCCTGAAAAACGCAAACTGATACAGCAGCAGCTGGTTCTACTGCTTCATGCCCACAAATGTCAGAGACGAGAGCAAGCGAATGGAGAGGTTCGAGCCTGTTCTCTCCCGCACTGTCGAACCATGAAAAACGTTTTGAATCACATGACACATTGTCAGGCTGGGAAAGCCTGCCAAGGTAAGTGCCCTTTTCTGGGTGGACTTGGCTTTTATTCTTTTTCAGCATCTTTGGTGGTTGGAATCCTGCACTGCCTAGATGCTGGCCTCCTTTTAGTGTGACCTAGAATATGTTGTTCCCACAGTCCCCACATGCGGCACTCAGCTGTCCCTGGAAAGCGCACCTGCTGAGAGGCAGGTGATGGGGGTTCTGATACTCTGAACTGCTCCTGCATGAGGCTCTGCCCCGGGGTTTGTTCTTTTTCTTCTTCCTTTCATGAAGGACTTCTCTGTTACTTCTTGAGGACTCCTTGTTAATGTCTGTATTGTGATTGTTTGGCAGTAATATACGCAGGCAGGCACACACCTTTTCCCACACCCCCAGCATCTGTCTTGTGGTTATTTCGTGGATTTAGACTATCGGCCCACTGCCTTGCTCCTGTGCCCTCTGTCTTGAGGCTGCTCTGTTGGCATCCAAGTCACCATTCCTAAGGAGGGAGAAAAGTTGGTACATGCATCGTGTGCTCTCCTTTTTAAAATTTTTATTTATTTTTACCGTATGCCTCAGTTTCACTGAAGGAAGTTTTTCCTGTCAACAGCCATGCTTTCTTGTAATCTTTATTCTCTTCTCTTCTTTCTTGTGTTCATAAACCTTGGGTGAAATATCTCCCTGCTCTCCCCTCTGTCCCATGGTTTCTTTGTGAATTCCTGAAATAACTCTGATCATGATGGGAACACAGAACAGGGCAAGATTAGACTTTAGAATATGAAGATGGGAAACATAAAGGGTCTGTTACTCTCTCAAGCACTTTACAAAGTAACCTGAGTTTCTTTTAGAATCTCCACAGACTTCTCATGTTCTTCTCTATCTGTATTTCTTCATTGGTAGTTCTTAGCCAGTTTCATCCTTACATATAATTTAATGTTTTTATTTTTAATGGTGACATTGTAGAACTCTGTTCTGCCTTTCATTGTAGATGCTTGGTATTTCAGGGGTTGATGGCTTTTGTTCTATTTTGTGGGCGGAACCTTAATCACCCATCATTCATAACATTGCTGCTATGGGAATTTTTTGGCTGGAATTACTGACAGTCAACTTACAAACTTTTTGGACAGCCTGTTTGTAAGTTAAGGACTGCCTGTATTGTGTTATGGTTACACTTGTTACCATTTTTTTTTTTAAATGGAATCTGGCATTATAATTTAGGTGTAATTGAAAGTGTGACGATTTGGATAGAAAAATAACATCTCGTTGTTTTTCTGGTCATAGTTGCCCATTGTGCATCTTCACGACAAATCATCTCTCATTGGAAGAACTGCACACGACATGACTGTCCTGTTTGCCTCCCTTTGAAAAATGCCAGTGACAAGCGAAACCAACAAAGTAAGTGAGCACGGGGGCAGAGAAGCTTGGAGATGAGAATAGAAACTGTTCTTAAGAGAATGCTGAGATTAGGGAGTTAGTGGGCAAGGGTCACCAGCACAACATGCTGGGTGAGATAGGGCTGACAGCGACCTGGTGCAGTCAAGCTCAGTGGGTAGATGGGATTTCAGTGATCTTTGCCAATAGCCGCGGCCTTGCTGGGCTTTCAGTCCCCTCCACCAACTCACAAGTGCAAAGCAACAAGGTCATTTCCATCAAGTGCTCTCAGGAAGATTTGGTATTTTCTGACAAATACTTAGTATGAGGATTTGAATGTCAGGTTACCCACAAGGACAGTAACATCAGGGTGCAGTAGAGGGACACCTTTTTCTTTTTTCTTTTTTTTTTTCTTTTTTTTTTTTTTTGTGAATAACCTGTTAGGTTATATCAGTATAAGAACCTGGTAAACTTTTGCTTAAGCAGTTTCCACACCTGCTGGTATATCAATTTATTGAGCTTTAGACTGGGAATCTCAGCCTCAGGACTTACACATCCTGCTCATCTCCATTGTTCTGTTGTCTTCTGAATCATCTGTGTAGTCCTTGATGTGACGTGTTCTGTACTGGTTGTTCTTTACTACATGTGGCCCCTGGATCCCTGCTGTTTTTAGGCATCAGAACATTAAGAAGGAAACGAACGCCTCTTCCCAGTTTTAAGACCCTTTGCTGTCATTTCAGAGGCTACATTGTGGCCTTTCGATAGGCCCCTCATTTGCAGATCTAGAAAATGCCCTTGGGCAGGCATGCTCTAATTGGAGGCATACCCTTCTTTAGTGATCTTTCAGGGTGACACAGTCTTTCTCATCTTTCACAATCTTACTTCTCCCCAGTGTTCTCAGTGTTCTTCACTTAGAACATCTTCTTGAACATCTTCACCTGCCTGGTGAACATGTGCTGCTTTCTTCCTGGCTGGCTGTACATGGCAAATCACTCTAATCTAAAAGTACTATGGTGTGCCATTGCTTTATTTGACCTCTTATGAATCCAACTTTTCTTCCTGTGAGCTGATTCACACTGTATAGCATGCTTCATTGGAAAAAACAGGATGTTGGGGCTTGATGTCTTCTTCTCTTATAGATGTACCACAATTAAGTTTCTTTGAAAACTTAGTTTCTTGAATCAGTTAAATTATTCTTTTTGTGTATATGTATTGGAGGTGGTTTTGTGTGTGTGTGTGTGTGTGTGTGTGTGTGTGTGTGTGTATGGTTACTCATTTGCCACAGCTGTCAGAGATGTTGGTTCTTATCTTACCCTTTTCTTTGTTTTGAGGCTAGGCCTTTGTTGTTTATGTGTGCTGTATGTATAAGCTGGGTAGCCTGTGAGTGTCTAGAGATTCTTCTATCTCCACCTGGCATTTGAACTGGGATTACATGCATGTTGCCATGGCTGGTTTACACAGGCTATAGACATTTGAACTCAGGTCCTTACACTTGTCTGATAAGTACTTCGGCCTTCTTCATAACTCCCTAATTTTTTTTTTTTTTCATTTCAACTTAATAGTTTTTTTCAAAATTTTTATTAGATATTTTCTTTATTTACATTTCAAATGCTATCTCGAAAGTTCCCTATACCCTCCCCCCCCTAAATTTTTAATATATGAATTTTTCTGGACATTTCTTACATAAAGTTCTGGGATAGTGGGTCTTATTAACCATGAATAATGAGCTAGGATTTCATTTTTAACTTTTAATTTTGGGATGTGACTGTGAGGGATCTTTTGAGCTTAGTATGTACATACTGTTATGAAAATTGTAAACCTTTGCAATTTCTCTTTTTAAGAAATACTTATGTGGTTTTTGTTCAAGAGGGAGGGGAAAAAAAGAAACATGGTTTGTTTTTCTTTCTTTTTCTTTTTTTTTGTTTTTTGGGGTTTT
>NC_034601.1:367777-420556 GCF_900095145.1 Mus pahari | reverse complement strand
CTTTGTAGACCAGACTGACCTCGAACTCAGAAATCTGCCTGCCTCTAATTCCCAAGGGCTGGGATTAAAGGCATGCGCCACCACGCCTGGCTACAAAAGGTTTTAATGGAAAAAAAGCTAAAAAATTTTAATGTTCCTTTTTAAAATTTTAATTAATGTGTGTACCTATAGGTGATTTTGCTCATATGTGAGCCTGTGGAAGCTAGAGGTCATCTGGTATCTTGTTCTAATCACCCTCTACCTTAATTTTTTTTATTTGAGATAGTCTCCCATTGAACCTAGATCTCATAGTTTTGGCTAGATTGATGAGCTAGTAATCCCCTGGAATCTGTCTGTCTTTACCTTCTCAGCACCAGGGTTGCAGACACATACTGTCACCACAACAGTGTGCTTTTTTATGTGAGTGTTGGAGACCTGAGCTGGACTCCTCATGGTGGTGCTACAAGCACTTTCCTAGGCCATTTCTCCAGCCTAAATGCTTCTCAATTTACATTTCAATTTTTAGTGTGGTCTTTCGGCTCTATACTTTTAGATGTGTGAGATAGAATTTATTTTATGTCATCAGGAAGAATGTTTAGCAGTGTTCCCCTTTTTTCTAGAAAATTGTGTTTATGGTTTATAATCCTAAACTAGGAACTATATATAGAAAAAAGTGAATCCAACTGGAGAGTGTGTTCAGGTTGAATTATAAAGATTGAAATATTTATCTTAAAAATTAGTGTGTTTGGGCATTCTAGTACTCCAGAAGCTGAGGCAGGAGGATTATGGATTCTAGGCTATATTAGAGTATATATTGCTAGACCATGTCCCCTCAAAAACAAAACACAACAACAAAACCCCCACTATTGTTGAACTAATTTGTATTTGCTTGATATTAATTCGGTGAATTATGAGCTTCAGTTTCATGCTTAACTTTTAATTTAGGGGAGTGGCTTTTCTAGGTAGGATTCTGGGGGTTGCTGCTATATCATATTTTTAAAAGTAGTAATGGTCTCTCCTGAAGGATCAAGAATAGGCATGAAGTATTGTGTGGAGGCCATACGGGGTGGAATGAGAATATGCCTAAACCTTCATAGAGAAAAGTGTTGCTAATGGAACCCAGGATCAATAGAATTACAAGGGTAGTAAGGTGCCAGCAGAACACATAGCCTAAGAATAATGGGTATGGTGGATTAAATAAGAATGGCCCTCCATAGGCTCTTGTATTTGCATGCTCAGTCATCATGGAGCAACACTGTTAGAAAGAATTAGGTGTGGCCTTGGAGGAAGCATGTCACTGGGGTGTATTTTAAGGTTTCAAAAGTCCAAGCCAGGCCCAGCGGCTCTCCTCCTGCTACCTGGGTGTCCAGATGTAGAACTCTAGTCTACGTCTGCATGTGTGCCATCATGCTCTCTGCCATGATGATAATGGGGTAAACCTCCTAACCCTAACAAGCCCCCAGTCAGTTGCCTTCTTTTATAAGAGTTGCTGTGGTCTTGGTGTCTCCAACAATGACTAAAACACTAGGCTTAGAGATAACGGTGCTGAGGCTCACTCTGTGGAGCTAGCGACAGGTATGTCAAAGCCCTACCTTCTGAGCATATGTTTCCTACAGACACCGACCAGGGCCCTCTCCTTGGTAGGTACATTTTCCATTCTTAAACTTCTGTGTCTTCTACTGACAGAATCTTGGGAAGTTTACTAAGGCACTAATACGGATATTGCTTGAAAAGAAACTCACATTGTTATTTTGGGGTCTGTTTGATCTTTCTCTTTTAACTATAATGATGAGTTATCCACCTATCATAGAAACAGTTGTTCAGTTATCATCAGTCCTGTTCTGGTCAGACAACTTCTAGTAGATTCTGTGTGACATGTGTTTGAGTTCCCATATTGGAACCCATGAGTCTCTTGATACTCATAGTTACTATCCAGACATGCTTTCTAAAAATTGGGAAATCTGGGCCCCATCTAGGTTTCTTGTACTAAAACTTGTATTTTTAACAAATTTTCAGAATTTGGTGGGTACATTAAAATCTGAGCTGTAGTTTTTGGGGTGACTACAAGTACCAGGTTTGTGTCAGAGCTTCAAGGAAGAATAGATGTAATCTGTGAGGAAGACCCTGGCTTCTCTATACCTGAATCCCACAGGGATTTAGACCTGTGCTTCATGAACAGCCCCAGGTCCAGCCCCAGACTTAGGCTGAACCACAGAACGACAATCTCCAATGACTATGATAGCAGTCCTCTAGCTTGTTGTTGCTCCAGTGTCCTTATCACCTTGGCCCTTACTTCATGGAGTGACTCTTTATCCCATTTCTAGACACATTTTGGATTGCTTAAAACACCTTTCTTCTTCATCATCATCATCATTATTATTATTATTATTATTATTATTATTATTATTATTATTATTATTATTTTGAAATCAGCCTCAGATTTCACTCAGAGCACCTTCTGGCCCCACCTGGTCAGGCTCTCAGTTCCACTTGGGAGTCCTGTTGTCTCCAGATGCCTCTAACATACCAATAGAGATTGGGTTGGGAAGTAGGGCCTGAATAGCTTTACAGAGTAAGAGAGCCATGAGCTCACTGTCTCTTCCTTGATAAGAACAGTTGCTTCTTGCCCTCCGGTGTGTCTTAGCTTCTGAGGAAAGCCACCTTTGAGAACTTGGACACTCCAGACTTTCTGTTTGGGAGAGACTATGCGGGAGTGCTCTGTACTTGCAGAGATAGGTACAGATTTAAAAAAACTTAACACTGGTTTTGTTGTTTTATGTAGCAATCTAAGAATGAATAGAATAACTGCCTAGCTTGCATTTTGATTTGTCTCCCACCACTCTGACAGAGTTTGAAATTTAATTTGTGTCAGTTTTTGTTGAATTTTCAAATTGAGCCCAATTTTATTGGAAATGATTAGAGCCTGATGGTGACTGGCTAATAGAATGTGTTAAGTTAGCAACATATACACTTCACAGGGGAAAGACTATCTTACCCCTTTTCAGAGATCGGTAGGTGAGTCTTATACAGAGAGCCCTAATGAGTGCCTTTTGTTTCCTAAGCTATGATTTCTTACATTAGCTACAACAGTGAGGCAGAAAAGGCACTGACCATACGTTAGAAAAGGCAAACACATGTCAGAAACCATGGCTCTTGCCTGCAATCACTATACTCAGGAGCAGGCCATGAACTTGAGCCCGCCTTGGGCTGCATAGTTAGTCATAGGCCAGCCATAGCTATATAGCAAAACTCAGTCTCCCCTACCCCCAAACAAACAGACCAAAATAAAAACCAAAAATCTCCTCAAAGATGTGTCTCGGTTCAGATGTGATAAACTAGAGTATTGGAACTCCTCAGGGTATAAATGACATCCAAGGGACTGGTGACATGTGTATTACAACATTAAACTTCAGAAGAGAAAAGACCAAGTATAAAGTCTTCATTAACATGTCCAGTTTATAAGTGCAGAAAGCTCTTTGTCAGGGATGCAAGTAGGTGAGCATTGCTGCCTTTAAGGCTCTGTTTATTCTTGTTCATCCTCAAGGTGCTTGGGGTGGGCAAGGGACAGATGGCTACAGATCCCCTACACTACATCCTGTGGCACTTCACATAGCCCCATGTAGCAGGTGAAGAGTGAACTCTGATATTGAACCCTCCTAGCATTAGCATCCCTGTGCGGCAAGAGTGGGTGAAGAGTCGGCTGGGTCATATGGAGTCCCGATCTGCAGGGATGTCCAGGATGGGATGAACAGGTTTTTCTCTGATCCATGTCTTAAGTTGTGGTTTGATATGTATTGAATAATTATTAGATCACTCTTGTTCTCCCCAGCAGGTCTAAGCTCAAGGAATACATTGACTGTGTGTTAGCCAGTGTTTCTGGGAGCCTAATGTGAAAGTAGAAATGTCTACAGATAAACAGACCAGTGGGCCCTGTGGGAATTTAGAGAAGAATGTGGAATAGGGTAGCCCCTTATGAATTTTTGTAACCCTAGATGTTAGTGCTTTTCATACACTAGCATTGTTTGGAGCTTCTGTTGTTGTGTTTCAGTGTCTGGTCTCTGTGGTTTCTTCTTCTTGGTCTGGATTGTTAAATTGTCAAGTTCCTAAATTTCTACATGCTTTCTGCTAGGTATGTTTTGTTTCAAAATGAAAATAATATTATATTTAGGGAACATGTTTTTAACATAAACACAAAGTAGAGTGACTGTCAGCAGCACCCATCAGAAGGTGTGGTGAATGAGACTGTTGACTGTTTACTGCATATGTGGTTCTGGTGGATTTAAGAATGGTATTCATCCGGTGGTGGGCATTTTATGTAAATCGATGACATTTCAGGATGTGCACTTGAAAGAGTATAGTAGGACAGAGTCATTAAAGCACAGCCATTACATCTTCACCTAGAGAGGGAGGGCCAGCTTATCCTTTCTTAGGCTGAAGGTAGCAGGTAAACAGTCCTGGCCTGGGGTTGAACACTTGAGTAGCATTTGTGAGAAGATTGGGGGTTGGGGTGGGGGACAGCTGAGGAAGGGAGAGAGAGAGTGAGAATAAATATCTTGGTAATGAGTGCGGCCAGTGAATTTTGTCATGCAAGGGAACACCAGATAATTATTTTCTTTTTCTATGACATAACTCTTTTTGAAAAATTACCATGATGACAGGGTACATGCTTATATTTTCAAGTGCGATCTTGATACTGGATACTTGACTATTTCAGCTATATTCTTGTTGAGGTATATATTGGGAATTGCATCTTATTTATAATGATGAGTTGTTTGCTGTGTTTAAGTGTCTCTAATGAGTGTTAATGAGTTTGAGATTTGACTGTCCTTATTAGAAAAGGTAATAATATGGAATGGGTAATTACCACAGTTTTTTTCTTTTTACACATTTAATTAAGTTAATCTGATAAGCATTTCAGTTCTATATTATTCTTGCATAGATTTTGGTTAGAAGAATATTACTAACTACAAGAAAGGTTTTGTGACTGTTTTGTATGTCAAAGTCATATAATGTCAACTTTATAAGCTTAATACATAAAGCATGTCTTTGTGATTTTTACTTTGGGGGGGGGGCGTCAAGACAGGGTTTCTCTGTATAGCCCTGGATGTCCTGGAACTCACTTTGTAGACCAGACTGGCCTCGAACTCAGAAATTCACCTGCCTCTGCCTCCCGAGTGCTGGGATTAAAGGTGTGCGCCACCGTGCCCGGCTGTGATCTTACTTTTAACATATCTCTAAACTTTGTATAATTTTTCAAAAAGGACCTCTTTTTTTAAGATTTATTTAATTATTTTCTGTATATGAGTATACACTGTAGCTGTACAGATGGTTGTAAGCCTTTATCTGGTTGTTGAGAATTGAATTTAGGACCTCTGCTCAGGTCAGGCTGACTCAGACTCTGCTCACTCTAGCCCAAAGATTTATTATAAATAAGTACTCTGTAGCTGTCTTCATACTCACCTGAAGAGGCCGTCCGGATCTCATTACAGATGCTTGTGAGCTACCATGTGGTTGCTGGGATTTGAACTTGGGACCTCCAGAAGAGCTGTCGGTGCTCTTACCCGCTAAGCCATCTCACCAGTCCCGGGACCTCTTTTAAAAAATAAAATAAAATAAAATAAAAATAAAAAATAAATAGTGTGACAGAAAACCTCTCCCATACAGAAAACTCATCAAATGGATGGATTATATGGGTGGATGGATTGGTTAAACTTAAAATGACCAAAGAAGTTTGGATGAGTTTTGGACACTCTTTTTTTCCTTCTAATTCCTGGGGTTAGACAGCCAGCTGGGACAGCTGCTCTGTGTGCTGCTTGTGACTTTGGGTCAGCTACATGAGGCACATCTACATCCTGAATATCAGTGATACTGAGGTGACACCTAAATTAATTAAAGCTCATTTGGGGTCCTCAAGTCTCACTTGTTCCATCTGTTAATTTTGAACAGATCTGTCAGTCAGTCAAATATAATATAGTCCAGCCTGGTACTCTCCTGGAGAAGAATCCCATGAAAGGGTTTTTTGTGTTTTTTTTAACATTTTTTTTTTATTATTAATTATATGTAAGTACTCTGTAGCTGTCTTCAGACACTCCAGAAGAGGGTGTCAGATGGTTGTGAGCCACCATGTGGTTGCTGGGATTTGAACTCAGGACCTTCGGAAGAGCAGGCGGTGCTCTTACCCACTGAGCCATCTCACCAACCCCCCCCCCTTTTTAAATTTATTTATTATTATATGTAAGTACACTACAGCTGTCTTCTGACACACCAGAAGAGGGCGTCAGATCTCATTACCGATGGTTGTGAGCCACCATGTGGTTGCTGGGATCTGAACTCAGGACCTTTGGAAGAGCAGTCAGTGCTCTTAACTGCTGAGCCATCTCTCCAGCCCCCACAAAAGGGTTTTTAAAAGAAAGTTCTGTTGCCAATGCTGTCATTACACAATTAAGTTTAGAGAAATGCCATTTTGTAATTTAGAGGATCACCTCATAGATCTATAGATTAAGAAGTGTCCAACCAGGTTTCCCCTTTCCTATTTCTCTCAGTTTACAGAAGTGAATACTAAAAGCTAGGTGGGGCAACAACTTGTAGGAAGGCTCATTCCTTCACTGTGAGGTAGTTGTCAACCCATTCATGATCATGTACTTTGCCTTGTCATACATCTGACACTCCTTGTAACTGACTTCCTAGGTGTCTCTAGGTTTTAATAAATACTAATTTTTACTAAGTGATCTCTTTTTAATTATTTATGTTTTATTGTTTTTAGACATAAAGGGTGGATTTGCTTTAGATTTTTGTTCCTTAACTACTGCTAGACAAAATAGATGAATTCCGTGCTACTTCTTTCTTGCTAGATTTAATGCTTAATCTTTGAAAAGCTTATTTGACTCAAATTATTTATAATTTATTTGTGGGCCTCTCCCCTTTACTTACCTTTTTCCTTATCTGTCTGTCTGTTCTAGCCATCCTGGGATCTCCAGCTAGTGGAATTCAAAACACAATTGGTTCTGTTGGTACAGGGCAACAGAATGCCACTTCTTTAAGTAACCCAAATCCCATAGACCCCAGTTCCATGCAGCGGGCCTATGCTGCTCTAGGACTCCCCTACATGAACCAGCCTCAGACACAGCTGCAGCCTCAGGTTCCTGGCCAGCAACCAGCACAGCCTCCAGCCCACCAGCAGATGAGGACTCTCAACGCCCTAGGTAAGTGAAGGATCACACAAGAACTGCCTGCCTCCAAGTATATTGTAAAGATGGTGGTGCTTACTGGAGCCTTAGGCTGTTTCCAGTTTGTTCTGACTTCAGATCCATTGCTCTTGATCAACAGTCTTCCAGAGAAAACTTGAGGTGTAAATGTGCAGGGA
Organism: Mus pahari; assembly: GCF_900095145.1. Taxonomy (NCBI): domain Eukaryota; kingdom Metazoa; phylum Chordata; class Mammalia; order Rodentia; family Muridae; genus Mus; species Mus pahari. Next base: position 413,214 of record NC_034601.1, on the reverse strand, counting down.
AGATGGTACATGGTTGTGAAAAGAACATTTCAAGTGAGGTAGTGATTTGCTCTATGTGTATCTAGACAGTTTATAAAGGACATTGTTGTGGCTCGGAATGCAGAATCCAACTTGAGTGAGCTCTTAAGTGTGCCACTTATTTAATAATGACTTGGTAGGGTCCTGACATGTCTTTGTGTTTGTGGTCCTCTCATCTTTGGAAGTGACTGTGTAGGATCAGGCTGGTTAGCAGTAACATTCAGTAGCTGCTGTTGCCTGCCTCTGGGTAAGTCAGTGCTTCCTCTGCTCACTGTAGCCCGTCATTTGCCAGCTTTAAACATTTGTTGATCATCACAATTTTTGTTACTTCCTTAACATTTTTCCTCTGTCCTTTTTAACCTCAGACTCTTACAGGGCGCACAGTGCTATCAATGAAGTTGTGACTGGTAGCACTAGCTTTTTTAGATTCAAAATTGAGTCAGTACAAAATGACCAGTTAGGATTAGGGATGTGAGTCAGTGGTAGAGCACTTATTTAGTGTGCATGAAGGAAGCTCCAAGTTTGATATATGGCAGTGCAGACAAAGATAAAAAGAGGCAGAGATGGACCAATTAAAACCATCCCTGTTTTATTTTCTGGTTAAACACCTAAATTATTATCAGTAGTGTCCCAAATTTTGTCTACTCCCCTCCTGTTTGATGGTAGTGTTTTGGAATTGTATTATTCTGAGTTTGCATTTTTTCTCCTAAACTCAACTTTTATAAGTTTACTCTTTGACATGTAAGAACAGCCCCAACACGCAGGTATGTGCCAGGCGGGTCAGTATAGTTGTTTGACACTAAGGAAATAGAAAAGCTGAAGGCATCAAATGGGCAGTGATCATTTTCTCAGTAGCTGTGGAGTACTGTTAGGACACTATGTAGCCTCCAGGGCATGTTCTCTTTAGGCTGTGGAGTAAGAGTGGGAAGGAGGGAAGACTGGAGAAATGGCTCAGCGGGTAAGAGCACTGACTGCTCTTCCGAAGGTCCTGAATTCAAATCCCAGCAACCACATGGTGGCTCACAACATCCGTAACAAGATCTGATGCCCTCTTCTGGAGTGTCTGAAGACAGCTACAGTGTACTTACATATAATAAATAAATAAATAAATATTTTTTTTTTAAAAAGTGGGAAGGAGCTGACAGACTTGGTTGACTAATGAAACTACAGCTTACACTAATGAGAAATACAGCTGTCAGAGCTTCTGTGCTACTGTGTTCTGTTATTCTTTATACGCTCACTTTTTCATCTATTATAGCAACTTGAAGTATTTATTGTGTAGGAATTGATTTCATTTTTCTTTGTCTTTAAAGGAAACAACCCCATGAGTATTCCAGCAGGAGGAATAACAACAGATCAACAGCCACCAAACTTGATTTCAGAATCAGCTCTTCCAACTTCCTTGGGGGCTACCAAGTAAGACCAAAGTTTAGGTAACTCCTATCTGAAGCCTGGTCCTCTGAAGGTGAAATAAGCACTCTTAACAGTGGACTATCTCTTCAGCCTCTCTTTTTAAAGTGATAAATGTAAAACAGCCAATGAAACACTTTGAATTTTGGTGGATATGCATTACTTGCTTCTCTTAAACTTTTTAAGTCATATGATTGAAGAAAGTGGAATACATTTGATTCACTTGAGTAGATGCTTGAAGTATCCTTATTTCTTCTTTAGTCCACTGATGAATGATGGTTCAAACTCTGGTAACATTGGAAACCTCAGCACGATACCCACAGCAGCGCCTCCTTCTAGCACTGGTGTTCGAAAAGGCTGGCATGAACATGTGACTCAGGACCTACGGAGCCATCTAGTCCATAAACTGTATGTAACCCTTGAGATCCAGTCACATTTTGTGGCTGAGGGAACTGTTGAATCTTTGTGGGTGTGTAGATGTTCGATGTTGTTTTTTATCTGCATGTTGAACCCCAATTTAACAGCTCAAAGCTGTGCAGGGTTCATGCTTGTTTCAGAAAGCCATTCCCACTGCTAAGAGACCTAAGAAGGCTGACTTTCTCGGACTCTGGTCCCCATTGTGTAGTGGCATCAGAGAGCATAGAAATATGACCTGAAGCCATCCTCTTTGGTTTTGAGCTCAACCATGTTCAATGACTTGAAACTAGCTATAGAGCTCCCTAAACATTGGAGAAATTTTGGTCTGGTAAGTACAGAGGGTTTGACAGTTATTTTATGTACAGAAAGGTAATGTTTTCATACTATATGTCCTGAGTTGAAATGAAGTTAATCAACTATTGATTCTTCTTTGATGTTTTTAATAATGCATAGTTTCTAAATAGCAATTTGGAATCATACTGTTTCTTAAAATGGCATAGCACATATTTGTGTTTGGTATGTAGATACTGGGTGTGTAGATGCAAGGTTAGTATTGTTTCCCATGTTCATGCACAAGAAATGAAGTGAGATTTGGGCCTCTACGGGTAGCTAGCCATTCCTGGTTTTATTTTTTTAGTTCTCTTGTGACCACCTTGAAAGCAGGTTGATAGAATACATTGTTCTTTCAGGGTTCAAGCCATCTTCCCGACTCCAGACCCTGCAGCTCTGAAAGATCGCCGCATGGAGAACCTGGTTGCCTATGCTAAGAAAGTGGAGGGAGACATGTATGAGTCTGCTAATAGCAGGGTATGTTGCTAAGCTGCTGTCGAACCTATAGGTGGGGAATGGCATCTGTCTAGTTAGTTATCCAGAATTAGGAGAATCTGCATGGTCTAGGAGACTCCTAACTTTAGTACCCTGAACAGAGAGACATGTCCAAGTAAGAATGAGATTCCTGGACTCCTCTCTTGTGAAGCACAAATGTCATAGTTTAGGAAGGAGTACGGAAGATCTATAAAATCAACGTGTATCTTTGGGACATCTTTTTTCACAGAGCATGTTCTTTAGGATTCTTGTATTTTTATTTATTTTATTATATGTAAGTACACTGTAGCTGTCTCTAGACACTCCAGAAGAGGGTGTCAGATCTCATGACAGATGGTTGTGAGCCACCATGTGGTTGCTGGGATTTGAACTCAAGACCTGTAGAAAAGCAGTCAGTGCTCTTAACCACTGAGCCGTCTCTCTAGCCCAGATTCTTGTATTATTGGTAGTGTCAGTGAATACCAAAGAAAAAGTTCAGTTGTGCAAAAAATTAAAAAAGGCAGTGTTTGTACCTTCAATTTGTTACTTCTAGTAAAGTCGCTAGTTCAATAAAGTGAGAACTAAAGGGTATGGTGTTATCACTAGGAATTTAGGTGGGGGAGGGGGGAGGGGATTTTGGTTTATCAGATGTATCAAACCTTTGTCAGTGCACTTAAAATGTGCTCAGTGGTATCAGTGAGTGATATAGTACCTGCTTAGTGCATCATGGCCAGTTCAGTTCCCAACAGCAAAACATGAGTGACAAGTAAGTTCATTAGTTAGAACATTCAAACTACATGGTGGGCTCTCATATTTTTTTAGTACCTTAATATTAATTATTATTGCTTTTTAGGATGAATATTATCATTTATTAGCAGAGAAAATCTATAAAATACAAAAGGAACTAGAAGAAAAACGGAGGTCACGTTTACATAAGCAAGGCATCCTGGGTAACCAGCCAGCTTTACCAGCTCCCGGGGCTCCGCCCCCTGTGATCCCACCAGCCCAGTCTGTACGACCTCCAAGTAAGAACTGCATTTCTCTCTGCCAGTCCTTAGCTTGTTTGCTTAGTGTTCTTTTGGTCTTTGGGGTATATTTTTAAGACTATAGAGTTATGTTCTCCAAAAATCTGCACTTTGAAAGCTCTTTGTATGAGCTTGCCTTATGGTTTTGTTTCTTTTTTGGTGTCTCTCTACCAAAGTTTTTCAAGACAGGCTTACTCTGTGCACCCCTGGCTAATCTGAAGCTCACTCTGTAGACCAGGCTAGCTTCAAATTCAGAGATCCTCTGCCGCCACCCCCATCCCCCAAGTACTGGGATTAAAGGTGTTTAAGGTGTGTACTCACCACTGCCCAGGATAGGGGAGATATCTTAAAAGGGTGTGCTGGCAAGTGTTTTTTAGATTCAGTGTATTTTGTGTGTGTTTGTGTGTGAGTTTATTTTTAATTACATTTTCCCCCTTATAGATGGGCCCCTGCCTTTGCCAGTGAATCGCATGCAGGTTTCTCAAGGTATATAACTATTTATTGTCAGCCATATTTTAGTTTAACATTCAGCAGCATCAAACATGTCCTCCCTCCGCCCAGCCCCCATTTTCCCTGTTGTGTTCTTTCTATTCCTCTTTCTGATGAGAATGTAATCCACCAAATAATGTGAGTCTCTTATATTTAAAATTTTGGAAATTACAGGAGAGTTTTTTTAAAGAGGTCATAAATATGACTTTGTACTGACATACAAACCCACCACCAAAACAATGTTGACATTATTAGGAGATTATGTAAAAGAAATATATTCTAGGAAGGAAAGGGCCTTTCTGAATACTCAGCCGGGGAGTTTGTGAGCCAGTCGGTGGCAGGCACTTGTAGGGGACCAAGAAGATACAGTGCTGCTCCAGGCCATCAGAATTGAAGCTGGTGAGTGGGTCTCTCATAGGAGGTTGTGTGCAGAGCTCCCTTCTTGCCTGGAGTAGTGATTACTGTCTAAACCATAGAAGGCTCAATTCCAGATTCTGTGGTTATTTGGGCTTCTTGACCTAGTGTGTCAAGAGCTGAAAAGCCTACAAATGGACCAGGGAGTGGCACCATTTGGAGGTGTGGCCTTGTTGGAATAGCTGTGATCTGGTTGGAGTAGGTATGTCACTGTCCGTGTGGGTTTAAGATCCTCACCCTAGTTGCGTGGAAGTCAGTCTTCACTAGTAGTAGCCTTTGGATGAAGACATGGAACTCTCAGCTCTGCCTGGATACTGCCATGCTCCCACCTTAATAATAATGGACTGAACCTCTGAATCTGTAAGTCAGCCCCAATTAAATGGTGTTTTTATAAGACTTGCCTTGGTCATGGTGCCTGTTCACAGCAGTAAAAGCCTAAGACAGAAGTTGGTACCAGGGACAGGGGTATTGCTGTGATAGGCATGACCACGCTTTTATTTGAAAGAATGTGGATTTGGGGACTTTGGATTTGGAACACAGTAGAATGCTTTAAATGGGGCTTTAATGGGTTATCCTAGTAGGAATATGGAGGACTTTGTTGCTGGGAGTGATTTGAACTGTGTTGACCTGGCCCAAGAGATTTCAAAGGAGAAGAATTTCAGAATGTGGCATAAAGACTGTTTTTGTGGTATTTTGATGAAGAATGTGGCTACTTTTTACCCCTGACTGAAATGTTTGCCTGAGGCTAAGGTGAAGAGACTCAGATTAATTGCATTGACAAAGGAAGTTTCAAAAAAGCCCAGCAGAGACTTTGTTCTCTGGTTAAGNCTTATGAAGAGAAGTTTGAACAAGCATAGCAACCTTAGAAAGGAAAAATATATAATACATGGTTTGAGTATTAAAGGGGTACCGGGAAGTGAAATGAAGCAAAATCTATATTCTAGGAAATAACAGATTAAGGGAGTGGGGCCTTGGGGCAAGATCCTACACAGCTAAATTTAGATCCAGGCTTGGTGGTACACAACAGGCATGCTGATCTCTGCCTTCAAGGTCAATCTACAGAGCAAGACCCAGAATAATCAAGCTTAGGCAATGAAGGATTTGGAAAACATAAAGCCAGTGATAATGTAATAGTACAAGGGGTTCATGTTCTAGTTCCTGCAAGCAGCAGAACTTGGCAGCTTCAACCATGTGGCTCTGGCTCTAGAGTTAAGAATGGAAAGAACTACTGGGATAATTAATGCTGCTTAGCTGGAGCTAGGAAACTAGCAGTGATTATGAAGAGACCAGCATCACTGAGGTGAAATCTTCTGGGAGCACAAAGAAGCTGTGTTCCAGAGATAGCCAAGGTTGTACCTCGTGCTGCAGCTGGATTTGGTAATGTGTAAGAGTCACCCAGGCAATACTTGTTTTGAAGGCATGAAGGTATCAGGAAGAACAGCTGAGGCTTGGCACTGTGAGAGGCCATGGAAGGTCATTGGTGAAGGTGTAGCATCAGTTGTAGTTGATGCAAAGGATTTGAGGCTTGGCACCATGAAGAGAGCCTATGAGAGGCTATTGGTGAAGCCTAGTTGCAGTGGAACACCCAGTGTTTTAGAGATGTCAGTACCATGGGATGGTCACCAAGAACAGAAGCCATAGTGGAATGGATCAATCTGAGCTTAGACTGCTACAGAGGGCAGAGCTGGAGAAGTGATACCAGCCCTTAGGAGGAGCCCAAAAGATCAAGTGGAATCCCAGACACTGAAACAAGAAGCTGTAACATTGAGATTAAAGATGCCAGAGCCATGGGATACATAGTGAGGAAAGCTGCTAACAGAGAGTGGAACCTCACGATAAAGCAGTTTATTGCAGTCAAACAAAGATGAAAAAAGAGTGGAGATCTGAAGATTGCTTTGACATCAGCCATGGAGATGCAGAGTTTGGAGTTTGCCCAGCTNGTTTCCTGTCTTTCTTTGAGGATTACAGTTAAGTGATTGGATGAATCTCAGAAGAGACCTTGAACTTTGGACTTTTAACATTACTGAGACTTCTATAGACTATGAGGATTTTGAAAGTTGGGCTAAATGCATTTTGCATTATGCTATGTTTAAGTAAGCCCCCTCCCCCCCCCCCACTCATGTGATTGAACAAGTCTATGGGGGCCAGGGAGAGGAATGTGATGGTTTGTATCTTCTTGGACCAGGGAGTGGCACCATTTGGAGGTGTACCTTGTTGGAATAGGTGTGACCTGGTTGGAGTAGATGTGTCACTGTGGGTGTGGGCTTAAGATCCTCACCCTAGTTGCCTGGAAGTNNGNCTTCCACTAGCAGCCTTTGGATGAAGATGTAGAACTCTCAGCTCTGCCTGCGCCATGCCTGCCTAGGTACTGCCATGCTCCCACCTTGATGATAATGGACTGAACCTCTGAGCCTGTAAGCCGGCCCCGATTCAGTGTTGTCATTTACATAGACTTGCCTTGGTCACGGTGTCAGTTCACAGCAGTGAAGCCTAACTGAGACAGTGTTGTAGTCTACAGATCAGTTTGAGAGGGAAGGGTACTTGATTTAAAGTTGTGACTCTTGCTGCACACTGCGGTAGACATTGGATAAACTGGCCAAGGACTTGTTTGGATGGATTGCATTTGAGAGGGGATTAAGTTAAGTGGTGGAGAAGTTGAGCCATAGCAATGTGGCTGAACATTGTTGGGGGAACATGGGCATTACTACATAGGGAGCCACGCTGACTTGGGGTCTGACAAGATAACTGGTAAGCTGCAGGTGGTAAGAAGAGATGTTTTCTGGGTCCTGCTTACCAGCCCTTTTTACTGGAAGTATCAGTGCCTGTGAATGTGGATTACTTTCTGTGCTCTTTCTTAGTATCTGCACACAATTGGTCTGGAGGAGAGACTTCTACATTTGTTATACACTCCCTAGCAAGTCTTCTTGGAGTGTGGCCGTTAGCGGGTGGTGGTTTTGGATAGTCGCTGAAAGTGTAAAAAACTCCTCTTGCTTATAGCCCTGGTAAGGCAGGTTTCTCAGAGACTTCAAGGAGTCAGATTGCAGAGATAGACAGAATAACAGCTTGAACTGAGGTTTCATTTAGAGCCCACAGTTTACATAGTTTCTGTAGGAAGTTCATAAGAACTAGCCTCTGTGGTCTGAAAATACTTCCCAGTTAAGCTTTTGGCGTTGGTGTGATATTTCTGCTAACTATTAAGTCTAAGGGTAGCCCTTGGGACTTTCTGCTAAAGATACTTGTAAAATTGAGAAGGTTCGTCTTAGCACAGATTCTAGCCATAGTATCAACCTAGCCAAGAAGCTTGGAAGCCTGGAATAATGTGAGCCAGTTGCTGCTAGGGTCTTTAAGTGAGGGTGTGCTCAGATAGATGGGGTATGCTCAGTGCTGCTCAAGACCTTGTCTGTTTTGTCGCTTCTGTGCGCATTCGTTCTGGTTAGTTCTACTCTGCCCTCGTGTCCTCCTCTTACTGTAGCTCCCCTAGCCCTTGCACCCACCGCCCCTGTCAGATATGGAAAGGCTACTACAGTCTGCTCCGATTTGCTTGTGGCTTTCTCACTGTGGGCTATTTCCCTTGTGTTTGTCTTAAGAGTTATTTGATGGGTGCATTTCTTTTCTTGTGAATGCTTTTGTTAATGAACTATTATAACTGTTTATAGGGATGAATTCATTTAACCCAATGTCCCTGGGAAACGTCCAGTTGCCACAGGCACCCATGGGACCTCGTGCAGCCTCCCCTATGAACCACTCTGTCCAGATGAACAGCATGGCCTCAGTTCCCGGTGTAAGTGCTCCTCTTCTCAGTCCTTGCTCAGTAGAATGTTCTCTAAGGAGGGATGTTCCATTGTTACCTGAGAATTTTAGGGAACTTATTCATTTGGATTTGAGCATTGTTTTATTTCTTTGTTTTCTTAAAACAAACTAGCAAACAAACAGGGTTGTTGGTATAATGAGGACTATTTGAATGCTAATTTTTTTGGAGTAATAATTCTATAGGTATTTGCTGTCAGTGTGGAACAGGCAGCCAATGGCTTATATTGTTGGTGTCTGTTCACATCAGCAACTAGTTAAAGGCATGATTGAATTCAAAATGGCAGCATGCTATTGATTCCATTCTGAAGACAGCTCAGCATTGACTTACTCAAGATTGCTTGAGAGGTTGTAGAAAGTGCCTAGGAACTGGGAGTCCCTGGGAAGTGGTGGTTTTTAAAATCAAAGTGGACTAGATTTGTCAGGCTTTGGATCTCCATTGCACTGTGTGTCTCTTGAGGACCCTGACCTAACACTTCTGATTCTTGTCTTATAGATGGCCATTTCTCCTTCACGGATGCCTCAGCCTCCAAATTTGATGGGCACCCATGCCAACAACATTATGGGCCAGGCACCTACTCAGAACCAGTTTCTGCCACAGAACCAGTTTCCATCATCCAGTGGGGCAATGAGTGTGAACAGTGTGGGCATGGGGCAGCCAACAGCCCAGGCAGGTGTTTCACAGGTACATCCACTGTGGGAGCCTGGTCAACCAGTATTTATGTAGCCCCGGCCTCTGACATGACCCTGTCTTAGTTGATGGAAACGAGAATTCTAGACCATACATCTTTCCATTTCCCATTTTGCCCTGTAATTTTTAATTTGCGTTTAATTCTTGTTCCCTCTAGGTGAATGTCACACATAGAGTAAAATGGATTGTGGTTGTGGGGGTTTTGTTTGTTTGGTTTTGGTTTTTGTTTGTTCATTTGTTTTGTTATTCTTATATTTTTACCTTTGGATTTTGGTTGCTGTTTGTGTGCTTTAGAAATTGAAGATTAACGTCATTCTGAGAAATGCTGGAACTTTAAGAAGTAGTGAATTTTCTTTTAGCGACTCAGTTTTTTGTTGGGGTGTCAAAGCTAGCAGAATCATTGGAATAGCTCTCTTCTCATGAGCATGTTTCAGTTAGTTAAAGCTGAATTTTCCATCTGTTTTACTGCTTTCCCCCACTTTGGTAGTGTGTCAAATGTCAGCTGCATACAAAGTATTTAAAATAGGCTAAATCCCTTCTCAAAATATAAAAATCATGTCTTTTTACACCGGGCGATGTGACGCACGCCTTTAATCCCAGCACTCGGGAGGCAGAGGCAGGCGGATTTCTGAGTTCCAGGCCAACCTGGTCTACAATGAGTTCCAGGACAGCCAGGACTATACAGAGAAACCCTGTCTCGGGGGAAAAACAAAACAAAACAAAACCCCTTTTTCTGTGGTCTAAGTTAAAAGTAGATGTGGCAAAACATGAAGTTAGTAAACTAAGTAAATATGTGTCTAAGCCATGACTATTGTAACCAGATATTGAAGTTGTACACGTCAAAGTGTGAGAAGCATTTTAGTGCTAATTTTATTACATGGTGTGGTGCATGCTATAAATGGTTAGTCTGAAGTTTTACAAATGCAATATCCTCCTAAAACTAGCAGAACTAATTAAGAAACTAGTATTAAATTTTTTTTTTCTTCAAGTCCCTCATGGTTTCAATTGGGTAAAATAGTTTTTACATATTCTTCCTATTTCTTTTAGGGCCAGGTGCCTGGAGGTACTCTCCCTAGCCCTCTGAACATGCTGGCACCCCAGGCCAGCCAGCTGCCTTGCCCACCAGTGACACAGTCACCGTTGCACCCGACTCCACCTCCTGCTTCCACAGCTGCTGGCATGCCCTCTCTCCAACATCCAACGGCACCTGGGATGACCCCTCCCCAGCCAGCAGCTCCCACTCAGCCATCCACTCCTGTGTCATCTGGCCAGACTCCTACCCCAACTCCTGGCTCAGTGCCCAGCGCTGCCCAAACACAGAGTACCCCTACAGTCCAGACAGCAGCACAGGCTCAGGTGACCCCACAGCCTCAGACCCCAGTGCAGCCACCATCTGTGACTACTCCTCAGTCATCACAGCAGCAACCAACGCCTGTGCATACCCAGCCTCCTGGCACACCGGTGAGCCTCTTTGTCCTTTTCAAGCCAAACTTGTACAGGGTCCCTTAAGAATGGTCTGTCGCACTCAAGGCACTGGCAGGCTTATCTTGTGAGCTTGAAACCAGCCAGAGCTAGAAAGTAAGACTTTTTATCTTTAAAAATATAAAATAAAAGACTATTCTGTCAGGATGCTGTAGCAAATTGCTCCGGTGTGTGTGTGTCTGAAGTTGTAGTAAACTGTGATTTGTTCCCACTATTGGCCCTAAAGGTGTGGCTTACATTTTCCCTTGGTCGAAGTGGTTTATAGAAATCAATAATCATCAGTATATCACAGCATGGACAGAGCTATTTAACTGTATGCGCTACCATTATCTTACCTGTTTTTTGTTCTAGAGTAATACTGTCGAGGTTTGACTGCTTTTGTGCTTAGTTCTATAGGTTTAGTTATCATGCTACACTCCAAACTATAAAGGTCTGGGCTAATCAGTCTTCTTTAAGAGTACATGGCTTTTTTTATTCATAATGAAACCACAGATCCCCTCCCAGGTTTGCTTTAAATTCCGTTCTTAGATACTTAGGATATTTGTAGAATAACAAAATTGATCATGCAACAGTTGCAAAGATGACATTACTATTTTGCTTTCTCTATAAGGACATATACTTACTCTTTGTTTTTGTCTCTAGTTAGTTATGTTTCCTGTCTTCACATCAGGCCTTTGTAAACACTAGGCAAGCACTTTGCCACTGGCTGCATCTTATGCCCTCTACAACACTTGTATTTAATTTTTCAATCTTCCTTTATTAGTTTCTGTAGTGCTTAGAGCCTGTTTCATGGCAGTGGGGTGTCTACTTACTCCACCACCATCACTACCCTGTGATAGATGCTTCATATGGACCATTATTTCATGGCCTCTCTGTAAATACTTTTTTTTAATAGTTTATAATTTGCCTTTCTCCATAAGTAGGAATGTTAGTGAAGAGAAATAATGGTAAAATAATCCAGTCTGAAAGCAGAGAGAAAATAATTTTATGTCAGAATTTAGAAAACTCTGTTCGGCCAGCTCCTCCCTTTGTTAAGTCGGTTATCGTGTTTCTGACACTCAGAGACTTACTGTTCAGCTTCCTCAGGGAGCTTCTGCCCTTTAGTGTTCACACTAAGTACTTAGTTGTAAAGAAAAATAATGAGCAGACTGCGGTGGGAGAGCGTTTATGGTTCTGCTTTACAGAGGTAAATGATTATGATTTCTTTGCAGCTTTCTCAGGCAGCAGCTAGCATTGATAATAGAGTCCCTACTCCCTCCTCTGTGACCAGTGCTGAAACCAGTTCCCAGCAGCCAGGACCTGATGTGCCCATGCTGGAAATGAAGACAGAGGTGCAGACAGATGATGCTGAGCCTGATCCTACTGAATCCAAGGGGGAACCTCGGTCTGAGGTAGATGCTCCCTCGGACTTAGTACATTGCTATGTATGACAGCTTTTACCATATATCCTCAGGACCTAACATGGTATTGGATATTCATTTTAACTGTTCCAGTTTTCCACAAATCTTTTTGTTAATGGTCTTCTTTCATTTTTAGTTCTGCAGAAGGGGTGGTAGATTCATTTACTGACTTAAAGCAGAAGTTGAAATCAGTAGGCCAAGAGCCAAATCCAGCCTGGGAATGTGTTTTGTTTTTGTGGTTTTTTTTGTTTTTTTTTTTTTTTGTCCAGTATTTTAAAAATCATAAAGTTAGCTGGGCGGTGGTGGTGCACGCCTTTAATCCCAGCACTCTGGAGGCAGAGGCAGGNNGATTTCTGAGTTTGAGGCCAGCCTGGTCTACAGAGTGAGTTCCAGGACAGCCAGGGCTACACAGAGAAACCCTGTCTCGAAACCACAACTGCCCCCCCCCCCCAAATAACAACCATGAAGTTATAAATAAAACTTCAGATAGTCTGCTTTTTCTCAAAAGTTGAGCAACTCTGTCATCAGTACCCTTATATTCCTTAATGGTAGCCAGTGTCATACCTGATGTGGGTGCCACATGGTAGTAGCATGGGCTTCCCAGTTGGTCCAAGTCTCATATCACATTCTTCATCTCAGAGCATAGGGTCTTGATCCTTATTTTGATTTTCCAAGGTACCCTTATTCTCAAAGTAGATGTATCAATACTTTATTGAGTGTGTAAACATACTTTTATATTGAAAAAATTAAATTAGAATTATGATTGTACTGGTGCTGTATAAAGTGACTAAGTAGACATCCGAAATTTGGTTCCTTTTCCTAGTGGGGAACTAAAAAGAATATTTACAGGTGCCTTTGACTAAGGGAACACTCAGCAAGCTTGTATGCTCCAGAAGACAGAAAGGGAAAAGATGGACTGGTTTACAAAGGTCTGATAGTCACCTGTTTTCTGTGACTCTATTTTTCTCAAGATGATGGAAGAGGATTTACAAGGTTCTTCCCAAGTAAAAGAAGAAACAGATACAACAGAGCAGAAGTCAGAACCAATGGAAGTAGAAGAAAAGAAACCCGAAGTAAAAGTGGACGCTAAAGAGGAAGAAGAGAACAGTGCTAATGGCACAGCCTCACAATCAACATCTCCTTCCCAGCCACGCAAAAAAAGTAGGTCACATCTTCTGTAATGTATAGACTAAGCTGTGCTTCCACACCAAAGATTGGAAGCTGAGGCAGGAGAATAAGTACAAATTCCTTTCATGTTCCTTGTCTCTCATTCTCTAAGCTTTACCTCTGAAAATGGAGACAGCAGGGTGGCAGAGATTGCTGGGCAAACATGAAGCCCTGGGTTTGGATTCTAGCACTCATGTAAAAGGCTGGGTGTGGCTATGCACATGTCTCTCTAACCCAGCACTGGAAGAGTGGAGCTGACACAGGAAATTGTAATTTGCCTGCCACCAGTCTGACTCCAGATACAGTAAGAGACCTAAAGGAATAAGGCAGGGAACCAGTTGTACACTAGCATCCATGAATGCGTGCAAAGGTGTATATACCTGCACACACTCAAGTACCATATTTGGACAGCCTCCCCCCACTCCCATCCACACATGCACAGAGAGAGAGAGAAAAGTAACAGTAACAGACTGTGGCTAGGGAAACAGCCCTGAGTTGTAGCTGAGATGAGATGTCACTGACTAGAGAGGCAGAGTCAGAATGCTTCTGGATCTTTGAGCAGGGTAAGCAATGTAGGTTCTGCAGAGCCAAGAAAAAGAGGTGATGAAGGGGTTGGGATGGAAAATGAGCAAAAATGCTGTAGTTTGAGGCAAAGGCTCACTGTCAGTATCTGTGAGCACTGGAGGCTAGTAAGGAACTGTGACTTGGAATGAGGTGGGAATGTGAAGCCACAGGTGTGTGTAGTTAGCTCAGGACAAGTAGAAATTGGGTATATTCTGGTTAAGCTGTGTCCACAGTAAAAAGCAATAGGGTGTTGGAAAATTGTCAAGTGACCCTTGCTTACAGGACTTTGGAAGTTGAGAGCTGCAGGTGGCAGACACATTACAGAAGGAGTGGTGGCACACGCCTTTAATCCCAGCACTTGGGAGGCAGAGGCAGGCGGATTTCTCAGTTCGAGGCCACCCTGGTCTACAGAGTGAGTTCCAGGACAGCCAGGACTACACAGAGAAACCCTGTCTGGAAAAAAACAAGAAAGAGTAAAGATAATGTTGGTGGCTAAGGCAGTAAAGCTGCAGAGCTAGGAAAGGCACCTACTTCCTTTATAGTCAACTGGGTCACAGAGGTTTTGAGTATGTGGATTATCTTGTCATTACTTTTTCCTTTTAAGAAGTAAACCTGAGGAAAAAATATTTGATTTGTTTAAATTAATAAGTTTGTTAGTGGTACCATTTACCCCACCCCACCTGGAGAATAGAACCAGAACTCTACCTGTAGTATTGCTAGCCTCATTTAACACATTTGTACAAAAAAAAATCTTTTCCAAGCAAAAATAGTCCAAAAATATGACATTTTTTTTTGTAATCTTTCAATGTTTTGAAGAGAGTTAGGCAACTAAATTAGGCTCTTAAGAATAATATTGTTTGAACTGTGTGAAGAACATGCATTCTCATTCCAATAAGTTATTAGTGAAGAGAGGAGTGATATGTGGCTCTTTGGGGGTAACTGGGGATAGATACTCTGCTTTGGTAGATGCTTCAAGAGACAGCTAGCAGAGGCTGTTGAAAGTGAGTTGACATCATCCTTTGTGATCTGCAGAGTGCTAGATCATTGAGTTGTGAACATTTTTTAAGTGTTGACATAACTGATGCTGTAATAACAACCTCCACCCCCCACCCCCCGCTCCTCCAAAGACTCACATTTTCTAGTATCATTATCAGTTTCATAAAACAAATCTTTAAAATTTTTGAGAAATATCAAGCTCATGTGGCAGATATGTTTTTAAAAACATTAATTGATGACAACCCCGATTTTACCCTTGGCCAAAAATACTGTCATTTGTCCTTAAAGTAACCGCTGTTTGGTTTTGTTTTTAAAGAAAACTTTGACACAGACTAGAATTGAGTAAAAGTTTTCTATCTGCCACCCTCCTTAAGATTTCTGTTTTCAGGGAGAAAAGCAGCTCCTACTCTCAGCCCCAGTGCTGCTGGTGCTGCTGGTTCCAGAGACTGTTCATCACAGAGCAGCATGGAGGCACATTCGGGAAGTGGAGATTTACTGAGAGCATCAGGGATGGGCTCAGCAGACTGCCAGTCTTTCCTCTGAGTAGAGTGGCCACAAAAACTGAAAGGACCTCCCATTTTTCTCCTCAGTAGTACTGTTGACATAGTGTATTTCTGCACTAGCGGGTAGTTTAATCTCAAAGACCCCTGTGCTTTATTTTTTTGACAATCTGTCATGTGGTTCTTTTTTTTTTTTTTTTTAAGATTTATTTATTTATTATATGTAAGTACACTGTAGCTGTCTTCAGACACTCCAGAAGAGGGAATCAGATCTTGTTATGGATGGTTATGAGCCACCATGTGGTTGCTGGGATTTGAACTNCGGACCTTTGGAAGAGCAGTCGGGTGCTCTTACCCACTGAGCCATCTCACCAGCCCCCAGTTGGGTGCTCTTACCCACTGAGCCATCTCACCAGCCCTGTCATGTGGTTCTTAACTACTTAAGTTGTAATAGGGGTGATTGGTAAACTGAATTGTTTAGTTTATGTAAAACTGCTTTGTTGAACCTTCAGTACCACATATTTCTAGTTACTACCACCACATTGAGGCTTATGATCCATATACTTGGAAAACTATAGAGTTTACCATTCTTACTGAATTAAGGTTTTGATGCTATCGAAGTGGACTGACACATTCTGTGTCACAACTCATTAATTTGCAGAGAATTTGGTTCTGATACAACTAATGGAGTCTTATTATACAGTATGGTAAAGGTAGGAATTTGAAAATACTTTACTTAGCATTTGTTTAATTAGTGAATAAACACAATGAGACACATTTAGTCACTTCAGTTCTCACTGGGAAGAGAAATGAGAGTGAGCAGACCTTTTCTTTTAAGATGTGTATCTCTAGCCGGGCATGGTGGCGCATGCCTTTAATCCCAGCACTCTGGTGGCAGAGGCAGGTGGATTTCTGAATTGGAGACCAGCCTGGTCTACAAAGTGAGTTCCAGGACAGCCAAGGGCTACACAGAGAAACCCTGTCTCAAAAACCAAAAAAAAAAAAACCAGATGTGTGTCCCTGTGTCTGTGCCTGTGACTCTGTCCACAGTGTCAGGCTGGGCAGCAAGTGCTTTACCTACTGCTGCTCCATCTCATGAGCAGACTTTTTTAACACAGGGTCTCACTATGTAGTACTAGGAGACCTGGAATTTACTTTGTAGACAAGGCTACCCTAAATTTACAGAGATCCATTTATCTCTGCTTTCCAAGTACTGGGATTATAGGCATGTGCTTGCCACACCCACCAGGAGCAGACTCTTTTTAGATAAGGTTTTTCTCTCGGTCGGTTGGTCGGTCAGGCTGCTCTGCTTCTTCTTTTACTTCTCACATACTGGAAATACAGCATGTCCTGATAAGTCCCACATGTCAGCGGGCCTTTTCTGTGGAAGGCTTAGGTGATATTTTAGGTGATATACATCATACGGTCTCTGTTAAAACTAATTACCTCAATATGCAAATGAGAACATGGTTGTATGCCAATAAAAGCTTTATTTGTTTTTTGAAACTAAAACTTGAATTCAATTTTCATGTATCATGAAAAAAATCTTGTCCTGGTCATTAAAAAAAGGTAAAGACCTGGCTGGGTGGTACTGGTACTTGCTTTTAATCCCAGCAGTCAGATCTCTGTGAAGTAGAGGCCAGCCTAATCTACAGAGCAAGTTGCAGGACAGCTAGAACTTCACAGAGAAACCCAGTCTCAAAAACAAAAGTGACAACCATTTTAGACCATTTTGAGGTCTCGACTCATAGACAATGCAGAGAGCTTGCCAGATTAGGGGGGTTTTGTTTGGTTAGTTGGTTTTTTGTATAAAAAATGTAAGGGACTGTGGAGATTGCTTAGCAGTTAAAGTACTTGATACATAAGCAGTAAACATGGGGACTGGATTTCAGAGCCCCCAGACTCCGTATAAGTGACAGGTGGGGTGTTGGCTTGACTGTATAATTCTAGTGCTCAGGAGGTAGAAGAGAAGGGGTCCCTAGAACAAGCTAGCTATTCCTTCAAGCTCTGAGTTGACTTAACAGAACCTGACTCTGAATAAAGTGAAGAGCAATCAAGAAAAAGACAGCTCTGGACCTACATATGAATATATATACATACACATGAAACCAATTACTCATGGTGGCACATACCTATAATCCTAGCACTGGGAGACTGAGGCAGTAGAAAAATGAGGTGAAAGCCACCCTGGGCTATGTAGTCAAATGTAGCTATATATACTGAGTCCCTGTCTCAGAAGATACAACTACAAAAATATACCAAAAGAAAGTCAGGTGGTCCTTTGTAACTTTATAAACACAAGAATGAAGTTAGCAGAGAACAAGAATATTCGTGTATTTACAACGCTACTGCAGGTATGCCTGCATGATCGAGTGAGCCAATTTGAGTGTTGCTGAGTGGTGGGGATGTTTTCATAGGGAGCCTTCTGTACTCATCTAGACCTTGAGCCAATTCTACAAAGGTCACAACAGCCAGGTGTCCTGCAAAAGAGGCAGTGCCTAACAAGGTGCTCAAGAGGTGCTGGGTCCTGGCTCTGTAGGGAATAAATTAAGGGGATTTGGTCCCACTGTTTACATGTCTAAAGGGAGGATGTTGAAATTTACTGTTAACTTTTTAACTTTTCACATAAGAAAAACATTGAGGTAAAATTTTAGAATTTGACAAGTTAGACAGACTCCCTAGTAGAAAAGATGATAAATAAATGCCATGGCCCACTGGAACATACCCCCGCCCCACTTATCCCTTCTATTTTCCCCCATGACAAGGTTTAAGGGTTCACTGGCTAACCCAGGCTGTCACTCTGTAGACTAGGCCGAACTAGAATTCACCGATACCCCCCTGCCTCTGCCTCTCACTGTGTATTCTTGATTGGTCTGGCCTGGCCTGGCACTCACTATGTACACCAAGCTGACCTTGAACTAACAGAGACTTGCCTCTGCCTCTTCAAATACTGAGCTGTAACACTGAGTTTGCATCACCTGTAACACCAAGTCATTAGAACTGTTTTGACATACATCCTTCTGTCCAGTTTCTTTATGGAAGAAAAGTTAAGGGTTATGGCACACTAAGGACTGGAGGAGGTTATGTTCCCATGGCATGCAGACTCAAGAGTTCTTCTGACTGGCACATCTTAAAGGTGTTTAGCAGCCATCTTATTTTTAATTTTTTGTTTATTTTTAATTTTAAAAATTTTTTTGTTGGCTTACTTTGAGACAGGGTCTCACTCTATAGCCTAAGGTAGAGTTATAGGCATAATGGTAACACCAGAGTAGGTAGGAAATGTGATGGGTAAGAGCAGTGGGCACTGACAAATGTTGGAGAAAAGCTATCGGACTTTTAGAAACTCGCTATCTTTTTAGTTCGGTTATTGTTTACATTTGTGTATGAGGGTGCATTAGATAAAGATTTGTCTTAGGTAAGTTGAATTCAAATGCGCAAAGGATAAAAAGGTATCCCCGGAGGATTCACAAAGGTCCCTGCAATGAAATTGTTTTATTTATTGCCCAATTTGACCAGGGAAACAGAGTTGGAAATTAGTTTTGTTTTCTATTCTAGCAATATGTGAAAATTGGAAATTTTTGTTGAAACAAACTCCTCAGTGCTGTGTTTGGTCTCAGACGGATTTAAAGGTCCCATTAATGTGTTTAGAAACCAAAACTTAGAACTCTAGTCCAGGGAATCTGATAATGAAGTGCCAGAGTACGTGAAAGTATTGTGGCGAAAAATAGAAGCCACCAAGTGAAGAGTTTGAATGTGTCTGAGCACCCATTTGTGATTTCTTCTGATGTTTTCTTCCTTTAGTCTTTAAACCCGAGGAGCTACGCCAGGCACTTATGCCAACTCTAGAAGCACTCTATCGACAGGACCCAGAGTCTTTGCCTTTTCGTCAGCCTGTAGATCCTCAGCTCCTAGGAATCCCAGTAAGTTAATATGAAAACGTTAGAGTATCTATGGTTTTATGTCTTAAAATTGAGTAAAATAAGCCAGGTAGTGGTGGTGCATGCCTTTAATCCCTGCACTTGAGAGGAAAAAGCAGCTGGATCTCTTGAGTTCGAGGCCAGCCTGGTCTACAGAGTGAGGTCCAGGACAGCCAGGGCTACACAGAGAAACCCTGTCTCAGAAAACCAGGAAAAAAGAAAAGAAAAAAATTTTAATAACTTAGCACTGAAGGTGATTTTTCTAATATAAAAATCAGTGTCTGTCAGCAGTTACTGGGAGATCAGAAACAGTTGCTAAAGCTCAAGCCCACTTACTTCCTAGCACAGAGACCCTTACATTCGAGGCTTTGTGTACAAGTTTTATCTAAAAGAATTGGCTTGAAGAATTCAAATAGTAACTGTGCTATCCATATCAATTCCTATCTGATATCCCTGGAGACCTGGAAAGGCACGTGCCCCCACAGGCCCTGTGAGCATTAGTTCCAGTTGGTTGTATTTTGTTTATGTAGACCAAAGGGTTATTAGGAGAAGTATACATTTTAACTCAGTAGTTAAAATTCTTCATTTTCATTAAAAATAGGTTCTGATAATCTTTTCACTTTTTTTCTTTAGCTTAGCCCTTGCAGTAATTTAATTACACGTGCTCTTACCAGTTGCCATGTTAATGAGTTAAATCAGTGGAATATTTGGTATTATCTTCAGTTCCATTTTTTTTACTCTTGGGAACAAAATGTCTGGTATTTTCTGTTTTAATTGTTAAAACTTTTCGGGATCCACTCATGAGGTTGACTTTTCTTTAGGATTATTTTGATATTGTGAAGAATCCTATGGACCTTTCTACCATCAAACGAAAGCTGGACACAGGGCAGTATCAAGAACCCTGGCAGTATGTGGATGATGTCTGGCTTATGTTCAACAATGCGTGGCTATATAATCGTAAGACGTCCCGTGTATATAAATTTTGCAGTAAACTTGCAGAGGTCTTTGAACAAGAAATTGACCCTGTCATGCAGTCTCTTGGATATTGCTGTGGACGAAAGGTATAGTATTTCTGGAAATCCAACTTTTCTGTCTGATCCAGCCAAGTCTAGGGCATACTGTCTTTGGGTTTTTTAGGTGTTATATTTTGGTGTTTTGAGACAGGCTTTCTCTGTGTTGTCCTTGGCTATTCTGGAGCTGGCCTTGAACTCAAAGAGATCCACCTGCCTTTGCCTCCTAAGTGCTGGGACTAAAGGGGTGAACCACCACTACCTGGCGAGTGTGGTCTTTCTAACAGTTGACTTCATGACATGATGTCATGGTCAAAGTGAAAGGAACTCACTGGGAAGGCTGACCGCCCTGTGCCCATTGCATCTGTACCTGAAACCAGAGCTACATCAATTCTGTCACTTTTAAGTCCAAAATGTCCTGAAAATAGTTATGAACATTGTTAGAATTTAATCTTGTGTTCTAGTTAATAACTAGTTGGGTCTAGTGTCACCATATGCTAGAATACTTGGGGGTGGTAATTGAATATATGGTTAGTATTTTCTTCTTGTTTTTGCAGTATGAGTTCTCCCCACAGACTTTGTGCTGTTATGGAAAGCAGCTGTGTACAATTCCTCGTGATGCAGCCTACTACAGCTATCAGAATAGGTAAGCATCATGCAGGACCCTGCATACCAGAGCAAATGAAGTTGTTAGGGCAAAGATTGTGCATGTGGTCATAGCTTGAATGTGTTAGTTATTCCCTGAAATTCCTATAAAAAGTACTACAGTTTCTGTACCTCTTGGTCAGTCAGGTAACCCCTTGGTTTCCTGATATTTTTTTTTTTAATTATTTTATTAGATATTTTCTTCATTTACATTTCAAATGCAATCCCGAATGTCCCCTATACCCTCCCCCCACCCTGCTGGTTTCCTGATTTTTAAAGCATAAATTTGCTGGGCATGGTGGTACAGGCCTTTGATTCCAGCACTTGGAGGCAGAGACTCAATGAGTTTGAGGCCAGCCTGGTCTATGTAGTGAGTTCCAGGACAGCCAAGGTTATATAGAGATACCCTGTCTGGGAAAAAAGGCAAACATCTATAATGAAAAATTGTAATCTTACTTTAGTCTGAGGCTGTAGCTCTGTAGTAATTACCTAAAATAGAACACTGTAACCAAGAAGCTAAAGTTGAAACTAACTTTGGAAAAGCCCAAAATGACTTTTAAGATACTCATAAAATAGAAATTGTATTTTATTCTACAGAAAATGCGTATCTACATCACTTGGCCTTGCTGGTCTGGTAGAAAAAGTTATTAGTTGAAAAAGAAAAACAGAACACAAGAATGCTCTTTTCTAACACTATCATTAGGAAGGGCTGCAGTTCTTTATTGATTGAGTTCAAGAATAACTCCCCAGTTGGGCTTGTTTGTAAACCTGATACCCTAGCAGGCAGTAGGTGGGGCAAAAAGAAGAATTTTGAGTATGAGGCTGGTCTGAGCATAGCAAGGCCCTGATGTTGTGTTTTGTTTTGTTTGTTTTAAAGAATACTTTTGTTTGAGATACTGTTGTCAAGGCTTTGAGAGTGGTAGGCCTACCTAAAAAATAGTTGCCATCCTCTTGGAATTCGAAGGTGATTAGACTAGAGTAGATCTCCTTCCTCGGGGACAGTGAAATGATAATAATCCACGGGTAACTCTGTAGTTTGGATCTTATTTTGAAAATTAAATTTCTACTCACTTAACCTGGTTTTTTGCTAAGATAAAGTTGAAATTAAATTCCTTTCCATCAGTTCTCTTAGGAGAACTACTCTTGTAGCTGCAGCACAAAGGCTTCATGGCTGAAGCCTAAGTTATGACTTACACTGAAGTCAGCACTGTTGAGCTAGAAATGAGAACCTCTGCGTGATCAAGAGGGAGCTTCATTGTGTTCTCTGTCTTAGGCTTAAGCATTGCATCAGGGCTTACTGCTGTAGATATTTATCCCTTTTTTTATTTGGGCCATGATAAAAAAAAAAAAAGCAGGCTGTTTATTTGTTCAGAGGTACATATGTATATAGGCCTGACAAGTTTGGGATTTTGAAGTGTTTTTTGAGTTGCGCTCATTAGCTGTCTGTCTTTCTTTCTTTCTTTCTTTCTTTCTTTCTTTCTTTCTTTCTTTCTTTCTTTCTTTCTTTCTTTCTTTCTTTCTTTCTTTCTTTCTTTCTTTCTTTCTTTGTATAGCGTTTCTTCAGGGCCTGGGGAGGGGAGTTGACAGGGTAGTAGAGATAGAGAAAGTAAGTAGAGGAGTAGAGCGGGCCATGAACGGGGGGTGGGGGGAGCAGAAGACAGAGGGAGAGCAATGCTTGTAATTTTCAAAGAAAATATAACTATCTCTGTGATGGCTCCTATGCAAATGTTTTCCCCCAGAAAAGAAGTTGGTGTTGTTAGAGCATTTGTTGTCAAGCTTGATGACCAAGCAGAGTTTAGTGTCCATCCTTCTGTGGTAGAAGGAGACTAGTAACTCCCTTAAGTTGCCCTCTGATCTCCCATGCATAAATAAATAAAATAAAATAATTTAAATTTAAAAAGGAAGACTCTAAGCCTTGTATGACTGACCAATCTACTGTTCCCCCTCCTGACTTAGGGCCATGTCTATTAGAAGTGCAGCGTGAACAACGTGTGCTGCTGAATACTCAACATAGAGCTGGGTTTCTATCAAAACACTCCCCCCTCTTAAATCCAATGTTGAGGGGTGGAGTGGTGAAGGTCTTGTTTTGTCTTGTCTGTGGTGGGGAGTGGGTTTGGTGCTATGAATAGGATCCAGGACGTTACACATGCAGTGCCACCCTCAGTCTTTGAGTAGAAACATTTTAAGGCAAAATTAAAAAGAATTCCATAACCCCCCATAATGGAATTCTCCCACAGTGACCATGTATTATACAGGAGTTCTGTCCCCTCTTAGCCCGTCTCATGATGTATCAAATTTAACCTTGTCCAAGATACAGGCTCAATAGCCTCTTCCCTAACAGACTCATGTCCTATCTTCAATGGAATAGTACATAGGAATGTACTTTGAAGACTATTGTGATCTGTATAAAGTTGTAAGTTGTGTTGTTTTGTTTTGTTGAGACAGGGTATCACTGTGTAGCTGCAGATGGCCTCAGACTTGATCTTCTTACCTTAGTCTCCTGAGTGCTAGGATTACAGGCAAAGACCATAACACCTGGCTTTAGAGTTACAAGATTGTATGGATTAGTATTAATTATGCCCTGAAAAATACTGTGCCTGATACTTTTTTAGCTAGCATAATTTTGATCTAGAAAGAAGACAAGAAACTACCCGCTCTCTGTAAATGCCTGGGCTCTTGCGTTGCTTGACTGTTAGTGGGCGCTTAGCAAATGCAGCGTGCTCCTGAGGACTGCACAGACCTCAGCCCAATCCCCTGAGTAAAAGTTAATTGAACTGATAGCTATGATCAGGAAAAGTTCAGTGGTAAAGGACAAACATCAGAATGATTCTGTAAGTCTTAGAATGCCCAATTTTATTTTTGTGTAGAACTCTTTTACTGAACAAAAGTGATACATTTTTCTTAAATGAAAATATAGGAGTCGTATCCTGTATCTTATACATTTCAAAAGCTTTTACCATTCCTTCTGTGCTCTTAGAATGAAGAATATAAATTAATACTCCATAATTCTAAGAAAGGATTGGCCAAGTTTTGTGATGAATGTTCTAACTAATTGCTTTTAATTTTTTTTTCAAATAAACTGTGAACACTGTTGTGTTCCAGTAAATAACTGTTTTGTCACTTGTGCTAAAGTTTTAGACACTTAAATCAGTAAAACATTTTACATGGCATTTAAACAAGTGAAATTCTTAATGTTTATGCTAGTGTATGATTACATTTTCACTTGTTTCTATCCTTTTAAAATTTGAAAGGAACTTACTTTTAGCAAACTCACAGCTTTTCTAATAATTATCTGAAGATAATGTGGAAATTAGCTATAGATAACTAAATACTGATAGAGTTCTTAAAACAATCTGCATTTGAAAAAGTCATACATTGAGCTACCCTCACAGCTAAACCATACAGTTACATGTGCCAACTTAGCAACCCAGATTTTGCATTATCATTGGATTACATGAAATATTTCTCCTTGGTGTTGCCATATTCATCACACTATTTCCTTCACACCAGACAAAATGTTATCCAGACTCTTAGTGGTTAAAAGTGAACCTCTGAACCTTTAGTTTTAGGGAGAATCAAGTGTAAACTGTCAAAATACAACAGTCTGCATTGGCATGTTACCCAAGACCAGCCTTGTTTCCTGTCTTTAGAAAGAATCCTGTTGTGCACTGTCCTGCTCTCAGGGAAGCTTGATGAAGTGAGGTCATGGGCTGCCTTCTCACCTTAATGAACAGACTTGATTAGCTGTAATTTCACTGCTAGTGCCTTGGGACAGATGCAAGAGTCTTAACCCTATCCCTTAAATTTTTTGACCTTGAGATTCTCAGGAGTGGGACTTGGTCACATACCTTAGAGAGCTTAGGTTTCCTTAGCCACTCTTAGAGCTGTCTCTCAGTCATCAGTGCTTCTTTCTGCATTAGTTTCCACCACTGGGAAATGATGGGTTCATATTCTTGTGTCCTGGATGTTGCTAGGCTTTAATGACTGACTAAAATAGCTGTTTTTCCAGATTTTTAAACTTGAGACTCAGTTGTGACTCTGGTGGTTTCATTCCACACTGCTGAGTGGTCCTTGCCGGACCACAGTAGGACGTTTGCTTATAGAATGAATGGATTACTTTGTTTTTAACAGTGAAATTCTTGGCTTGAGGGAATGTCTGCGCTGTACCATGTCCTGCTGTATGTGGAAGGTTTTTTCTTAAGGATCTGTAAGAATATTTACAAAATAGTAAATGACACAGACGATACTATGGTTTGTTTAAAATTTTAAAAAACTGCTATCCGTCTATTCCTACTCAATTTTTAATCTTGTCCTGGCAAGAAATTATTATTGGCCAAGTTATCTGCAGTGAATCTGCCCTGTTTATCAACAGAATGTGAAAAATTGGATAACTTTGAGATATGAATGTTCTGAGTGAAGTGTTATGTTATAAATTGGCTGCATGTTAGTGAAGTCTGCAGACAAAATGCTCTATGCTCTAATGACAATGAAAACTGGGACTTGTGGGGGCCTCTCCTCATGGCTCATTCTATAGCTGAGTGAATGGTTAAAGGAGTGTATGAGCATGCCGGTGAGTGGTGAATGAGTCATTGAGTGAGCACAGTTACTGCATCTCACTCTGCACTGGGGCTCAGCTCAGCACTCTTAAGTCTCATCAGTGTCGCTAATACTAATCCTTCTTGGCACCTTGTAGATGTAGTTTTGAGCTAAACCTGCATTTGATTGTACTGCTGCTGCTAGCTTATGCTCATCTTTTTGCCTGTGTAATTTACCTCCATTCAGCTTGTTTATTTTATAGTATTTTTGTGTGCTCATCTTGTTTTATGCAGAATCCACCTGCTTTTTGTTAACTTCTCATTCATGTCCTTTCCAAACATTTAATAGTCTTTATTTTTAATTGTATTCACTTACCAGCATGAGCCCAGGCTCTATATTATTATCTTATAAGAAATTGGGATGATGGAGAATTTTTCAAATGCAGATTGTGCTATTTAAAGATTAACTCTCTAAATTTGCTTAACTTGGGTTGTTACCAAGTCAGAACAGTCATTCGCCATGTATCTCAAGATGAATGATTGGTCCCTGTACCAAAATTCATATCAAAGCTTAGAAATGAATCAAAACATTTCAAAATTGTTTGTGGGTTTGTATATATTGTATTGTTTATACAATATATCACAGTTTTTCTCTGTATATCTTTATTAATAAATGGCTGGAAAGTCTTTGACCCTGACTGCATTTCTGTTAAGTGTTTGTCTAGAATATGGATTTGGTTTCATTTGTATTGTAACATAATTATTAACTCAGTGATTAATATGAGAAAAATAACAACTATAAAAAAATGGTTCTGGTTGCTCAACATTGTCACACATTGAAAGATCTGGCTTAATACTGGAAATAAAACTTCTGATGCTGTCAAGCATAAAATTTCCATTTTGAAAACTAAACCTATTCCAGTTTAACTTGCTTTTTAAAGGCTTTTTTCTCGTCCTGTTGTTGAAAGAAAAATTTTCTATTTTAAACCCTGGCTCAATATTTGATTTTTATAACAAAATTCAGATTTCTAAATTTAGGCTCCATGCAATCCTAGTATTCACTTCTTGAAAGCATTTGCATTTTGGAGCCGGATCAAACCTGTCGTTGTTAGTGATGATGGCCTATGATGCGTGCAATGAGACCGAATGCTAATCAATGCTTTGCCTTGGCTTTCTGCTCTGTGTTGTCTGGTGTTTGCGTCTTACCTCTGTGTCTGTGCTATTTGTCCCCTTCCCTGTTCTCTAATCCTGCCCTTCCCCTCCTGCCCCTGTTCCTTTCATTGTCCTCACTGACCCATCAATCAACCAACAACGCCCCCCCTTCGTCGTGGTGCTCTGCCCTGCTCTGATTGGTGGCTTCGTTGCTTGGGTGGCTGTATGTTGTGATGGACCAGTTCACCCAAGTATGGCCTTCTTGCTGACAGGTATCATTTCTGTGAGAAGTGTTTCACAGAGATCCAGGGCGAGAATGTGACCCTGGGTGACGACCCTTCCCAACCTCAGACGTAAGTATGATCTTGTCATCCTTCCTTATGTTCATGACTAAAGAAGAAGCCAGAATGTACTATTTTGAGTTTTGTACAATTTGTATTTTTCTTCACATTGACTCTAGACATGTTTACTATAAACTGGTTGCATGGACACAGATACTTGTACTTAAAGGTGTCGGTGTCAGCCAAATAGCAGCAGTCTAGGAGGAGTAGTTCACTTAGTCCTTGACCCTCATGTGTCTCACTGACAAATAGATTTTTTCAGGGTGATTGGTAACCTTTGCTTGAAAAATGTTAAACCTCAGTTATATCTAAGAAGCCACGCAGCCTTATCCACAGAAAATAAATTTTATATACATAGCACCAACACCACCTTTAAAAAAAAAAAACCTTTGGTGTTAAACTTAACCTTTTAAACCTATGGTCTTTTTAAGCAACTGAGCTAATAAAGGTTAGATTTGAATTCTCTGTTCACATTTTCTAGAATAATGTAATATATATATATGTATGTATATTATATCATTCCTTGCTGGTGGTCTGACTCTTGCTTCGTTGTTGCATCCAGCATGTATGTTAACTCATTCTTACATCTCTCTGCTTACCTTATGATAATGTTCATTTTGAGTGTTAGTGTAACCAAGCCATAACAAGAGAATTGAAAACCACAGTGTGTACTCAACTTTTGAGAAATGCCCAAAGGCCTGCTGGCCTGCACATCTGCCTTTAGCCTGATGGGCATTTTATGGTTCTCTTTCTACATACTAAGTTCCCTAATCTTCCATGTTTCTAGTCATGTTGGAAGTCTGGCTTCAGAGTTACTGTGTCTCAAAAAGCAGGAAACCTATGCTCCAGAAGTAATGTTACCCTTGTCATCTTATTTCTTTCATCTAATTGGAGTTAATCATTGAATTGTTGGTGGTAGAAATGGGAGAAGGCTAATCAATAAGTTCTAAGGTTCAGTTAGATACTGGCAAAAGCTATGGAGTAGTCTTGAACAGTGTGGTGACTGTAGATAGCAGTTCTGTGTTGTACATTTCAACAAGCCTACAAAGAAGGATTGTGAAAGTTTTTGTACACTCCTCCCCCAAAGATAAGTGTTGGAGCTGGTTAGTATGTTTAGTCTAATTGAAGAGTACACGGTGTGCACAAGTGTCAGATACCATATACTATACTATATCATTGATATGTCCAACTTAGAAAGTTTTTGTATGTCACTTAGAATAAAACCTAAAGCTGCAGAAAGGGGGCAGTGGGATGAATTGATGGGTCAGGTACTTTCCTTGCCAGCCTGGCAATCTGACATGTACCTACATGAAGGTGGAAGGAGAGAACCAACAACTTGACAAAACTGTCCTGATCTCCACACAAGCACTGTGGCATAGATGCACACACACACACACAAGTACTCCTTTTTTTTTTTTTTCTCAAGAAACAACCACCAAAAGAAAAAAAGAAGTTATATAATTGCATACATCAGAAGTAATTCACATACACTTAATTGAAACCCAAATAACACCCCCCTTCCAAAGTGGGAAGTCCTCAGTGGATGCTCACCTTGCGTTGCGGGTATGTTGCCATTCAGCAGTGGTCTTAGTCCAACTTAGAACCATATGAACTTGATGAAAATAAACAGGTTTAAATCTCAACACAATTTTGCCATCATATTCTGATGAGTCTTAATTAAATCTTAGAGCAAAGCTAATAGTTGTTGGAAACATTTTTCGGAAAAAAAGTTTGTATAGAAATATATGTCAGTCAATTAAGATTTTTCTTTTTCTTTTAAATAAGGACAATTTCCAAGGATCAATTTGAAAAGAAGAAAAATGATACTTTAGATCCTGAACCGTGAGTATACACGCACTCGTGCGCACGCGCGTGTGCGCACACACACACACACCTTTTGTTGTTTGTTTTTCTATTCTTCTTTCCTTTGTTTGTTTTTGAGACAGGTTCTCTCTTTGTGTCTCTGGTTATCCTAAATTCACAGACCCTAAATCACCTTTGCCTTGAAGAGTGCTGGGATTAAAAGTGTGCATTACTATACCTGGCTTTTTTTTACCTTGAGTCTTAGATGAGGAAAGTTATTACCTGTGATTAGATTATGGGATAATAAAAGTGGGGTTTCTTTTGGGAAGTTATCTAAAACTCAAAGTAGATTTCTCTAACATATTCTCCTATTGCTGGATTTTAATAGTGATAAAATTATGTGGGTGTTTTAGTTATTTTCGGACATCCCGAGAGTCTGGTCATAGGCATCTTTAAGGACTGCTCAGGGTTGGTTACTCTGTAACAAACAGAGGCAGTAACTTGAAGTGCTAATATCATCCCAGAGAAATTCCAAAATGAAAACATCACCATCTAAAAATCCACCATCTAAAAATCTGTCTTTTGCCACTGCCTTCACTCAGGAGCATGCTTCATTTGCAGATGTTGATGTCTGTCTAATGGCTTTTAGAGCTCAGGACAGGTCTGAACCTAGCAGTACTTTGTTCTCTTGGCTCCAAATCTCCCAGATCCAGAGAGGTCAAGTGCTATAATGGAATATGCTGACTCTCCATCCATGCTACATTTCCTTCAGGAAGGTTCCTTCTCTGTCCTTTCTGATACCCAGGGACAGGATTGTAAACTATGTAATGAATGCTGGTGTGTGTGTGTGTGTGTGTGTGTGTGTGTGTGTGCGCGCGCGCGCGTGCGTGCGCGACCACACACACTTAGACCTTTAGTGTTTTGTTTCTGAGTCTCCCTGTTGTGTTGTCATGTTGCTGTCATCCCCCAACCCCCATGTTAATGATGTATTTTATATGTATCGTTTGCCTAAATTAAATGTATCTGTATACAGGACATGAGTGCCTGGTGCCCTTAGTGGCTAAAATGGGGTGTCAGAGTTACAGCTGGCTATGTTTATTGGGAGGAGGTGAACTTGGGTCCAGTGTTCTTCACCCCTGAACCATCTCTCCAGCCCCTTTTGTGTGGGTTTAAGTTTCTTTTTGTAGCAACAGATGAATGCAGACAGCAAGAGGCACAGTGTCCTTGGTTCCATAGGTGAAGGCTTGGCTCCATAGGTGAAAGCTTAGTTCCATAGGTGAAGGCTTTTAATTTACCATTGGCACAGCAGGGTCACCATTGGGGTTGGCCTCCTGGAGTCCATGATTCTTACCTAAGAGCAGGTGCTAGAGAGAAGGACATAATATTCTTAACATAAAGGGAGGAAGGAACACAAGATACTCAAAACATACATGCCACAGGATTGATTGGCCAGTCAAGCCCGAGTGTAAAGATCTACTCCCGTGGGATGTGGTGATAGGGGCACAAAGACAGAATCAAAAGTGTAGGAAGACCGCCTCTACAGCAGGATGTGGCGGTACTCCCCCTACTCCCTACAGTGGAGAAGCTGGGGCAGAGTGGCTAGCTAAGACCCTGTTCCTACAGAAAGAGAGGGAAGGTGGGAGGGAGGGAGACCCCAAATGAGACCCCTAGACCATTTGAATGGGATTGTGTGGGAAACATGAAGCATAAGATTTCAGTCTCCGGTCTCTAGGAACTCCTGGGGAGATTCAGATGCAACCTAGGCAAGAAGTCAGAGTTCAACTAAAGCTGGACCTGTTGGAGATAGAAGAAGCAATACTGTGAGGTAGAAGGCTCCATAGTAAATGGAGCGTCATGGAGGGAATTGTCACTGACACATAACAGTTTTGATATTTCTTTTCCTGACAATGGCAGGAAGAATTGAATGGGCTATCTGTAGAAATAGGGTGATTCTTGTCAAGAGAGTTATTTCACCTCAGCATGGAAGCCAACCAAGCTCACTTCAGAAATTGGTGATGCACTTGGTTGATGGGGTATAGCACTGGAGGGATGGAGTGAAGACCATGAATGACCAAGTAGTATATGAGGAGGCGACCTCACCATGACTTTAGCTGGTTGTCACAACCAAGTAATGCTGCCACAGTGTTCCATGTGGGTCCTCTTTCTAAAGAGAACAGCAGCAAGGAGGCTAATTAGGACACACCATAGCTAGATGGTTATATAGCAGGTGTGTGTCAGGATGAAGGGACAAGAAGAAACTAGGCATTATCAAGAGCTTGGCTCAAGGAAACTGGGATGCTTTCTGGTGCCCTAAATCTTCCTGCAATATGGATTTCAGTAGCAGTGAGACAGTAAACTCAAAAGCAAAAGGTTTTACCCTGGATGGCTTGGTGTTGAGGGTTCCTGTTGGAGACTGCTCTTGATGATAAGAATGCCCTTGGAGGGGGCTAGTGAGATGGCTCAGTGGTTAAGAGCACTGACTGCTCTTCGAAAGGTCCTGAGTTCAAATCCCAGCAACCACATGGTAGCTCACAACCATCTGTAATGAGATCTGACACCTTCTTCTGGTGAGTCTGAAGACAGCTACAGTGTATTTACATATAATATTAAATAAATCTTGGGGGGGGGGAAGAATGCTCTTGGAGGTGGCTGTAGCTAAATTGTATAAGTGGTACCAGGAGACTGGGTTTACTCAGAGAAGCTTATCCACTTTCTGTTAGCATCAGTGCCTTCTGCCACCAACTCAGCAGATATTTCCTGTGCTTCAGGCCAACGAGAGCTGCTATCATCTAGCGACTTTCTTTCTTTCTTTTTTTTTTATTAGATTTATTTATTTATTATATGTAAGTACACTGTAACTGTCTTCAGACACTCTAGAAGCGGGAGTCAGATCTTGTTACGGATGATTATGAGCCACCATGTGGTTGCTGGGATTTGAACTCTGGACCTTCGGAAGAGCAGTCGGGTGCTCTTACCCACTGAGCCATCTCACCAGCCCGCGACTTTTCTTTCTGTAGCTTTTGGGTGGGTCGGTGGGGGTCTGAAAATTAGAAGCATATATTTATAACACTGAAAATACTTTTTAGGTACTTGAAATTTACATAGAGAAAGAATAGGGTTTTTTTGTTGTTGTTTGTTTTGTTTTGTTTGGTTTTTCGAGACAGGGTTTCTCTGTATAGCCCTTGGCTGTCCTGGAACTCACTTTGTAGACCAGGCTGGCCTCAAACTCAGAAATCCGCCTGCCTCTGCCTCCCGAGTGCTGGGGAAAGAATAGGTCTTAAAAGGGCATAGTAATATTAAGTTTTATTCTTTTTTTTTTTAATTTTTTTATTTTTTTAAAGATTTATTTATTTATTATATTTAAGTACACTGTAGCTATCTTCAGATACTCCAGAAGAGGGCGTCAGCTCTTTTTCCGGATGGTTGTGAGCCACCATGTGGTTGCTGGGATTTGAACTCCAGACTTCAGAAGAGCAGTCGGGTGCTCTTACCTGCTGAGCCATCTCACCAGCCCAGGTAGCACACAGCTTTAATCCCAGCAGAGGCAGGCTGATCTCTGTGAGATTGAGGACCAACCTGATCTACAAAGTGAGTTCAGGACAGCCAAGGTTCTGTTACACAGAGAACCCCTGTCTGAAAAACAAACAAACCAAAGTTTTGGGAGCCAGCAAGATTGCTCAATGGATAAAGGCACTTGCTGTGGAAATGGGGCAACCCAATTTCAATCCCAAGAATCCAAATAATCTTGGATCAAGTCCAGGCCGGACTACATGGCTAGACCTCTTTTTCTCCAAAGAAAAAAAAGTGGGGGGCCAGTTTCTTCCCTAATAAAATTAACTAATGTAGGTCACTGTGTAAAACACATATGGGTTACATGCATGATGTCAGAACTCCTAACACAACTCAGACAACTGTGTGTGCCATACATACGAGCTCCTTTTGGAGACGGTGGCTTTGTGGCTCCTGGTGTATAATTTGGTTTTCTTGTCTCTAGTTTTGTTGACTGCAAAGAATGTGGCCGGAAGATGCATCAGATTTGTGTTCTACACTATGACATCATTTGGCCTTCAGGGTGCGTGGTTTGTGGTCTCTGGGAAGAGGGAGCAGCTGTGTACAAGTCATGGGGGAGGTGGCTGTGCTCCCTAGTCTTGTTCCTTGTCAGCAAGTATTCAGCAATTAAGGGAGGTGGCAGTTGGTTCTAAATTTAAGTCTTGTATTTGCCTGCTTTACAAATTGCAGACTCCAAGCCAGTCTGTCTCCTCACTCTTCACAATGATGTGATTTCAGCTGCCAACAAAGTATTTCAGTGCTGCATTTTACTGGTTTGGCAACATCCACTGTTGAGTATAATCTGATCACACCCATTATTTATTGTGCAGATTTGTGTGTGACAACTGCTTGAAGAAAACTGGCAGACCTCGGAAAGAAAACAAATTCAGTGCTAAGAGTAAGTTTACTGAAGATTTCTGTTTCCTGAATTGTGTACTTTGAACCTCTTTAACGTCTCCTTTCTTTTTTTTGTAACCTCTCGATGTGAGGGAGTGATTAGCAGTTCTCATGTGTAAGTTTCTCTAGTGCTTTGTATATGTTTTCATTGGAGTCATTCAGCTTGATCCATTTATGATCAGTTCATGTTTTCAATAACAGTTAAGAAAGCTTAGAAAGTAGATTACAGAAATATACTAAGAGAACATTTGTTGCCAGATCCTTCTCAAGTAGCTCAGAACCAAGAGCCCTATCCAGGAAGGACACTGTCACAGGCTTTTGGGAGCTGTTTTTGGTTTTGAGCTGCAGGCTGTCTCCTGTGGGGACAAGGCTTGCTGTCTTGCAGTGTATGGGTGAGA
The DNA here is from genome assembly GCF_900095145.1 of Mus pahari. Taxonomy (NCBI): domain Eukaryota; kingdom Metazoa; phylum Chordata; class Mammalia; order Rodentia; family Muridae; genus Mus; species Mus pahari. Next base: position 379,783 of record NC_034601.1, on the reverse strand, counting down.
ATGGAGAGAATATCCTTCAAGAATTTCAGCAAGAATGGTGGTCTTCTGAGACCCTTTGGGCCTATATCTGTGCTTGTCAGAATAGTCACTCAGTCCTGAAGGCAGTAAGCAGTCCTTGTGTAATGCTAGATTACTGCCCTGGAGTCCTAAGCTCCATTTTAGACTGCAAGTGAGCCTTTGACTGGGCCAAGGGTGTATCATGTTCCTTGTTGTTAGAGGTCTTCACATTAGTTCTGGAGTCATAGGTAATGTGCCTGTTGGCGTCCGTGAGATAGTTCACCCTCCACAGAGGAGACTTCTGCTCAGCCTAGGCCAGGCCAGGGCCTGTTCCACAAGCTTCTGCAGAGGTACCCAGGACTTGAGGCAAAAGGCATGAATCCAGTGTCCTCAGTTCTGTCAGATTCTGGCCATCTTTGTGGCACACCTGTCCCTTACTATTAGAAATGGACAGAGAAGCTGACGAGAAGCAAAGTACCTAAGTCCTACATCTGCTTTTCCTTCACAAGACACACTGATGTCACAGGATGGCACTCATGTTCTTACAAAACAACTATTAGTCCTTGAAAGTAGCAGAAGTGAAATAGTCGCAGCAGCTCTGCCTAATCCTGTTCATTCGGAACTCTTTTAGGGCTGCAGACCACACGATTGGGAAACCACTTGGAAGACCGAGTGAATAAGTTTTTGCGGCGCCAGAATCACCCTGAAGCTGGGGAGGTTTTTGTCAGAGTGGTGGCCAGCTCAGACAAGACTGTGGAGGTCAAGCCGGGAATGAAGTCAAGGTTTGTGTTCTTTCTTCCTGTCCTAAACTGTAACTAGACCCTACCCTGTCTCTGTAGGACTCAGGCGGCCTTTATACAGAAGCTTTGTGGCAGCTAGCATGTGACTTTCTTTTCTGAATCCCAGTTTATTAGCAGAGATGTCACTCCCTTCCCTAAGAAACAGGACCAGGAAGAGCTGCCACACTGCTCTGAAACTGCTATGGCTGTTGTTGCAGGAGGTTGCCAGGCCTTGAGCTCTTCCACAGAGCAGGCTTAGCTCAGGAGCAGTTGGAACACAACACTTGTAAACACCAGGTTTGCTTGTTTCAGGTTTGTGGATTCTGGAGAAATGTCTGAATCTTTCCCGTATCGTACCAAAGCACTCTTCGCTTTTGAGGAGATCGATGGAGTCGATGTGTGCTTTTTTGGGATGCATGTGCAAGAATACGGCTCTGATTGCCCCCCACCAAATACAAGGTAGTCTTCCATCTTACTTCTGAATGTATCTTTTAGCCCTATTTTGTAAGATCAAGGCTCGGGTATCTTAGAGCTGTATATTTTGGTGCTAGATTAAGATAAAGCCATAGTTAACTGACTTAACCAGTTAGTTTTTGTTTTGTTTTGTTGTGTTGTTACTGATGCTGTTTGTTTGTTTGTTCCCGTAAACTCTTAGGGGAGGAAGGGTCCTGGTAGTAGTGTTGCATGATTTTTTTGTGTGTGTAGCCTCAGTCTTGTTTTGTCTCACCAAGATAGTCACCTGGGAGCCAAGGTAGCAACAGTTAGATGCCCTGCTCAAACTAACTGCCTCTGGACCAGAGTTAGTTTTAGTCTGGACTTTGGGTGAATGGGGCAAAGAAGTGGATTTTCCTAAGTTGCCCTCCCCAGGGTGGGGGGTAAGTTTCCATATCTTTTGTTGAACAGCAGAATATTATTAGTTCTGTTTCCTTAGTTTTCAGTTGGGCTGTGATTAGAGTTTTTCACATCCTGTTACATGGCCTGTGACTACTATCAAGCCCTATTTCTGGGGACTTTTAGGTGTTGGTGTTTGTTTTCAATCTTGAGGAGTACCTGAAGTTAAAAATAAAAATGACACCCCTGCCTATCCTCCACAGGCGTGTATACATATCTTATCTGGACAGTATTCATTTTTTCCGGCCCCGCTGCCTCCGGACAGCTGTTTACCATGAGATCCTCATTGGATATCTAGAGTATGTGAAGAAGTTGGGGTGAGTCTGGATTATTCAGAATCAATAGAAACAGTTTTGTCTATTTCGTGAAGGGTTTCTCATTTAGTTTTATGTGTTTTATTCTAACATACCAAGGTTGGTTCAGAAGTTTGCTGAGGTTCCCATGTGTCCAGAGCACAATGTCTACTCTGCCTTTGCTTGCTTTTCCTTTTCTTTCCACTTTATTGAAGCATAATCTTCATATCATGCTCATTGCCTGTTTCAGGTCTTGGAGTCGATGGGTTTAGTGTTGTTGTTAACTGGTGTAACTATTCCCGTTAGTCAGTCTCCAAGCACCCTCACTCCCACACAGAGCCCTGTGCCCTCTTGCTGCTACTGCCTGTCCCGCCCCTGCTCACAGACGACCATTCATCAGCTTTGTGTCTGCACATTTCTCTTTTTTGGTCTTTTATTAGAATTGGCAATCATGATTCAATACGCAGTGTTTCTGTTTATATACCACACTTCTCACATTTTTTTTTTCCCAAACTGAAAGGGTTTGCTTAAGCGTCTTACAGAGTAGCTAAGATTTGTTTGACATGAATTACCTGCCTGAGCTGCCTTTCCAGTGCACAGGAGGAGGAAGTAAGGAGGAAACTGGGGTCCCACATCCCTTAACTCTGCCCCGCCAGGCTCAGCTCCATGCGTTTCTGAGAGTAAAGTGCTCAGAACTGAATCTAGGGTTGAATTTGCAAGTGATGAAGATAACGCCTCCACTCCCACCCCATTCACATACTGGTTTGTTGCCCAAGTATTTTATAAGAATTACACTAGCATTATGGTCGTGTCTTTTATTTTTGTCTGTCCTCATATTTATTTCTGTCCTTTCTTTAGTTCCTTAAGTTCATTAAGTTAAGTCACTTAAGTTCTTAAGCTACAGTTCATCAAAAGTAGATCTGAATTCACTGACACTTCTGTTTGGCTTTCTTCGTATGTATCCTATAGGTATGTGACAGGACACATTTGGGCCTGTCCCCCAAGTGAAGGAGATGACTATATCTTTCATTGCCACCCTCCTGACCAGAAAATCCCCAAACCAAAACGACTACAGGAGTGGTACAAGAAGATGCTGGACAAAGCGTTCGCAGAGAGGATCATTAACGACTATAAGGTAACCCTGCTGAAGTAGGGTGCTGGCCTTGTCGCGGCTGGTTGACATATATTGTATATTTTCTTCTGGCACTGTGCTTTATCATTATGATTGCTTACAATAAATAGAAAGCAAGAGCCTGGAAGCATCTGGTGAAGCTGCAGAATCCACTGTGGGCCTTTCAGGCAGTACCCCCAGGCACCTCACTCCACCTCTGTTCTGCTTCCTCCCAGGACATCTTCAAACAAGCGAACGAAGACAGACTCACGAGTGCCAAGGAGTTGCCCTATTTTGAAGGCGATTTCTGGCCTAATGTGTTGGAAGAAAGCATTAAGGAACTAGAACAAGAAGAAGAAGAGAGGAAAAAAGAAGAGAGTACTGCAGCGAGTGAGACTCCTGAGGTACAGCCCCTACTAGAGCTGTGCCAACAGAGTGGCAGGCTGCACAGTATACGCTTGCTGCTATTTCTGTGGTGATGTTCTCATTCACATACATAGAATATCACCAGCAATGATAAGCAGATGTGATGTCTCTGTACAAGAGATATACTTCCTAGGGGCCTAGTGGTTCGACCTGGAGAGTAGAGGAGAGAAGTAATGTCTTATTGGAGCCAGAAAAGTACATGGAGGAAGGTGGAATTGACTTGCTAATATTCTGGAAGTTACTGCCACTGAACTGCTGGCCTTGTGCTAAACCTTATGGCAGCTCATTTTGTGTTGCCTTTTTCCCCTCCCCCCCTTTCTTAATTTGTTGACTGTTTGCTGTCTGTACTACCAGGGAGTACAGAGTGAACTAAACAAGACCTTATTCTGCTACAACAGGTATCTTACACTAGGAGAGGAGGACTAGGAAGGGACTAGATGGCTGCCTAGTGTGTTTTCAGGTGATGTGTAACTCTAAGAAGAAAGGAGCTTAGCTAGGCGGTGGTGGCGCACGCCTTTAATCCCAGCACTTGGGAGGCAGAAGCAGGCAGATTTCTGAGTTTGAGGCCAACCTGGTCTACAAAGCGAGTTCCAGGACAGCCAGGGCTACACAGAGAAACCCTGTCTTGAGAAAAACAAAAAACAAAAAAAACAAGAAGAATGGAGTTTAAGGTAAAGAAGACAGCAGGAGGTCTGGGGTGACTTTTGAAACAGTGACATAGGGATTCCATGTGAGTTATGGGGATGGGGTCTTCAGGGGAGTGGAGGAAGTGTGCTGTATTGAAGATCACAAGGCACTGTGTGAGCTGACCATAGTATGTAGTGGTTATGGTTGTAGATTTGGTAGGTGGGCACAGTTAATTCTGTGGAGGATGTTGGGCATATGAGAAGTCATGAATTAAGTAGTGTCTTATGTGAAGCTGGAACATTCTTTGATGAGAGAGAAGCAAGGAGTGGGCTGCAATGATGCCTGCAGTGCCTCCAAAGGACGTGATTGAGATTGGGCTCCAGCAGGGCTAGGAGTGCTGGCAGCATGTGGCAGTACCTGAAGCATCAGGTCAGCATGCAGACTCAGTGCACACATGATTGTTGAGTGGTAGCAACATGCCAAGCACTGGGCACACTGAGTTAATGTCTTCAAAAAAAAAAAAAAAGACAGCTTTATCAGAGAAAGCACAGGCTAGAAGAAACAAGTTTGCATCCCTGGTGCTTCCCAAGAGCGCCCAAACTGTCACCGTTGTCCAACTTTCTCCCACTGGTTGATCATCCTTTCACCTTCTCAGGAACTTGACTGGTCCTCACCACAGTTTGGTTTCTTAGTTACTGCAAAATGGTTCAGAAGGAAACTGGAGAAGAGGGGCCATGTTCAACCTGGCCTTAAAAGAACAATTTGTCTGGGCTTATAAAGGACGGCAGTGGTGGCATCACTTGAGGAAGTGGAATGGGGCCCAGCTTTAGGAGTCCCTGGTGTAACAGCACAGCAGAGCACAGGAACAGCCCTGCTACCAAGGGGGAAAGGACTCAGAGGAAATACAAAACAAGCAGAGCCATCCAGGGCGGCCTCTGGCTTGGTGTCAGTCACTGTCCAGAGGACCTGTCTTGTGCCTAAGCTGGTCGTCACTGGGTACCCAAGGGCTTAGTATGTGTTAGGGAAAGTGCTGACAAGCCCATCTGCTGTTGTTTGTGTGCAGTTAGATGCTGAGGGCAAGGACCTGCCTTCCTCAAGGATAGCCACGACCTTTTAGCGGGGTTAACTTTATGGCCAATGCTTTATAAGGGGATGCTACTTTGCCATTACAAATAAGATTCTCTGGGGTAAGAAATGGAGTAGAGGAAGTAGGGGCAGAGTGCTTAGTCGAAACATACTACTATACATGTATAAAATTCTCAAACAGGTAAAAAATAAGATTTGGAATTTCAAGTTAGTAGAAATAGAGGATTGTTTATGGTGGTATTAAGTAGGGAAGACAGGACACCATATCATGTATTCAACCACAGTTTTGGGGAAGACTGGGGTCACAAGCACAGGAAAAACTCTACTGGAAAAATAACCGAGGTGCATTGCACCAGATGATGAAAATAATTTTCTTCTCTTTTTTTTCTTATTGGTGTGTGTGTGGGTGTGTGTAATGGGGTCTCTCTTTGTGGCTTCGGCTGGCCTAAAGTCAGCTATCGGCTTGTTTCCTGAGTGCTCGGGTTATTTGTTTCTTTGTTTGTTTGCTTGCTTGCTTGCTTGCTTGTTTTTCAAGACAGGGTTTCTCTGTATAGCCCGGCTGTCCTGGAACTCACTCTGTAGACCAGGCTGACCTCGAACTCAGAAATTCGCCTGCCTCTGTCTCCCGAGTGCTGGGATTAAAGATGTGTGCCACCATTGTCCAGCTTGAGTGCTAGAATAAAAGGCATATACCACTATCCCCACTCCATTGCTTTAGAACATTGATGTGAAGCCAGATGTGGTGGCCTACACTTTTAGTTCTAGCACTTGGGAGATAGAGGTAGGCAGATGCTCTTGAATTCAAGACCATCATGATCTATCTGCACAGTGAGTTAGATATACTGAAACCCTGTCTCAAAAGAAATTCCAAATAAAATTTACTTGAGGCCCATCAAAATGGGTCTACTAAGAGTACCTGCTGCATGTGTGATGGCCTAGGATCCCCATGGTAGAAGAGAATACTTCTCCCTAAAAAAATGCTGTCTGACCTCTGTATGGACACTGTGGCACACTCACAAATACACACACATGCATGCACATTTTTATTTTAAATATTTTGACTCAAGAACCTGAGGCAGGAGCGTGATGAGTTTGAAACCTAGGTAATATAGCATCTGTTAAAGAAATTATATTATAGGGCTGGCGAGATGGCTCAGTGGTTAAGAGCACCGACTGTTCTTCCAAAGGTCCTGAGTTCAAATCCCAGCAACCACATGGTGGCTCACAACCATCCATAATGAAANCTGATGCCCTCTTCTGAAGTGTCTGAAGACAGCTACAGTGTACTTACATTAATTAAATAAATAAATAAATAAATAAATAAATAAATAAATAAATAAATAAAATTATATTATAGAGCTGAGGGTATACTTTATACTTCAGTGGTAGAGCACATGCTTAGCATGTATAAGGCTCTAGGTTCCATGGTGGCACACGCCTTTAATCCCAGCACTCCGGGAGGCAGAGGCAGGCGGATTTCTGAGTTCGAGGCCAGCCTGGTCTACAAAGTGAGTTCCAGGACAGCCAGAGCTATACAGAGAAACCCTGTCTCGAAGAAAAAAAAAAAAAAAGAACCCAAAGAATATTTCTGGATCAGATTAGCTTTTCTATATTGTATTCTAAGTGGGTGACACTCAAGTTCTTTTCATAGTAGGATCATTGGAGTACTTGAATTAGGGAATGAGTGAGTCCCTTTTAGATCTCAGCTAAGTCTAATGAATGCAGTAACAACAGTAATGAAAGTAGTAACAACAGCTTGCAATACAAGCTTAGACATGCTCTCAGACAAGCATTATCCGAGTGTAGGTATTGAGTGGGAAAGATCTTCCTGGTGCTGCCTCCCATTTACACTTTCCCCATGTCTTCTGAATATTTATATAAATAAACAGGTTTTCTCAAAGCAAAGGACCAGGTCCTGAGCATGCAGGATGGAACACTCCTGCCAGTGGAATTATGTATGGGGAGTGGTAGAAAACTTCTTCTGTTGCTTAGATTGCAAATTAATGTCCTGGAGAAGTTACTGGATGTACAGGTGCTATGGCTAGGCTGGGAGGATTCCATTCTTAGCCCTCTGGAAATAGCATGTGGCCCAGGTGCATATGAGGACTGTGGAACCCCATAGGCTAGGAAATGGGTGTTGGTCTGACAGCTTTCCATGTGGTTGCAGGGCAGTCAGGGTGACAGCAAAAATGCCAAGAAAAAGAACAACAAGAAGACCAACAAAAACAAAAGCAGCATTAGCCGCGCCAACAAGAAGAAGCCCAGCATGCCCAATGTTTCCAACGACCTGTCACAGAAGCTGTATGCCACCATGGAGAAGCACAAGGAGGTAGTGCATAGGCTGGTGGGGGTTCTGAGGGTCTTCAGTACCTAGAGAAACAATGGGCACCTGCCTGTGGGGTTGGGCTTTCCTGCACAAGTCCATAGGAAGAGGTGGAACAGTATTCTGTTAATAATATTTGGCTTTTTATCAGTTAAATTACATCCCAGGAAATCAGAACCTCAAGCGGTCCCTGGGTTTTCTTATCCTCCTGTTCCACAGGAAGATGCGGCCTACACTCAGCATGCTGCCTGCTTCTCTGTGGGGTTAATAAGCCTCCTCCTTTCAGGTATTCTTTGTGATTCATCTGCATGCTGGGCCTGTTATCAGCACTCAGCCCCCCATCGTGGACCCGGATCCACTGCTTAGCTGTGACCTCATGGATGGGCGTGATGCCTTCCTCACCCTGGCCAGAGACAAGCACTGGGAATTCTCTTCCTTACGCCGCTCCAAATGGTCCACTCTGTGCATGCTGGTGGAGCTGCACACACAGGGCCAGGACCGCTTTGTCTATACCTGCAATGAGTGCAAACACCATGTGGAAACACGCTGGCACTGCACTGTGTGTGAGGTAAGCCCTACCACCTACCTCCTGGCCTTCTCCCATATGCAGCATTGTCCCCTACAGTATCGGGAGTGGATGCAGGTGCTGGCATCTGTGTACAACATTGTTTGTGCTATTCCTCCCAGGATGAGGAGTGGCACCCCTGTAGTCATTCTTATTAATCTGTGCTCCTGTCCACCACAGCTACAGGTTATATACCGAGGCAGCCTGACTGTAAAGCGCTCTGTAAATCAGGGATTCCGGTGTATTTCTCTCTCTAGCCTTGCTAAGTGATTAAGGATGCCTTGACCCTGCTGGCAGGTTGGCACTTTGATCAGGTCCAATGGCAGGATCACAGAACGTGGTTAGAAGACTTGATGTAAGCCACTGGTATTCTCACTGCCCCCTGCCCTATGGATAGCTTTCTTCACTCTAGTAGAGCTTGTCCTGGGCAGGTCAAAGGTTGCCTGACCCTTCCTTCTTTGCCTACCTTTGAATTCTTGTTCCCTGTTGTCATTGGTCGTATCCCCTCTTATTTCCTCTCCATTTTCCGTTTTACACACACACACGCACGCACGCACACACACACACACACACACACACACACACCTTTCTCAATCCTCTTTCTGCTTTCCTGGTTTTAGGATTTTGTGTGTGCTTTTCTCAGCCTATCCATAGGACTTCATCTTCAGATGTATTCTGTGGGTGGATGTGAGTGTATTATTTGTATTATTTGTGAGTAAGCATATTTGTATGTATGAGCAGAGGCCAGAGGAGAATTACTCTATAGCTCTTTACCTAATTTCCTTAAGAAAAGAAATGTCGCCGGGCAGTGGTGGCACACACCTTTGATCCCAGCGCTTGGGAAGCAGAGGCAGGCGGATTTCTGAGTTCCAGGACAAACGGGGGGGGGGGTGGCTACACAGAGAAACCCTGTCTCGAAAAACAAAAAGATAAAAGAAAGAAACTCAGGTCCTCATAGTTGACCATCTAGTCCTCTTCCCTACTGAGCTGTCTCCCGAGCTCCTGCCCTTCAGGTTTAATGCTTCCTTTTTAGTGTCTGGGATCAGGTATCTCTAAGCCACTAGGGCTTCTGATGTTGGGGAAGGATCATTTCTCCTAATGTCTCACAAGTCCCCTGACAGTGCTTGGTGGAAATGGCCCCAGTGTTCTTAGTCCTTGCTGTTAAGTCTCAAGTTCTAAGTCTTGATACTTTTCCTAAAGCACATGAAATAAAGAAGGAAGGGACCCATTGATTACTGCTCAAGACTTGGTCTTACAATGTGCTCTTGCCTAAGGGTATCTCTCATGCTGGGCCTGTGCTGATGATGGTCTCTTCCTTTTGTCTACAGGACTATGACCTTTGTATCAATTGCTACAACACAAAGAGCCACACCCATAAGATGGTGAAGTGGGGGCTAGGCCTAGATGATGAGGGCAGCAGTCAGGGTGAGCCACAGTCCAAGAGCCCCCAGGAATCCCGGCGTCTCAGCATCCAGCGCTGCATCCAGTCCCTGGTGCATGCCTGCCAGTGTCGCAATGCCAACTGCTCGCTGCCATCTTGCCAGAAGATGAAGCGAGTCGTGCAGCACACCAAGGGCTGCAAGCGCAAGACTAATGGAGGATGCCCAGTGTGCAAGCAGCTCATTGCTCTTTGCTGCTACCATGCCAAACACTGCCAAGAAAATAAATGCCCTGTGCCCTTCTGCCTCAACATCAAACACAAGCTCCGCCAGCAGCAGATCCAGCATCGCCTGCAGCAGGCTCAGCTCATGCGCCGGCGAATGGCAACCATGAACACCCGCAATGTGCCTCAGCAGAGTTTGCCTTCTCCTACCTCAGCACCACCCGGGACTCCTACACAGCAGCCCAGCACACCCCAAACACCACAGCCCCCAGCCCAGCCTCAGCCTTCACCTGTTAACATGTCACCAGCTGGCTTCCCTAATGTAGCCCGGACTCAGCCCCCCACAATAGTGTCTGCTGGGAAGCCTACCAACCAGGTGCCAGCTCCCCCACCCCCTGCCCAGCCCCCACCTGCAGCAGTAGAAGCAGCCCGGCAAATTGAACGTGAGGCCCAGCAGCAGCAGCACCTATACCGAGCAAACATCAACAATGGCATGCCCCCAGGGCGTGCAGGTATGGGGACCCCAGGAAGCCAAATGGCTCCTGTGGGCCTGAATGTGCCCCGCCCCAACCAAGTCAGTGGGCCTGTCATGTCTAGCATGCCACCTGGGCAGTGGCAGCAGGCACCCATCCCTCAGCAGCAGCCGATGCCAGGCATGCCCAGGCCTGTAATGTCCATGCAGGCCCAGGCAGCCGTGGCTGGGCCACGGATGCCCAATGTGCAGCCACCCAGGAGCATCTCGCCAAGTGCCCTGCAAGACCTGCTTCGGACCCTAAAGTCACCCAGCTCTCCTCAACAGCAGCAGCAGGTGCTGAACATCCTCAAATCAAACCCACAGCTAATGGCAGCTTTCATCAAACAGCGCACAGCCAAGTATGTGGCTAATCAGCCTGGCATGCAGCCCCAGCCCGGACTTCAATCCCAGCCTGGTATGCAGCCCCAGCCTGGCATGCACCAGCAGCCTAGCTTGCAAAATCTGAACGCAATGCAAGCTGGTGTGCCACGGCCTGGTGTGCCTCCACCACAACCGGCAATGGGAGGCCTGAACCCCCAGGGACAGGCTCTGAACATCATGAACCCAGGACACAACCCCAACATGGCAAACATGAATCCACAGTACCGAGAAATGGTGAGGAGACAGCTGCTACAGCACCAACAACAGCAGCAGCAGCAGCAACAGCAGCAGCAACAACAACAACAAAACAGTGCCAGCTTGGCCGGGGGCATGGCAGGACACAACCAGTTCCAGCAGCCACAAGGACCTGGAGGCTATGCCCCAGCCATGCAGCAGCAACGCATGCAACAGCACCTCCCCATCCAGGGCAGCTCCATGGGCCAGATGGCTGCTCCAATGGGACAACTTGGCCAGATGGGGCAGCCTGGGCTAGGGGCAGACAGCACCCCTAATATCCAGCAGGCCCTGCAGCAACGGATTCTGCAGCAGCAGCAGATGAAGCAACAAATTGGGTCACCAGGCCAGCCGAACCCCATGAGCCCCCAGCAGCACATGCTCTCAGGACAGCCGCAGGCCTCACATCTCCCTGGCCAGCAGATTGCCACATCCCTTAGTAACCAGGTGCGGTCTCCAGCCCCTGTGCAGTCTCCAAGGCCCCAGTCCCAGCCTCCACATTCCAGCCCGTCACCACGGATACAGCCCCAGCCTTCACCACACCATGTTTCACCCCAGACTGGTTCCCCTCACCCCGGACTCGCAGTCACCATGGCCAGCTCCATGGATCAGGGACACCTGGGGAACCCTGAACAGAGTGCAATGCTCCCCCAGCTGAATACCCCCAACAGGAGCGCACTGTCCAGTGAACTGTCCCTGGTTGGTGACACCACGGGAGACACGCTAGAAAAGTTTGTGGAGGGTTTGTAGCATTATGAGAGCATTGGGTGTTTGTTTTTTTTTTGTTTTGTTTTTGTTTTGTTTGGGAGATTTGGGTTTTTTTTTTTCTTTTTCTTTTTTCTTTTTGTTGTTTTTGGGTTTTTGTTTTTTGTTTTTTGTTTTGTTTTTCTCCTCCCCCTCCCTTTTCATGTTTTTGGACTTTTTGTACTGAAAATCCAGGCATTTGGGCTCTTTTTATTAAGCCTAGATGGGACTGTGACTCCCAAGCATGGAAGGGCAGATTGATGTTTAAAGAAACAATACAAAGAATATATTTTTTGTTAAGTACCAGTTGATTTAAATATCTGGTGTCTCTTTCTCTCTGCTTTTTTTTTTTTCTCTCTCTCTCTCTCTCTCTTTTTTTTTTTTTTTTTTTTTTTTTTTTTTGGGGGTTGGGGGGTTGTTTGGACTCTTTTT
>NC_034601.1:353523-367682 GCF_900095145.1 Mus pahari | reverse complement strand
TATCTAAAATAGCATTCCTTTTAGAACTTTTTTGTCATTTCTCGGTCTCTCTCTCTTCTTTTTTTTTTTTTTTTTTTTCTGTTTTGGGGGTTGGGGGGTTGTTTGGACTCTTTTTGTTGTCATTGCTGGTGACTCATGCCTTTTTTTAATGGGAAAAACAAGTTCATTATATTCATATTTTTTATTTGTATTTTCAAGACTTAAACATTTATGTTTAAAAGTGAGAAGAAAAATAATACTCAGAAACTGGTTCCAGAAATAATGCATCTTATAATGTGTCCCGATAACGAGCTGATGTTGCGGGAAGATTGTTTTCTATAGTGAACTCTGTGGGCATCTCCAAGTATTACCCCTGGACGATAGGAATTGACTCCGGCGTGCACACATGTACACACCCACACACATCTATCTATACATGCTGGCTTAAGCCAACCTCTTGTCTTGCAGATGTAGAAATTGTTGCTTTGTTTCTCTGATAAAACTGGTTTTAGACAAAAATAGGGATGATCACTCTCTTAGACCATGCTAATGTTAATAGAGAAGAAGTATTCTTTTCTTTCTTCTATGTGAAACTTGAAATGAGGAAAAGCAATTCTAGTGTAAATCATGCAAGCGCTATAATTACTATAAATAAGAAAATTCAAGAAGATTCAATCACTGTATAGAATGGTAACGTACCAACTCATTTCTTATATCATATTGTTAAATAAACTGTGTGCAACAGACAAAAAGGGTGGTCCTTCTTGAATTCATGTACATGGTATTAACACTTAGTGTTCGGGAGTTTTTTGTTATGAAAATGCTGTTTTCAACATTGTATTTGGACTATGCATGTGTTTTTTTCCCCATTGTATATAAAGTATCGCTTAAAATTGATATAAATTACTGAAGTTTTTAACATGTATTCTGTTCTTTAAGATCCCTGTAAGAATGTTTAAGGTTTTTATTTATTTATATATATTTTTGGAGTCTGTTCTTTGTAAGACATGGTTCTGATTGTTTGCTCAGAGTGGAGGGGTTGGGGCTACAGTCATAGCTGCAGTGCAAGTGGCAGCTGGGCACTGTCCCAGACTGTGGCCACTGAGGGAGGAAAGGGGAGCTCCTTGCACAGATGGTGAGGGGCAGCTCAGGACCACCTTGCATATTTAGTACTCACAGGTGAATGTCACCCATGCCAGGAAGGACTATCACCACTGGGTCAGAAACAGCTCTTTGCCTCCAGCCCACTCTTCCTGTCCTCCTCTTTGTTGGTCAGCTGCCCCTGTGGGGAGGGCTCCTGCCTTTTTTTTTTTTTTCAGACATCCCCCCCCTTCTCTACCCAGATCCCACAATCAATGCAAAGGGTGCTCCAGGGACTTGAGGTGGTTCCTGACCTCCCCTCCCCAAAAGTTCAGCCTGCCCCATGTGGCCTCATTAGGGCCTTGCAGGCCTGGTGCCACCCTGGGGGCTGCCACTTGATGGTCTTACCCACTCATGGAGTCATGGAGTTACAGGTACCTTCCTGAGCAGGGGATGGTAGCTCCTGAATACTCTAAATGTCACTCTCAGAGGAGGACCACTGACAGGGGACTAAGTTACCCCTAGTCTGCTGCTCCCAGGGAATTTTTTTTTTTTTTAAATACCTGTCTTCCAACAAAAGAGTGGTCTAGATGGGGTGGGGGGCTGCTAAATTTAGAAATCATGACCCAAATAGCCTTCCTTTTGACCTTTTAAGTTCACAAAAGTATTTTCAAAATTCCCAGTGCTTGGAAATCTAAACTTGAAGCTATTCGAGATTAGAGTTTTCAATGTAGAATTTTGAATCTTGAATTTTAATACTGTGGATAAGACCAGGTAAGGAATAGACCATCATCTAACATCCCCAACTAAGCCCTGTCCCAAGTCCTCCAGAGGTGATGCTCATCTTTGCTCAACTTGATGGGTCCTTGCATATTCTTGGCTCTCTTCAGAATTCCCTTTGCTGCCAATTGGGAAGTCCCAAGCCATGTGTTCAAACAAGAAGAGGAACTGGATCCTCAGAGGAGCTGCTCTCAGCCCCACTCAGGAGGTGGCACTTGACAATGTGTAGCCTTTTAATGTGGGCACTGGGGACATCCTTTTCAGGCTATCCTGAAATTCAAAGCTTTGTACCAACCTCCTTGGACTCTGCATCCTATGCAATTATCCATTTGGATGTCAAAGGATGTGGCTGAGAGTGGGCTGTGGATATTATCCCTAATTTTGTCCTAAGGAAATTTCTGTAAGAGCTGGAGTGCCCAGACACTGTGTCTCATGCTGTATACTTAAGAGGAAAAGAAGTCCTATATTTGTGATCAAAAAGAGGGAACTTGAAATGTGCTGGTGTTTATAATAAAAGCTGGTAAAACTGCTTGGATTCAAAGATGGTTCCGATTGGCTAATGGTCCCCCCCTTAGTGTGTTAGCTCAACTACCAGGGACTGAAGATCCTAGTATCCTTTCATGCATTTGAGGCTCTAAGAAACACTAGTATTTAAGAACTGACTATTACATTCACAGATAACATGCTGTTTTCCTGCACTGTTGGAGTGCAAAGATGTTTTGGTTTCTATTAAATGGGGCTAGCTTGGTGTGGTAGCCCACACCTTTAATCAGAGGAGAGCCAGAGGCAGGTGGGTTTAAGGCCTTCCTGATGTACATAGGAAATGTCAGAGTTACATAGGGAGAGAACTGTCTCATGGGGAAGTGGTAAGGATGGGATTTGAATCAACATTAGATTGTTGGTGATGCATGACAAAATAAGCCGGTGTTTAAAAACGTAAGGGGATATACACTTCTAATTCAGCTGATTGTGTGTTGGTGGCCACTGATGCCAGGAAATACAGAACAGTGTACAGGGAAGTGGGATCAGATAATAAAGAAACGGTGCATAGCCAAAACTAAAAACAGGCCCTCAGGGAATTTTGGTGAATGGATTAAGAGTGCAGCTGATCTGTATTGTCTAAAACATTGCATTCATCATGTTCATATTGGTTTATAGATTATGGAGACTTGGAGAGATGGCTCAGTGGTTAAGAGCACTGACTGCTCTTCCAAAGGTCCTGAGTTCAATTCCCAGCAACAACATGGTGGCTCACAGCCATCTGTAATGGGATCTAATGCCCTCTTCTGGTGTGTCTGAAGACAGCATACAAGAAATAAATCTTAAAGAAAAAAAAACCCATTGGGGAAAAAGATTTATGGAATCTTTGACAATTCACTTTTCACTAAACAAAAATTCAGAGGGAGTCAAGTAAGCCTAGCTATCCACAGAATTGAGCCAAGTAGACTGCACTTTGTCCACTCCACAAAATTCTACTATACTAGAGGCTTGGAAACTGAAATAGCATTTAGGTATTTCATCTTGAATTCTGTGGCTCTTGCCACAAGGTAAGTTACATTTTCAGTATGTGTAGGTTTATCTATGGAATTGGAGAGGCTCCTTGAAGGATAATAATATGGAACGTTCAGGGCTGGAGAGATGGCTCAGCGGTTAAGAGCACTGACTGCTCTTCTGAAGGTCCTGAGTTCAATTCCCAGCAACCACATGGTGGCTCACAACCATCTGTAACAAGATCTGACTCCCTTTTCTGGAGTGTCTGAAGATAGCTACAGTGTACTTACATATAATAAATAAATCTTTAAAGTTCAAGTTTCAGTGAGAATCTGGGCACACATCTGTGAAAGTTCACTGAATGCAACCCCTGGAGGGGGTGTTGGGGGGGAGGGTGTGACAGTTCCTGCCATCTCTTGTGTGTATTTGTCCCTCCTGCTGTCAGGATTCCTTTATTATCTCGAGCACTGCCCAGGACTTCTCAGTCCTTGGCACAGGTATTGGCCACTAACAAGATAACTTTTAACTTTCCACACTCACTCCTGACGTGAACATTGAAGGATGTATTACAAGTTTCAATCTGAGAAGTGGAACCAGGCAGATCAAGGGGCAGGTGTCAAGAGGTAACTGAAGTGGACCACTGTTAGGCAACCACTATAGTTTGTGCTAGAGTGTAGATGGCCCTTGGAATTTTATGGGATGTCATTTCCTGTTCCTGGCCCTTGGTAAAGCATGGGTTCCAAACTGGTTTCCTGGTGGGCCACAGGTGGGCCTAGAGTTGGTTTCCCTGGAATGTAAGAAGTTTATACTGGGCAGACCCTACATCCCCATCCTTAACTAAAGTCCAGACTCCCCTTCCTTTGCTAAACGTCACTTCCCCTTTCTAAATATTCTCAAGCCGTGTCTACAGATGAGTGTGCCACTTCCGACTGAAGAGATGATTCCAGAACGGAGAATTAGAAGAATGACACGTGAAACCTCTAGGAGTCATATCCAGAGAAGCTATTCTGTGTGATGGCCGGGACTCAGGCAGATTAGAGGAGGTAATCCAGAGCCTGTGGGCAGAAGCTAGAACTGTGAGGATCTAAGGGGGAACATGGAAAGACACTAGGGAGCAGGCATGGGGCTGGTTGTGGAGGATGTGAGCCCAGCAGGAGCATAACTGGCTTGGGGTTAGGGGTAGGAGTTGTGAGGTGTTCAGATGCTCTCGTCACCTTAAATTGAAACAGGGTCATTTATTGAACATGGGACATCAGATTCAGATAGGTTGGTTGGCTAGCAAAACCCAAGGATTCTCTTGTCTCTGTCTCCCCAGCACTGAGATCACAGGCGCACAGTGCTCTGTCAATTTCTTGGGGTTATCAGGGCAACAGGCACTTTAAATACAGAGCCTGTGTTAAAGTCTGGCCTCATATCCGCCCATTCTTTTCTATTTTCCATCTATAAAGTCAATGTGGGAGCTATCCTTGACACATTCAACCTAGAATAGTAACTAAACATGCCCTATACCAACATTTCAAGGCTATTCTGGATCCAGGAATTAACTTCTCATGCTATTGGAACTAGTGTCTGGTAACAGGCTAGACAACCGCTGTAATGTTTTTGTAAAATCTGATCATACATAGGAGAATGTATCTGGCGTGTGTCAGAATGAAGCGAGAACCTGTCAGAAAGGTCCTCGCTGGGCCTTACTCTGAGGTTAGGACTGTAACAAGCGACCTGCTTAGGAGGCTGCTGGAGTTTGGATTGAGAGGTTTGTGGCCTGGATCCCCAAACAAACTTCCAGTAGGGAGAAAGTCACAATAAACGTTTAAGTCCAAAGGTGTTGGTTACTGAGCTCACGTTTTGGCGAATAAGTCAAACCTAAAATTTCTTTGTCAAAGTGTAGGTTTGGGCATTGCTGTAAGAGTCTTTCAGTGGATCAAACGCATAGAAACACATGAGTGGGTAGGTCCACGCATCCACACTCCAGCTGGGTAGTGACATCTCGAGAATGGGATGCTCCCGCCTAGGGACAGGCAGCACCGCGGGCCGGGGACACTATAACCTCACACCACAACACAAGGGATCGGCGACCTTGTCACTGAGATCCAAGGTCTTCAGGGCCCCACGCTGCGTTTGCTGCGTTCGCGTTCTCGTACAGGCAACGCCTCGGACAGCCCGTCGCGCGCCATGACGTCACTGAGCCACCCCCGCGGAAGGCCCCCTCACCACTCTCGTAGGCTGTTCGCCAGGGAACGGAAGCATGGCGCGCGAGCTGCGAGCTGTGTTGCTGTGGGGCCGCGGGCTGCAGACTGCACTGCGGGCCCCCGCGCTGGCTGGAGTCCGGCGAGGTGAGCGCGGCACGAGAGCGCAGAGGCGGCGTCTGAGGCTGTGTGCACACACTCAGACCGGCGGGAAGCCGCACTGCGCCGGGGTTGCTAAGTGGGGCGGGGAGTAGGAAAGTGAGGTCGCTTCTGGGGAGCCGAGTCGCCGAGTCGCAGGCAGCCACAGCGTGCTCTGCTCAGTCCCTGGTGGTCCTGATTGCGGAGGCTCCGGCGCTTGGATTGACAAGTTCGTTGCATGCGGCTGTGCACAAGCTCAGCTCTCGCAGAGGTCGAGCCCTGGGGTAACTACGGTGAGCAAAACCAACGGTTACCCAGGACTTCAGGGAGCCAATGATCCCTGGAATTGAAAGAGAACAAGGAAAGGAGAGAGGCTAACCTTAATCTATGCTTTCCCACCCCGCACTCAAGTAACAGTGAAGGTGTTAGCGTTACATACACTTAAGTTATACGTTTTTACAACTTTTTTTTTTAAGATTTATTTATTATATGCAAGTACACTTTAGTTGTCTTCAGACACTCCAGAAGAGGGCATCAGATCTCATTACGGACGGTTGTGAGCCACCATGTGGTTGCTGGGATTTGAACTCAGGACCTTCCGAAGAGCAGTCAGTGCTCTTAACCACTGAGCCATCTCTCCAGCCCCCTTTACAACTGTTTTTACATAAAAGGGTTCAAGTCAAGTATGAACTGTGCTAAAGAATCTTAACGTTTCTGGCATTCCTTACACAATTTCTTTTTTGTTTTGTTCGAGACAGGGTTTCTCTGTGTAGCCCTGGCTGCCCTGGAACTCACTTTGTAGACCAGGCTGACCTCGAACTTAGAAATCCCCTGCCTCTGCCTCCCGAGTGCTGGGATTAAAGGCGTGTGCCACCACGCCCGGCTCCTTACACAATTTCTTATGATTCGCATATACAGGTACAGTAGCTTCCCAGTGACTACGAAGTTTTGTCGCTCTCATCCTCCACTTTTAAATGTTCTGTTGGCCACAAATATCGTTACAGTGTTTCACAGATTTGAGTGAGCGATTGCTTAAATCTTTAGGAACATGTTTTTGGTTTTAGAGTTTGCCTTTTTATCTCAGTATTAGCTAATCTGCCAAATTTCACCTCAGTTTTTTATTGGGTGGGGGGAGAGTGACAGGGTTTCACCATATGTTCTGCCTGGCCTGGAACCTGTTACATAGACCAGGCTGGTCACAAACTCAGAGATTCATCTGCCTCTACCTCCCAGAGTGGTAGGATTAAAGTGCCACTGTGCCCAGTGCTCATAATACTTTTGTCTGTATATGTATCCTCTAGTAACAAAACTGATTGACCCATAGTATCTTTTCCAACATTTTAGTATGTTTTTAAAAATCAACCAACCAAAAAAAAAGAGTTCCCAAAGGCAGTTTGTGCTTGGCTTGTACTAAAAAAAGAGCTCTGTGTAGAAGACATCTCCCGTGATTTCTCTTTACAGGGATACTAGAGAGGCTGTTTTTACTTAACAGTGGATCCGTATCTTCTCTGTGATTTCTTGTGTATCTTTGCATCATGTTCTGCAAACACCTCAACCTTGCCTTGTTTGCTCAGTCTGTTCCCAAAGGTTGACTCTGGAGTCTCGCTCAAGGTTTTTGGGGTTGGTTTTTTTGTTTGTTTGTTTGTTTTTTTGATTCAATAAAGTTTTATTTTCCCAAATGTACAGCTGATTGAACCTGTTCATGCATCTTCACCAGTAGCTGGAGTGCCTCCACCCTTTGTGTTTCTGGTGTAAATTACTTGGGCTCTGTGCTTTGAAACCAGCTTGCTAAGTCCTTTACTAAGGTTGCTCAAGGTTTTTATTTGCAGCATTGGTGCTCCTTTTCCCTGGCTCAGGACTTTGCCCGCTGCTATGGTGGTACTAATTCTCCCTGGGTCTCAGGTGGAGAAAATACATACATAGTATCCATTTCCTATGGAAGAGCTGCCACTTCATTAAAGACTTCAGCCTGCTCCCTTGTGTTGGTTCCTTCTGGGAAGTATCAGCTATCAAGAACCCCGTGCTGTTGATTGATTGGTTGATTGACTCATTGTTTCTCCAGAGCTTCCCTTATTTCTGTCTCTGCTGATGTTCCTAAGTCCATGCTTGCCATCTATAATAAACTTGTCATGGTGGGATACAACTAGACGGCCAGACACTCCATGTAACTAGCTCTCACCTGTGTCTTCTGTAAATTGGAGATGGTCTGACATTTGTAATTGATAGGTTATATCTCCACTGCCAGTGAGATAAACCAGATTAGATTACATTAAAGGCAGAATTTGTTGGGAAGTTGCTTTCTCCAGTTCACTGGCCCCAAGGACCAAGGCCAGGAAAGTTGCCTTGGGAAGGGGTGTGTGTGTGTAGGGGGCAGAGAGAGAGACAGAGACACACACCAAAATGTCTAGATTATATAGGAAGGAACATCTAGGGGCAGGGTATGCCAGGTAGGGAGTGAGAGATACTGGGAGGACCTAGAGGCCAGGTCTGCTTTAGTGTGTGAAATATGTACCTCAGTCTCTTGTCCCAGGGACTGAAACCCAGCAAGCATTCCAGAAAACCAGCCAGCATGTCTCACAACTCAGAACCCTGCTCACCTGTGAGTTACCGTTATGAGCAGAGCTCTAGTACTGACAGTTACAGAGCTGTAGGAAAGGTGGACGACCTTTTTGAAGTAGGAGTCATGTGTTTTCACCCCTTGCTCGCTTGAGTGGTTCCTGTGTCCAGGTGATTTTTCCTCCTCTTGAAAGCTTGACTAAAAAGCTTCTGCAGGGTGCCCAGAACCAGTCTCAGGCTGGAGAAAAATCTGCTTTTGTAATAGCTGCATTGGATTATGAAAATTTGATACCAGGAGATGAAAAGCTTGTCTCTGTTGTAATTTAGTGAAGTTAATTATATCTTAACAAGTTAATAGAAGGAATGCCCCCGAATTAGCACTGGAATGAGCAGTATAGATAAGAGAGTGAGTGGTGAATGGAAGAGGCTACTGTGAATAGTGGACAGGCCAGGCCTGGGAGGACAACACAGAAGGCTCTGAGCCAGCTCTTAACAGTTTCTGTGGAAAGGTATGTGGTTGCAGCTCAGGGGGACATGGGCACTAGCTGTGTGTGTGTGTGTGTGTGTGTGTGTGTGTGTGTGTGTGTGTGTGTGTGTGTGCGCGCGCGTGTGTGCATGCATGCATGTCTACAATGTCACAGTCACATTATCAGTGCTACTGCGTAAGCCTCAAGCCACCTCACTTTAACAGGAGACTGTGGCCTGCCTGCCTTTGAGGTTTTTGTGGCTTTTCATTTAGGGTGTGGGGGAAACGTGAAGACCGATACTATGCAGATAGTGTGTTTAGTGTCTGATTCGGGCACATATATTAATTTTTTTTTTTTTTGTTTTTCGAGACAAGGTTTCTCTGTAGTCCTGGCTATCCTGGAACTCACTCTGTAGACTCTCACTCAGAAATCTGCCTGCCTCTGCCTCCCAAGTGCTGGGATTAAAGGTGTGCGCCACCACTGCCCAGCCAGTTTATTCTTTATTATAGAAAGTTAAGCTAACCTGGAATCAAATCTGGTATCTGGTCCCCCCCCCCCTTTTTTTTTTTCTAAAGACTTTTTTGTTTGGTTTGTTTTGGTTTGTTTTTTTAGACAAGGTTTCTCTGTGTAACTGTGGATGTCCTGGAACTCAATCTGTAGACCAGTCTGGCCTTGAACTCAGATCCACCTGCCTCTGCCTCTCAAGTGATGGGATTAAAGGTGTACACCACTACTACCCAGCTTTGCAAAACCTTTTTGATGGATACATTTTGCAAATACGCTGGAGAAGAGGCTGGTGAGATGACTCAGCAGTTAAGAGCACTGACCGCTCTTCCAGAGGTCATGAGTTCAAATCCCAGCAATCACATGGTGGCTCACAACCAACAAATGAAAAACATATGGGCTGGAGCAAGCAGGCCAGAGCAAGAGGGAGAAGGGGAGGGGGGTTGGGCGACAAATACACCGGAGAATCATGCAATGCAGCCTGTGTGTCTGCACACTCCTTTGCAGCTGGGCCTGCAATGGCAGAATTTTTTTTATCTCATCCGTATTGTTTACTGTGTCTTCTGCTTTTATCTTCAAAATAAAGCACATCCCATCTCTTTTACTGTATTAATACTTTTGCTGTTGAAGTACCACTGGTACCACTAAGACCTTACTTTGTCTTAGTTCTGGTTTGTCTTAACTGGCTATCCCCACGGCACAGACACCAACAGCAGAAAGTCTGTTCATCTCTCCCTGGCTCCCTTCATAGAGATGATAGACTTAGTTACAGGTGGTCATAACCATCATGGTAGGGAGCTTGGTGACAGGCAGCCATGGTGCATCTGGAGAGCTGAGAGTTCATATCTCATCCACAATTTGTAGACATAGAGAACTTGGTTTTTGTTGTTTTGGTTTTGTTTTTCTGTTTTGAGACTGTCTCTCAAATATAATTCAGACTGATCTTCCTGCCTTAGTCCTTCAAGTGCTGGTATTACAGCTGTGCACCATTCAGATTACTTATTGTTGTGTGTACAGAGGTCAGAAGGTGACTTTTGAGAGGTCCGTTTTTTGGCAGTTTGCAGGAAGTCAGCAAATGTTTTTTTAGGCTACACTAATATTGTATAGTTGTTTGCTGACATCTGTCAGTAATTTCTGTCTGAATGTGATTTATCTGTTTGCTTTTTTATCATTCCATGGCAGTTTTCCTGAAAGAAGAAGCCGTCCCCTCTCACATGTGCATTAAAGTATGGATTAATACATGCTAGACTGAAGTCTGTAGTCAGTTACTGCTAACATTTTGGCTCAGATCATCCCAGGTTCTACTACTAAAAATACCTTCATTTCTGAGTTCTTCGGGGCTTACCTCTGCCCTCCACAGAGCACTTGTTCCTTCATCGGGGGATTCAGAGTAATTCCAGTTTGCCCAGGGCCAGTGTGCTCTTGAGAAACTACTAGACAGTTTAAGAAGGCCCTAGCCTAATGGTGCTTAGTGTTCCCAGGGTGTTATCAGTCACCCTGGGACCACTGATGCATACCTATAGCATAGACATTGATATATAGTGTTTGTGTGTGTATACACATATATACATACATACATATAATTGTATATATTATAGACAGGGTTAGAAAATCCATGTGGAGGTAGAATGAAATCACACAGGGCCACACACTTGTGTGTTCACTTCTGTTTCTGGTCTTCATGTACAGGGGATCTCATGGTACCTTCACTTAAAGGGTAATGATGCTGGTCTTAACTCTTCTGCCTTTCTTTCCTCCAGCTTTGAGGACCCCGGCTCACTCGCAGTGTATTAGTATGTTTGACCTCAGGCTATACCCAGGACAGTTTCAGCCTTGATAACCGAGTCTGGTGAATAGATTTGCCAAAATGTGCTGTCCTATTGGAGGTCAGCTTTGTTTTGTTTTTTTTTTTATTTTTATTTTTTTTTTAAGATTTTATTTATTTATTATAAGTAAGTACACTGTAGCTGTCTTCAAACACTCCAGAAGAGGGTGCCAGATCTTGTTACGGATGGTTGTGAGCCACCATGTGGTTGCTGGGATTTGAACTCAGGACCTTCGGAAGAATAGTTGGGTGCTCTTACCCGCTGAGCCATCTCACCAGCCCAGGAGGTCAGCTTTGTAACGTGCAGTAAAAATCACATTTTCTCATAAAGCCCTTACACATTTCAATCGGCTCGAAACATTTCTAAAACAACACTGGAAGCCCAATTAACTCGTATCATATTCACCAAATGTGCTTATGGCGAGGATAGCAGGGACTACTGTATGTCTTCTAACTGTTGTGGGAGAGAGAGGTATGCTGCTGTATGTCCCTGTGCTCACATGGCTTGCATCCTGAGTGACAGGTAATATGCCTTTCATGTCTTCTGGAACTTTGACAATGTTCTTCAATATTTGTGGTCTTCCCATTTGTCGCCGATAGCAGTGGAAATCTTAAAGATTTCTAGTATCACATCTCCATAGAAACCCTTCTGGAAAGATACAGCAAAGCCCACTCTTCCTGAGTGAAGTTCACATGCACGTCCTCATAGGTCACGACATTCATCTTCCAGGGAGGCGTGAGGCACCCTGGCTGCTGTGCTTCATTCACCATGTGCATTGGAATAGTAGCTCGTTCATGTTACTGTAGCTCTAGGATACACACAAAAGTGTATTTAGAGATGACTCAGCAGGTAGAAATGCTCATTGCTCTTGCAAAGGACCTGAGTTTAGTTCCTTTTACACCTAACTGTATCTCCAACTCCAGAGGGATCAAATGCTTTGCTTGAGCTCTGTGGCACTTACACTCATGTAAGGATACTCAAGGACATCTACCTTAATTCAGTCACAGTTGTTGGGAGCACAGAGATCCTTGTGCTCACAGATAGCACTAGAGGAAACAGGAGTATTAAACATGCAGGGGTGTGTTTTCAGTGGAAGAGTTGTATAACCAAATTTTCCATGCAGGAGACTGGGAATGAAAGTAGTTAATAACCTGTTGATCTATATTGGGTCAGGCCATACCAGGCTCCCACAACCAGAGCAGAAGTGGCTAATAGCCTGGGTGACCTCTATATCTGTATGACATAGACCACACCAGAACGTCCCCTAGGTCCTTAAACAGGTAGCCTATCTCTAGAACCCATCTTCATGGAAAAAGTGACCTGCATTTTGAGAAAAGTTTGGATTTAATTATGCCTCATTGTGCACAGGGGATTGTGTTGCATTGTGTTACACCAGGAAACTTTTATCCAAATTGTACTATACTTAAATATGCCTACAATAAACTGCTCTGTGTCAGACTCTAGAAGTTCGAAAGTACCAGCTGTGGAGATGTGTTGAGGGGAGTTCCTTCTTGCCTCATGGTGTTCTCTTCTCTGCTTTTAATAAGAGACCTGCTCAGAGACATGTATGCTCATTACTCAAAATAATAAAAAACTAATTATATGTATATATGTGTGTATGTGGGGGGCGTTTATGTGCCTTGTGTGGAGGTCAGACGACAACAGGAGTTGGCCCTCCTTCCATAGTGTGGATTCTGGCGATTAAACTCAGGTCATCAGGTTTGGTTGCAACCATCTTTACCTGCTAAGCAACCTCACTGGCCCAGATATATTTGTTTTTAAAATCTACTCATTTCTGGATATTCTTTTTTTTTTTTTTTTTTTTGATTTTTCAAGACAGGGTTTCTCTGTATAGCCCTGGCTATCCTAGAACTCACTTTGTAGACCAGGTTGGCTGTGATCTCAGAAATCCACCTTCCTCTGCCTCCCGAGTGCTGGGATTAAAGGCGTGTGTGCCACCACACCCGGCCTGGATATTCTTTATTCCTTCACATGTATCCTAAGTTAAGGGTGGCCGGGCAGTTATGGCACACACCTTTGATCCCAGCACTTGGGAGGCAGAGGCAGTATCAGTGCCCTGTGTGCTAGCCCTTGGGGCTGAGGAGTGGTCTTGGTCAGGTTCACCCCTCTGGCTGAAGTATGGACTCTGAAAAGTTTTTGTGGCAATGAAGGCTTAGGCTGAGTCCCCCACCAAGTAGAGACACCTCACGCCTAGTTCTGTGCCAGAGGTTTCAAGACCCACCAGGCTTGCCAGGAAGTTACAGAAGCAGTTCTGAGTCCCTTCCTGGCTAGACATAGATCAGGTAAAGTACCTTTTGGTAAAGTACATTTATTTGACATTCTGTAATAAGGGAAAGCTACTGAGACTACCAGCTACAGCTGCTGTGTCTTCATCCTTTCAAGCATGGGCTGGACAGATCTACTGTAGTCTCTGCCAGATATCTAGACACAATGTAAGTGAGCTAGGACATCTAACTTAAAATATTCTTACCCATTTTTCATGATTGTCTTTTCAGGAAAGCCAGTTCTGCACCTTCAGAAGACTACAGTCCAGTTTAGGGGACCCACACAAAGCCTGGCTTCAGGGATCTCTGCAGGACAGTTGTACAGCACACAGGCAGCCGAGGACAAGGAGGAGAGCCTGCACTCCATCATCAGCAACACTGAGGCAGTGCAGGGTAAGCCTGGAGACCCATGTCATCTGCAACCCTTGGCTTTTACCTACTGTGGCTTGCCCCCTCTGGTGGTCACTCGAGAAGCCGCCAACTGAGAGGGAATGCTGACCCAACTGATGTGGGACAGGAAGGCCATCTCCAGGCCTGGGGCTGCACTTCTGATGCTGAGAAATGAGGCTTCCTTACAGTCGGTTTTTTGAGTAATGCTTTTGAAAAATGCACTGTACACTGTTAATGCCAGCCTGAGTCTCCCACGCACACATTGTGGGGACTCCGCCTCCATAGTTTGCTGGAGCCTTGAGGGGTATCCCACGCCCCTCTATGGCCGCAGAGTTGCTCCATGCCCTTTAGTTTGAGAGATACTGTTAAAATGTCCACTCTTGCTGGGCGTGGTGGCGCATGCCTTTAATCCCAGCACTTGGGAGGCAGAGGCAGGCGGATTTCTGAGTTCGAGGCCAGCCTGGTCTACAAAGTGAG
>NC_034601.1:349316-353388 GCF_900095145.1 Mus pahari | reverse complement strand
AACATTTCAGAAGGCATGTTCTCCTACAAAAATGGAAATGCAATTTTATTGTGTCTTTGATTCATTACCAGGTTCTGTCTCCAAACATGAGTTCCAGGCAGAGACAAA
This sequence comes from Mus pahari, assembly GCF_900095145.1. Classification (NCBI taxonomy): domain Eukaryota; kingdom Metazoa; phylum Chordata; class Mammalia; order Rodentia; family Muridae; genus Mus; species Mus pahari. The sequence continues at coordinate 353,280 of NC_034601.1, read as the reverse complement.
GAAACTTTTGGACATCGTAGCCCGTTCCCTGTACTCAGAAAAAGAGGTAGGGTGTATGACCAGTCAGGGGTCTGGCAAGGCTGCTCCCATCCCTTCCTGGGAAAGTGCCTAATCCCGACCCTCTGCTTGCCGTTAGAGGACTTGTGCTGAGGACAAGCCCCACCCTGGATCTGCTAAGGAGAGGGGTTTTTACAGTGTCTGTTTTGGTTTCATAGATCAACTTCCGGGGGTTAATTTTGCTGATAATTTAAAATCTCCTCAATACTGACATAGATATCTACTTTTGATCCGTTTCAGCTGGACTACTGATGTGCTTTGAAGCTCTTGTGTTTATCTGCTTTAGCGGAACTTGCAGGCCTGTACCTGTGTTAGAGAGGAATACAAAATCTTTCTGGTTTTTTGTTTGTTTGTTTGTTTGTTTGTTTGTTTTCAAGATAGGGTCTTGTGTTGCTTTGTAGCCAAGGATGACCTTGCGTTTAAAGCTGTTTCTTACATCTGTGTGTGTGGTGTGTGCATGCTCTCCTCCTCCTCCTCCCGTGTGAGTCCTGGGATTGAACACAGGTCATCAGACTGGACAGAAGTACCTTCACCTGCTTGGTGCCCTTGCTGGCCTGTCCGTGAGCTTTTCTCTTCTTTCTTAATACTGTCTGGGGCTTTCATTTCTTTTAGCACTTTAAGGCATGAATCCACAGTGAGTGGGCTCTGGCAGATCATGTCCCTCCTGTTGTCCTTACAAAGTGGTACAGCAGGCTGGCGCTTCAGTTCAACATAAGTGCCTTTCTCTTTAGCTTCCTCATTTTCCTGATCAGTTTCCTTCACTCTTTTCAGGAAGCTGTCTTGGCTCTCAGAATGCTTAATATTCTCAGTATGTCCACTGGTCCCCTTAGCAGAGAAGTCTTGCATTGAACTTGTTGCACTAGCTGAGATTGTAGACTTCTAGGTTGGCCACAGTAACACTTAGGGGGCATTCTTTTTTTATTTTATTTTATTTTTTTATGTATATGAGTACACTGTAGGTGTACAGACGGTTGTGAGCCTTCATGTGGTTGTTGGAAATTGAACTTTTAGGACCTCTGCTCACTCTGATCAACTCAGCTTACTCTGGCCCAAAGATTTATTTACTATTATGCGTAAGTACACTGCAGCTGTCTTCAGACATGCCAGAAGAGATCATGAGCTCTCATTACCTATGGTTGTGAGCCACCATGTTGTTGCTGGGATTTGAACTCATGACCTTTGGAAGAGCAGTCAGTGTTCTTACCCACTGAGCCATCTCACCAGCCTGGGGCATTCTTTTTTGACCAATACTTGTTCCCTGATGTCTATAGTAGCACCTTTCTTGTAGACTTCATGCATGTGACCAGAAGAACAGTACATGTTGGCTAGAAGGCCTGGAGCAGGTACATTTGGTGTTTTTTGTTGTGTTTGCCATTTGGGGAAGTTATTGGAAGATGGCAGCTCTCTAATCCTTGAACCTTCCCTTCTCTCACATCCAACTCTGAGCACTAGCATTACAGACGTATATCCCTGCATCTAATTCTTAGACATTATTTTTGAGGAGATTAACATTCATTGTTGGGTGCTGAGAAATGTGCACATAATCTTAGTGCTGGGGTGACAAAGGCAAAAAAAGAGTTACAGGTTTGAGGTTAGCCTGGACTACACACTGAGATTTTTGTCTCAAATACAGCAGCAACAGCAATAGCAAAACCCAAGGCTTGGAAAAAGCCAAGAGAAGTGCTACCAGCAGGGGGCGTTGTACGCCTGTGATCTAGCACTCAGGAGGCTGAGACGTGAGAAGGAAGGAAGACTGCTGCTAGTACTCTGCTCAGTAACAGCCAAGGTTCCAAAGTAGACTGGCAGTCATTCTACAGAATTCAATGATCTCAGGAAACAGCCACTTCCTCGTCTGCTCTCTTGAGCTCTGTGTAGGATCAGGGTGATTTCAGACTTACAGGGGTTTCCTGTCCTCTGACGTCCATTTTCTGTAGAAGATCAAGGCTTTTGTGTTTGATTCCCAGTACATGAAATGAAGCAGTTGATTTGTATTTGTGGTGGTAGGGATTGAGTCACACCCTTGTGTGCATTGGACCATCGTCTTACTGAATTAACCAAGGCTTCCTTGAATTCATGTATTGAACTCACAGTCCTCTGCCTCAGCCTTCTCAGTAGCTGGGGTTGCAACCTCTGCTCCCAGGCCTGGCTTACCAGTGTCTCTTTCTTTACAGAAAGACAGATACTTGGGACAGTCACCATCCTGTGCAAGTCTATTAAGAAAGGGCCCATCGCAGGGCTACTTTTCTTATTTCTTATTTGCTTTTTTTCCCAGACACGATTTCCCTGTACAGTCAGTAGCCCTGACTGTCTTGGAACTCAATCTATAGACCAGGTTGGGCTCCAACTCAGAGATCTCCCTACCTCTATTTTCTGAGTGCTGGGCCTAAAGGTGTGTGCCACCTCTGCCCAACTCTTACACAGGTCGGTCTCTCTCTCTCTCTCTCTCTCTCTCTCTCTGTCTTTCTTTTGTTATTTCAAGACAGGGTTTCTCTGTGTAGCCCTGGCTATCCTGTAACTCGCTCTGTAGCTCAGGCTTGCCTTGAACTCAGAAATCCACCTGCCTCTGCCCTCTGCCTCCCAAGTGCTGGGATTAAAGGAGTGCGCCACCACTGCCCAGCTCTTTCACAGGTTTCTTAAAGTCTCAGTTCACATGTAAATCTTCACTAGCCATCCTAAAAGGAAAGGTTAGCTCCAGAGCATATGTTGAGGAGATGCCACCGGCCATGGGAGACTGGGTATTGTGTCATCAGGTCATCAGCTGCCGCTGTTACAGACTCAGCAGCCAGGTCTCATTCGGTGCCATTCGTTCATCTCCCTACCTCTTGCTCCCGTTCCCTAGGTGTTCATACGAGAGCTCATCTCCAACGCCAGCGATGCCTTGGAGAAACTGCGGCACAAGCTGGTGTGTGAAGGCCAGGTGCTGCCAGAAATGGAGATTCACCTTCAGACAGATGCCGAGAAGGGCACCATCACCATTCAGGTACTTCTGTCGCTGGGGTGACCAGACATAGGGAGGGAGGACTGCATTCTAGTTCTGGCTGGTCTCCAATGATAACTGACCGTTTCCTTCCTGTTCTGAACACTCTTGCGCTCACTCACTAACCCACCTTAGGATCTTAGAGTCCCAGGCAGAGGGGAAGGGAATTTAGAGTTACTCAAAAGGCTGTGGCTTGCCTTTGGTCTCTCAAGAGTGAGAACGGTGGCAGTCCTGGGGATTTAACCCAGGGCCTGCCATGCGCTAAAAGGCTCTCTGTCACTGCACTGCGTCTACCCTCGGGTCAGTCACTAAATTTTAAGGAAGTCAAGTTTATCTTTTCTTTCTCTGTTTTTAAAAGATTGTGTGGGGGTGGGGGTGGGTGTGTACACGCTCATGGCAATGTGCAATCAGGTGCTGCTACTTTAGCTCTTCCATTAATACCTGTGATACTTTCAAGTGAATTGTGTGTGTGGTGTGAAGTCTTAAGGATCCCATCCCATCGCATCATCTTGGAACCATGATGAGAAATGCACTTGCTGCTCTGTCAGCTGCATCCCTGCCCTTGGGTGCTCAGAGCATGCTGCCTGTGCTGGTGCAGCTTTATAAATATCTCAAATGGCCAGTGTATGTTCTCCAACTAGTTCTTTTGAAAAGCATCCCAGGCTCTCTCTCTGTCAGTGTGTCGTGTCATACGAAACCTTTGGACATTTTCATTGGAGTGTGGTGACTGTCTGGGAAGGAAGCAAAGTAAGTTAAAAGCAGAAAGTCTGTGTTCTCCTTTATACCATCTAACATGAAGTTCTTAAGGACTCCTTACAAAGTTCCAGTGTGTCTGGTTGAGATGGTGTGCACCCATAGTAGTTTTTATTTATATATTTTATATGTTTTATTTTATGTGTGTGTGTGTGTGTGTGTGTGTGTGTGTGTGTG
>NC_034601.1:309171-349271 GCF_900095145.1 Mus pahari | reverse complement strand
GAGAGAGAGAGAGAGAGAGAGAGAGAGAGAGAGAGAGAGAGAGAGAGTGTGTGTGTATAAAAAGCACTGGAGAGACTAAGGAGAATCACAAATTCAAGGACAACCCGGGCTACATACTAAGTTTCAGTACAGCTTGGGCTAAATATCAACTTGACACAGGCTAGAGTCATCTGAAAGGAGGGAACCTAAATTGGAAAATGCTCCATAAGATCTAACTGTAAGGCATTTTCATAATTAGCAATTGATGAGACTGTGACCAGTCCACTGTGGGTGGGGCAACCACTGGGCTAGTTGTCCAGGATTCTATAAGGAAGCAGGCTGAGCAAGCCATGGTGAGCAACCCTTCCATGGCCTCTTTATCAGCTCCTGCCTTCACTGCTGTTGATGATGAGCTATTCTGTGGAACTGAGTGAAATAAACCCTTTCCTCCCTGAGTTGCTTTGGTCATGGTGTTTCATCAGAGCAATAGGAACTCTAAGACATGTGAGTAGGTTTCTCAGACCTTTCCTCCCTGAGTTGCTTTGGTCATGGTGTTTCATCAGAGCAATAGGAATGCAACTAAGACATGTGAGTAGGTTTCTCAGACCTGTTTTTAGAGTTCAAGCTTGGTTTATGTTTGTGTGTTCCCAGGGATGGAAGCTAGGCCTTGAGCATGTCAGGCAAGCATTCTATAACTTCTGTAGCACAAGCTGGCCTCAAACATGCATCAGTCCATCTGACTCACCCTCCCATACCATACCTAACCCACAGGCCTTTTCCTTTTTTTAATGGCTACTGATTGCATAGATGAGGGGAGAGTTCCCATGACCTTTGAAGGTCCCTGTCCTATCACCATTCCCTGGGGGAGTAGGAGCTAGCAGAAGAGCAGTGGTACAGAACTCAGCAGAGGCCTGCTGCAGGAGAGAGGACCTATGGCTCCATGGAAGAGTTGCAGCTGCTCCAGAAGGCTGATGGATGTCCTTCCTGCCTCTGGGTTGTCTGAACTGCCCCTAGAGGGCTGTCATGTTGCACAGGACCCAACAGCTGTGATCACTACCTCCACTGTTGTGAATAGAGGAGCCACCAGAGGATGGATCAGAGCCAGGCAGGTGTGTGGCCAGATGTACTGCTCATGAGAGTTGCATGGTCACCTGCCAACTTGCCGACTCAGCACCTTCTTTCTGGAATTGGTTGGTTTTATGGTTTGGGGCTGAGCCATAAATGTGTTGAACTGCATTCTAGCCCTGAGGTGTTTTCAGTGGTAAGTCCTCCAACCAACCCTTCAGGTCTTCTCTGGTGTTGTGGACTGACAAGACTGGATTCTCCAATGAGCTTGTGGTGTGCTTCAAACCCTACCCAGAATCACAGAGTGAGGACATTGGGATTCCTTGTCCTGTCCATGTGCTTTGGCCTAGCTACACAGGGTCTGTGTGTGACAATATCTCTTTCTTCAGGACACTGGCATTGGGATGACACAGGAGGAGCTGGTGTCCAATCTTGGCACAATCGCCAGATCGGGGTCAAAGGTAGGTACAGCCCAGAGCCCCTCCCCTCTAGGATAGGCACTGTGGGACCATAGAGAGGTGTCTGTTAGCAGTGTCATGCTGTAAAGAGGAGGAAGTCAATTTGCTCAGAGCTGTAGCATAGTGAACAGACATGTTGAAGCCCTCCTGTCCAAGTCCAGGAGGATCCATCCATTTGCCTTTCAAGTTAGCCCTCGACTACAAGGCCTGAGCCACCCCCACACTCAGCAGAGGCGGCCACTTCTCCCTCGCAGCATCTGGCGTTGAGCCACTCTGCCTACAGGTGCAGTGGTTTTGAGAACAGCTAGCTATTGGGGGTCATTTTATTATCAGAATATATGCTGGGAAGACGAGGTGTCTGTCTTAGGACCCTTGGCAGGGTTCATTCTGGCCTAAGGCAGAGGCCAGAGGTCTGCACTGCGTCCTGGTTCCTGTGTGCTTTTTCTGTTTTTTTTTTTTTTCTGTTTATGTAAATGGTGCCTTTGATAAGCCAAAGTGTCGCACAGGAATTCTACTTTAAAATTTTTCTGTGCCGTGACTTCTACCGGTGAAGTTCCTTGTGGAGTTTTTGTGTAAGGTAGTCTGTACTGTCTCAAAGACCAGCTGTGAGCAACACATGTTGTTTTTAAATGAATTAAAATGAGATGTAAAGTCAGCTCATTGATCACACTAGCCAGATGTGCTGGAAGCTGCCATGTTACATGTATGCTGACGACAGATGTTTGCAGGATGTTCTATACAGCTGGCTTAGACTGGAGCAGTAGACAGTGACAATGTGAGAATGGCCAATTAAGCACTGGCACACTTTTAAGAAGCATGTGATAGTCCTCTGTGTCTGTGGGACCCCAGAGTGAAAGTGTTTTAAAAGTGTCCACCTGGACACGCTTACTCTTTAGATAGCATACTCTGACTTTATACACTGGGTACTGTATGTAGAAATGGTCTTTAGTATGGGGTAGGAGTGTAGATTATATAGAAAACTGCTCTAGACAAGATGCTTAGTATCCATGGACCTTGTACCCTGGTCCTGAGACTATATCCCTGGGCACCGAAGGACAGTGGTGCCAGGTTTGTACCGTTTCCCACAAGGTTTTGAGCCTAGGACACAGGACACACAGGACAGTTATAATAGCCCCACTGGGCCTGCTGACCCACAAGATCAAGTTGCTTCTTTCCCTGTCCATTATGCCCTGAAGTTGGCAATGAGCAGTGTAAATAGGATACAGCCCTATCCCTGCCTGGGCCTGGCTGTATGGCTTTGAGCATCTTGTTCCAGATTCTGTTGATTTAGTCCTGTATGAGAATGTAGGGTGGTAGAGAAGGATTCATTACTTGCTAACTGCACTCTTGGCATATGCTAGAGGACCCTGCCCAGCACAACACAGGTGGGGTGGGCCACCCTCTGAACAGTCTTTGCCACCACAGGCCTTCCTGGAAGCACTGCAGAACCAGGCAGAGACCAGCAGCAAGATCATTGGCCAGTTTGGAGTGGGTTTCTATTCAGCCTTCATGGTAGCTGACAAAGTTGAAGTCTATTCTCGCTCAGCAGCTCCAGAGAGCCCAGGTTACCAGTGGCTTTCAGATGGGTAAGTAAGAAGAGGCCTACTCACATTGCCAGTGTCCCTTTCCCTCATGGCACTCAGGGGCTAGTGTCATTTGGCATTCAAACTAGACATTATCATGTGTTTAATAATGTTTGATAAGAGTTGACTTAGGGGTGTTGAAACAGGATCTTTATATTTAACACAGGTTATTCTAAAATACTCTACATAGCTAAGATTACCCTTGAACCCACAACAATCCTCCTGCCTCGGCACCTGAGTGTTGGGATCTCAGATGTGCACCACTGCATCCAAGAGTTAGGAGTTCCTTAAGATGCAGTTATACATCTTGTGGGCTGTTTATGTGAAGCCTGACTCTTTTGCTTTGGGAACCTAGATGGCCTGGGCATGGGCTGCTGTGCTCTGTGGTGCTGTACTATTTGGGTCAGGCTCTTGGCAGTGCAGTGAAAGAACGGGGCTTCCTCTGGTGCCCGTGCCTGAAGCTAACCTTCTCTGGCATTGGTGCTGAGGGGGTCCCCTTTTCCTCCTGACTTTAAAGCTTTCTGACCTTGGCACAGCAGGGACATACCTGGCTCAGTGGAGGCCAGTGTTGCTGTGTTTGTTACTGTTTTATTGGGCTCTCTACCTCTACCGCCCTAACCCTTCCAACCCTAATACCAGGTCGGAGAGAAAGGGGGTTAGAGGGGAAGCAGGGACAGAGACCTCTGTAGGCCAATTCCTGTTGATTAGGGAGGGGCCTTGTTCCTAGGGGCAAGTCTAGTCTTCATTGTCAGAATACCCAGCAGTCCCGCAACAGCAAGCGCAGCAGTAGGGCCCGTAGCATCTGCCTTATTTCTTCTTCGAACGCCTCCTAGCCATCCCAGGGCTCTGGCATTTATTCCCTCTCCAGAGTCCCCAGAATGAAACTGTCTGCAGCTGGCAAAAGCCACACCCCCTCCAAGAGCACAAGCCAGTGGCTGTGGACAAACTGAAGCAGCCCCACATCCCACACCTGGGATTAAAACAAAAACATTCGCGTAACATGACTGGGGTTTTAAAGAAACGAAGATTCTCACTACAGACAAGTCTGTGTGGGGCCTTTCCCAAGACAGGGCTGACCTTGTCATCCTCTTCTGTCCAGCTAGGGCTGTATGCTCTCAGATGGTGTTCTTCTCCACACTTTGGGGTGGTATCTGACAGAGTAATTAGGTGAATTAAATTCAGGCTGCATTTGAAGAGAATGGGGCCTCAGACAAATTTGGGTTTTCTTTTTTTCCAAACTTGATTTCTGATACTCTCAATTTTTATTAATTCTTTGAGAATTCCATACAATGCATTCTGATCACATCCCTCACACCTCCCAGACCCATTCCCCTTTCCCAACCCTTTCAACTTTGTGTCCTCATTTTTAAAAACACATCCAGTTCAACCTGTGCTGCTTATATATTCTTGGATATATGCCGTTCATGGGAGAGTAATCAAACAGCCAGGAAATCTGAAAAGTGATTTTCTCTCTCTTTTTTTTTTAAGATTTATTTATTTATTATATGTAAGTACACTGCAGCTGTCTTCAGACACTCCAGAAGAGGGCGTCAGATCTTGTCACGGATGGTTATAAGCCACCATGTGGTTGCTGGGATTTGAACTCTGGACCTTTGGAAGAGCAGTCGGGTGCTCTTACCCACTGAGCCATCTTACCAGCCCAATTTTCTCTTTCTAAACAGCTCTGCAAGTATCTCCTTAGCCACTGTGCCCACCCCTCGGCTCCAGGCTGGGGTTTTGTCTGGCTTGAATGATGGGGCTTGTGTATGCTGTGTATCTACTGTGAATCCATCTGTATAACTGACCTGCTGTGTATAGAAAACTCTGTCCTTGCAGTCTCCATCCCCTCTTGGTAATGATCCTTGGGAGGAGGCTTTACTCCGGGGTCTCCTATTCTTTGCACTTCATAGGTCTCTGTTAATTGCCGTCCACTGTGGCAAAGTACCTTTTTATTGCTATGACAAACACCACAACCAAGACAAGGTATAAAAGAAAGCATTCAATTGGGCTGATGGTTTCAGAGGGTTAGAGTCACTGATAGTGGCCCGTGCCTTTGCAGGAATAGCTGAGAGCTCACATCTCATTCCAAAAAGCAGGAGGCAGAGGGCATGCTGAGAGCGGTGCATGTCTGTTGAAAGAAGCTCCAAGTACGCCCTCAGTGATACCCTCCAATACCACCAGACTTGCTAATCTTGCCCAATCATTCCCACCAACTGGGAACCCGTTGTTCAAATGTGAGCCTGTAGGGCCGACCTCATCCGAATGACACACATTGGAAACCAAAGCTTCTTGATGAGGGGTGGGAGGTGGACTCACCTGTGACTGCCACTAAGTTATTAGAAGTCGGTCTAATACTGTGTCCATTTAGCAAAGTATTCGTACTAGCTTCTCCCCTAGGGCCTAAGATCTGTCTGCCCACAGGCTCTTAGTGTGGGTAATTGTGCGAGGTAAGGGTCTCAGCTTGTGGAACAGTCTTAAGTCTAATCAGAAAGTGGTTGGTTACTCCCAGGACATTTGTGACTCCTTTGTGCCGGCAGGCATGTTTTGCCAAGGTAGTCATTGCAGTGTGCAGGTTTCACAGCTGGTTATAGGGCAGTTCTTTCTCCTTTGGGAGTGTGCACAGCACCTTCTGTCACTGTGAAAGCTAGCAAGGCATGAAGCTTCCAATCGAGTGCCAGCTTCATTTCTCTGCGCTCTTTGACTCAGTATATTGTGTCTTCAGTAATAAGATCTTACCATAAACTTTTGTTGTTATTTAAGATTTTATTTATTTTATGTATATGAGTACACTGTCACTGCCTTTAGACACACCAGAAGAGGGCATCAGATCCCATTACAGATGGTTGTGAGCCACCATGTGGTGGCTGGGAATTGAACTCATGACCTCTGGAAGAGCAGCCAGTGCTCTTAACTGCTGAGCCATCTCTCCAGCCCTTACCATAAACTTTTGAAGGATACGAAGAACACTGGCAGTAATCTCTAATGTTTGCGGGGTCTATGGGACCTCACTAGCTAACAACTTTAGAAGTAACCTATTCCTGGCACTGGGCTTTTTGTTACCTTGTGAATCAAGCAGGATGTTGTCTGTCATAGGCTAACTGCATTTAAACTCTATGTGTGTGTATGTATGTCTTAGGAAGTGTCTGCAGTAGATTTCCATGACTTTTTGGCAATGTCCTTAGTGTTAGCTACTCCTCCCTGTATCCCTTCCTCTGCCCTATCCCCATTTAACTCTTTACGCCACTGTGGTCTCTCTCCTCCTTTGAAGTTCACTCTGCCCATGGCTCCTTACTAGTTTCCTGACCTTTGGTATTCCAGAATGAACACACATCTGAAGATTCAAAGCTAATGTCCACAAATGAGAGAAAACAGTCTTTCTGGGTTGTGTGGGTGTTTGTGTTTTCAAGGCCAATTAGCAAGCTCTGATGACCAGGAGAGTAGGAGCCCCCTGCAGAGGTCTGCACTTCCAGGCCAGGAAGCTAGCTGCATGCACCCTTCTTCAGTCTGTATTTCAGCAAATTCCCTGAGAGCTGTTCATAGTGGGCACTGCACAGTGCCTGCAGGGCAGGGTTGATGTCAGCTCTGACATTGTTTCTGCTCACCTTGGGGGGTCCCCTTGCCATTACCAGTTGTGAACACATGGGATCAGCCCCCCATCCCCAGCATCCTGCACTAATGTGGAGGGATGGGCTGAACCTACTTTCCAGTGACATGCTCAGGAAGTTCTCATAGAGGGTGATGGGGCGACTGAGGACAGCACTTTGTGGGTGCCCTTGACCCTGATGTCTATCCAGTGCATAAGGGATTCTGCCAGAGTCAGCAGCTACAGAGCTGGATAGGGTGGCACAGGCTTCTAATCCCAGCATGCAGGGTGCTGAGGCAGGAGGCGTTTGAATCCAGTGTGTAACTTAGAAAGATTTTATTTTAAAAAGGAAACCAGGGAATGATGGGACGGTCTGTTTCGTTCCCACAGTCAAGTGTGGGCTTCTTTTGTGAAAACCTCATGGAAGTGGTTGATGAATCGGCGTGCAGGGCTTGGGCTGCAGCAAGCTATGCAACTGGCTTTACTCTCCTTCATGTTTTAGTTCTGGAGTGTTTGAAATTGCTGAAGCTTCAGGAGTTAGACCTGGGACCAAAATAATCATCCACCTCAAGTCAGACTGTAAAGAGTTCGCCAGCGAGTCCCGCGTACAAGGTAAGGACAGCCAGGCCTGCGAAGCAGGACCGCCTGGATGAGAGGCGTGGCACAGTGCATAAGGGTCAGGAGAGAGCTCAGCCCCACACTCAACTACCATATCTGGAAAACCAGTTGCCACCAGCCCTGCTTCAGGAGTCCTGATGGCGGGGCTTTGTAGCCCTTGTGGGTTTGAGCCTGCTGGGCTTGGGAGTCTGTCATACCACGAGGGCTTGGGATTCTGACACCTGCTGGGCAGACCTTTGAACCCTAAGTTTTCTGGGAGCTAGGGAAAAGGTAAGTGCTCCAGCCATAGGTTTGCTCTCTCTGGCTATCACTCCGCAAGCTCCTGAGAGCCCAGCTCCTCTGCCACTGGGTGGTGCCGGCTGGTGGCCTGAGCCCTCCCTGGGTGTCAATCTTCACTGTGTCTCTTTCTCCTCCAGATGTGGTAACAAAATACAGTAACTTTGTCAGCTTCCCCTTGTACCTCAATGGAAGGCGAATGAACACTCTGCAGGTGAGGTCCTGGGCTGCCTGTGAGACTCATTGCTTAGAACCACAGGAGAGATCAGAGTTATGAGGTACAGGCAGTTTTCCTTGAAGTATAAATTACATATCACAAAGTGCTCCCCTCCACCCAACTTAGTGAGTGACAGTTGTTGTATAGCCAGATGTATCTCCACAGCTGGATTTAGAACACCTTCAGCATCCTGAAGAGCATATCCCCACAACCGTTTTCATTCCCAGATCTTACAACTACAGTCAGCTCTCTCTGTCTGCAGATCTGCCTGATTTGGGAGTCATATTGTATCAGGCAGAGCCTTGTTCCTTTTTATAACTATCCATTTCATGCATAGATTACAGGCTTGCCTATTGGATAGGGTCCTTACCTCTGTTAAGTACACTCTTGTGTGGTCCCCTGGTTAGTCCTTCCCAACCTGCTGTCACAAAGAGGTTCTTGCTTCAGAGCCTTTACATCTCTCCCTGTGTCACCTTCAACCTGCACCAATGCTAGAGCTATCAGTGTGCGGTCTTCCTAGTCCCTGCTGGTCTGTCCATGAGTCTGGGTCCTGTGCAGTCATTGAGAAATGTGTTTTTAACATGACACCTCCCCCCTTGGATTTAAATTTCCAGGCCATCTGGATGATGGACCCAAAGGACATCAGTGAATTTCAGCATGAGGAATTCTACCGTTATATCGCTCAGGCTTATGATAAGCCCCGCTTCACTTTGCACTACAAGACGGACGCACCACTCAACATCCGCAGCATCTTCTATGTGCCAGAGATGGTGAGGTGCTGGGCTGGTCATTGCATAGCTCTGGGCAAGCCAAAGGTTATGGGTAACTCAGAGTGTCCACACCCAGGCGTTCCCTCAGAAGAGCTGCATAGACTTGCCAGTGCATATTTACCTTTGTGGTGCAGGGCTGCAGCTTCTGCAGCCTCCCACTTCCCCTCTGCCTTCCTCTCTTGCAGCAGTACAACAGTTCTGCCAAGTCCACACTACAGAAGCCTAGTAGTCAAGGTCTACTCCCCTGCCTCACTTCAGCGGACCCTGGTAGCATCCAGTTTATATTGCTCTCAATAGGGGCTGGGTTGAGCCGGGCAGTGGTGGCGCACACCTTTGATCCCAGCGCTTGGGAGGCAGAGGCAGGCGGATTTCTGAGTTCGAGGCCAGCCTGGTCTACAGAGTGAGTTCCAGGACAGCCAGGGCTATATAGAGAAACCCTATCTTGAAAAACAAAAAAAAAAAAGTGGTGGTGGTGGGGGGCTGGGTTGGCCTTGGCCTCCCTAACCATTAGTTAAGATTTTGGGTACTCCAGGATCAGTAGAGATGCTGGGTCTCAGCTCACTGGGACATCCTAGATCAACCTACACTGCGACTGCAGCCAGTACTGAGGCAGAGTGGGTGTTTTCTCAGAGCTTTGCAAACCTGGTGTGAGAGCTGCCAGCTCTGCTGCAGTGGTGAGAGGGCCTCACTGATCCGTGGAACCTTTAATGCTACAGCCTGAATTTCATGTCTTCCTGAGATAGTCCTGTTCGATTTTCCCCAAAACCATTTTAAAAAAACATTAATAACCGGGCCTAGAGAAATGGCTCAGTGGTTAAGAGGACTGTCTGTTCTTTTAGAGGTCCTGATTTAATCCCCAGCAACCACATAGTGATGCACAACCATCTATAGTGTGATCTGATGCCCTCTTCTGGCATGTAGGTGTACAGGCAGATGGAGCACTCGTGTACATTAAATAAATGAATAAGAGACCCCATCTTGCAATCGTGGTAGGGAAACCCGTGCTGACTTTGGCCTGGAGGCCATGGTTTGCTGGTTCTGACTTCTAATAAATTGTAATTCTGTGTTGGGGGCATATAAGACTTGTCTGAGGTCCCCTGTTGGGTATGGCTTGGGGAGGCTGCCCCATCCTCTCCAGAGCACTTGTGGATTCCAGCAGAGCCAACATGGGAGAACTTGTGTCCATTCTTCTTACCCCTGGGGCTCATCATCCATGCTGCCAGGGAGGTGCTGCCTTCGGTCCGTCCGTCCGTCCGTCCGTCCGTCCGTCCTTCCCTTATCTGGTGGGCGCAGATGGTGCTACCTGCTCATATGCTTCCCTTTCTCCCAGAAACCATCCATGTTTGATGTGAGCAGGGAACTGGGCTCCAGCGTGGCACTCTATAGCCGTAAGGTCCTCATCCAGACTAAGGCTACGGACATCCTGCCCAAGTGGCTGCGCTTCATTCGAGGTACTGCTGCTGACACCAGGCTCTGCACTGCAGACAACGACCCACGGCTTCAAGGGTCATGGCCATGTGTCCTCGTGCTGCCCACTGCATTTGCTTCCACTGTGTCCCAAACCCTTCTCACCCAGCAGGCCAGGCAAGGAGCTCGGTGCCTCTGGGCTGCAGAGGGCTATTGTTCTTTCAGGGTTAGAGACGTGGCCTGAGTTGTGCTGGACCTGAGGTTATAGTTCAATAAAGTGCAGCATTTACTTTCAGAGCACAAAGACCAGCGCTATCCAGGATACAGTTTATGATTTTCTCCTTTCTCTTTTGAGACCAGGTCTTATACATAGCCCAGGCCTCAGTCTCTGAGATCTGAGATTACATAGTAGCTTAGTTAGTACTTTGGAGTTGAATGCTGGGATGTGTTTGGTGTGTGCCAGTCCTGCCCTGAGAGGGTTTGACCCTGGGACTGCCCACTGCCTCTGAGCAGGACTGAGGAGCAGCACCCCCTGCCCTTCCTGCTCCTCCTTTACCACCCATGGAGGTTCCGTTGGTGCCGGGGTTCTAATGTTCCTGTTCTCCCAGGTGTGGTGGACAGTGAGGACATCCCCCTGAACCTCAGCAGAGAGCTCCTGCAGGAGAGTGCGCTCATCCGGTAAGCCCAGACAGCAAATGACAGGGCACTCTCTCGAGGGCTGGCCTTGACTTGATTCTGCCCCAGGTGTGCTTTTCAGAAGCCCAGAGCAAAGGGTGAAGAGAGACCTGAGGGCAGGATCCCTCCGTGACCTTCTAGGTGTTCTGGCCTTTACTGTGAGCAACTCATTCTGTAGTCAGGAAGAATTTGGGTTTGGCTAAGCGACTGCTGAGGTTGAATCTAGAAATAGTGGTGCTATGCTGGGACCAGGCTGCAGCCTACACTGTCGGGAGCCTCAGCTGCAAGTGATGTCTTACGAAGCACTTGTAACAATTGCATAGTTGTTTATTTATCCGGGCTTTGGGAGTATAAGTTACTTTTCCCATTAAATACAAACTATAATGAATCAAGAAAGAACTTGGTCCTTTTCCTCAGCCCACTCTGATGTTGCTAACCCACATGGAGAATGGGTGCCAGCGGTGCAGGGCAGCTCCAAGCTCCATGGTGCTTTTCCGATGCTGTGGTGAAGGTGGGTGGTACCTGTGCAGCTGTGGGCTCCGAATGTCTGAACACAACTGCATTGCTCCCCACTAATGTGGGCTAGCTTTGAAGAATTATGGTGTCGGGAGATGGCTCCTCCCTGCCATCCAGCCTGGGAATGGCCACAGTTGGAGAGATTCTAGGCACCATGTCTCAGAGTTGAATGAGGCAGGGGTCACCTGACTTGGGTCTGGGATGCTCTTTTTTATTTTTTTATTTTTTTTTAAAAAGAATTATTTATTTATTTTATGTATATGAGTACGCTGTAGCTGTCTTCAGACACACCAGAAGAAGGCATCAGATCCCATTACAGATGGTTGTGAGCCACCATGTGGTTGCTCAGAGTTGAACTCAGGACCTCTGGAAGAGCAGCCAGTGCTCTTAACCGCTGAGCCATCTCTCCAGCCCTGGAATGCTCTTCTGAAACTAGGAGGTCAGGCCTGTGGAGACACAGCTCTTAGATCCTTAGAGCTGAGTTAGCTGGGCTTCAGTGCCCCGTCTGACTGAGCAGCCTGTTGCTGGGTGCCTGAGTGGCAGAGAGAGGTGTGGAGCCAGCACCTCCCTCCTGCCCGTGGCCAGTCTTTTGAGGAAGGAGCTGCTTTGTTCATAGTGTTGAGAGAACCTGGAGCTTCCCAAGTGGGAGAGGTCCACTCTGGGCCTCCTGAGGCATTGCTGTCTTCCAGTGCCGTTCTCGTCTCTGTGTGTTGAGGGTCACCAACCTACAAAGATTTCTTTGTACCAAGAAGAGCATCAGAAGCAGCAGTTGGCCTTGGTGTATCATTGCCGCTGTCTGTCCTGCAGCCCCACCACGTCTGCAGCTTTTATCCCTCAGTTGTGAGCATCCAGGTTCCTGTGATGTCTTGTGTCTCCTGGGAGACATAACGACATAGTGGAGTAGAGAGGGACCTAACGGGGAAAATAAAGACCGTTGAGGAAATTGGGGATTCCTTATAGGAGCATGGCGGCTCAGGCAGCTGCACCAGGTCCACTCCAGCTAACATCTTATGCCTTACACTTTAGCATTTCCGAGATTGTGTAGCTGTGACTGGAGAGTTGTTGGGATCTCAAGGGAGAGCTGGTTTCTATCTTGAGAAAGTATTGTGACCTTCTCTCCTCCTGGAAAAGGAAGTGTAGTCACCACAGTGGGAGTAGCTATTGTCTTATTCTCTTCATTCACTGTGTGGTTGCCAACTGCTCTGTCCTTTGCTTCTGGTGGCAGTGTACTGTGGAGGCCAGAGGAGTCTCAATTCACCTGCCTTTCCCAGAGGAATTTCCTTGGCAATCAGGCCAGTCACCCTGTGGAGTGGGCCTGCCCTTGGGAATTGTCGAGGCTTCCAGGAAAGAGCACAGGAGCCTGTCCTGGGTGTAGGGCAGGTCTGGCTTGTCCTTGGTAGATGACGTTCACTTAGACACTTTGATAAAGGGAAGTCTTTGAGGCTGCTCTCACATTCTGTGAGTCCTGCTCTCTCAGTGCGGATCCTGTGCAGGTCTGTGAGCTAGTACACACACATTGGTAGTTTCTTGGGTTTTTCTCTTCTGTTTTTGTTTGCTTGCTTTTATTGGTTATTACCAAGCAAGCACGCTCCCCTGAGCTGCCTTCCCAACTCCAGTGCTGCTTGACTTAGAAGACTATAGATGTGATCTTCAGCAGATTGTCAGTATCTTATTCATGGCTTTTAAGTGTTGTTAGATTGAACTCAGAGATACATACATGCTGGATGACCCCTTTCTGTGGTATTCAGTAGTGTTTTTAAAATATTTAATGCAGTGCATACTGATGACCCATTTTAGTCAAGGAGCAATCCATTCCTGTTGATATGTATCGTATTCTCATATTATTCTGGTTTGGAACCATCTTTGCACTGACTCCTGTCCCTTCAGCAAGCCTCACTGGGCCCCTGTGCTAGCCCAGGCACACCAGGCACTGGGATCCATGGCTCTGCTTTATCAGAGAAAGAGACAACCTAAGACAGTGACCGTCTTTTTTTTTTTTTTAAGATTTACTTATTTTACATGCATGAGTACACTGTCAGTGTCTTCAGACTCAACCAGAAGAGGGCATCAGATCCATCAGATCCTACTTCAGATGGTTGTGAGCCACCATGTGGTGCCAGGAATTGAACCCAGGACCTCTGAAAGAACAGTCAGTGTTCTTAACTGCTGAGCCATCTCTCCAGTCCCCCAGTGACTGTCTTTTACTAAAGCCCACTTCTGTGCGCTTGATCCTGATTGCCTTTACGGATAATGCAGTAAAAAGTGACCTGATTACAGAGTGACATTTTACCAAGTTATACAGTCTATATGTAATATGCTTAGAATGTCCCAGGCTATGCAGTAACTCATACACCTACCTAAGGACAAGAAGCTCTGCAGCGTATGCCCAGTCTTTCCATTACACACTGTGCTGTAACTTACCCCACTGAGGTTTCCCTGGGTTTGGTTGGGTTTGGTTTTTTCGGGCAGACCTTTGCTCCTAGGTCTAGAACTGTTAGATGGCATTTCTGGTCGGCTTCATTGAGATCCACTTTAACCCTGAGCCTGTTTGTCACATGCTTCAGTGCAGCCTCTCTCCTTGTTTCTCATACATGATCCCTGCTGGTGTTTAGGAGGTGCCCACTACTGATTGTCCTGTGGAATTCAGTTTGTACCACCACCGTCCTGCAGGACATCCTAGTAAGCTTCTCATTAGGGGGCAGCACAGAGCCTCTTTTGTTCTGTAGTTTCCCTTTGGCTCCAGGTATGTACCCCCCTACCCCCTTATTTGACAGAAAGCTTTGTTCACAGTGGATAACTTGTTTTCTGTAGGAAACTCCGGGATGTTCTACAACAGAGATTGATCAAGTTCTTCATTGACCAGAGTAAAAAAGATGCTGAAAAATATGCAAAGTTTTTTGAAGATTATGGCTTGTTCATGAGGGAAGGCATTGTGACCACTGCAGAGCAAAACATCAAGGTAGGCTGATGTCAGTCCTCCCTGTCAGCCTCAGCCCTGTTGCTACAGAGGAAGCTGGTAGAGGCTGTCCTGGGTGTGGTGACAAGTCACATGGGCAGCAATTGGAACACTGGGCTCCTGGGTCTGTCCTGGTAGACACAGCAGGTCTGCATGTGTCCTCACCTCAGTCAGCTGTGGCTCCTTCAAGATGACTTTCTCAGGTACTTTGTCACTGGGGAAATGAACAGAACAGAGTGCTGGAATCCGTTGATACAGGGGAGGAGCTTGGAGCATCCTTGCAGGCCCTGCAGCACACGCAGAGGTGTGCTTTGTGTCTCCTAGGCACTTCTCCATCCAGTCAGGGTGGTGGTCAAGATCAGCCATCACATACCCTTGTCTTGCAGGCCTCGTGCTCTTAGCTGAAAGGCCAAGTCTCTGGACTCTTGACTGGCCCCAGCAGATGGTTGGATGAGAGATGTTGTGGGTTTAAGGAAAAAACAGAAAAGCAGGGGTGAGATTAGGGTATAGTTACTGCCTTAGTTAAGTTTTCTTTTGCTTTGATGCAGTACCACACCCAAAAGTCTCTTGGGGATAAAAGGATTTATTTGGCTTATAAAAGGGTGGAATTCATCCAGGCATTGGTGGCATACACCTTTAATCCCAGCACTTGGGAGGCAGAGGCAAGCAGATCTCTGAGTTTGAGGCCAGCCTGGTCTACAGAGTGAGTTCCAGGACAGCCGGGGCTATACAGAGAAACCCTGTCTCGAAAAAAAACAAACAAAAACAAAAATCAAAAAAGGGTGGAGTTCTTAATACTACCATTGGCCAGCGTAATTGCTGGAAAAGAATACATTTGTTCGCAAATAGTTGATAGTATCACTTGCACGCTGTAAAATCCATCGATGTCACTATCCTGAGGCTATACATGGCTCATTGATATACAGATGCCAAGTCTGGCTCATGGCTCTTCTGTGTGCCTTCTTCCCACCAGCCTGTCAACTGTACTGGTCTACTTAAGATCTGCATTTGTTTTATTTGTCCATCATTGGGACAAAGTAGCTGAGGAGAGGACTTTCAAGGAGGGAAGTGACCCTTTGGCATGGATATTACACTGAGAGCATGTGGTGACAGGAAACACTAAAACACATCTTTAAAGGACACACCCTAATTGATGTGTTTATAAAAAGATAAAGAAGGGGGCTGGAGAGATCTAAATTCCAGTGGTTAAAAGCACTGACTGCTCTTCCAAAGATCCTGAGTTCAATTCCCAGCAACCACATGGTAGCTCACAACCATCTGCAATAGGATCTGATGTCCACTTTTGGTGTGTGTAAAGACAGCTACAGTGTACTCATATACATAAAAAATAAATCTTAAAAAAAAAAGATAAAGAAGTATAGGAATATGTTCTATGGGGGTGTGATGAGGTGTGGGGGAAGGGGGTGCCTCAGCGGACCCATACCAAGGCATCCCTTCCCCCTGAGGGACCGGCCACATGATGGTATAGTGTAGAACAGAGTTTATTCAGGGCATGGCGAGGGGAGTTAGGAGAGTAGCAGAGACAGAGAAAGGCAGAGAAAGTAGAGAAGTAGAGGCTGGCCATGACCACGTGGAGAGAGAAGGGGGAAGGAGCAGGGGGCAGGAGGCAAGGGAAAGAAGCAAGAGAGAGAGGAAGAGGGGGCAAGCAGGCCTTTTAGAGGGCCAGGCCTACCTGGCTGTTGCCAGGTAACTGGGGGTGGAGTCCAGACAATACCAACACCGATGATTCTACCACCTAGACCCCAGTCCTAATGTCTGTCACTTCCTGTTAGCCCATTTAGCCATGAGCTCATGAGTTTGTCAGTCGTGTGAGCTGAGCATCTCTGAAGGCTTCATCTGTGAGGATTGCTGCTTTGGGCACCCAGCTCATGAGCTCTTGGGAGCACTTATGATCAGTACATGACACACTCGCTCTCATTGGCCTCACTTTTTTTTTTTTTTTTATTTTTTTTATTATTTTCTTTATTTACATTTCAAATGCTATCCCGAAAGTTCCCTATNCCCCCCCCCCGCCCCTGCTCCCCTACCCACCCACTCCCACAACTTGGCCCATTGACCTCACTTTTTAAGATTTAGTCATCTGTGTCTACATCTGTGTGTGTGCCTGTGAAGGCCAGGAGCGTGCCCAGTGTCCTTCAAGCACTCTATCAGCCCGTTAAAGCACCATAACTCCCTAAACTTGGAACTTACATTTTCTCAGCTTTGTTGGAAGCCAGAACGCCCCTACTTGGATCTAGAGTTAGAGGTGTGTGAGACACCAATTGCTATGTGGGTGAGGGCTGGAATCTAAACTCCAGCCCTTGTGAAGATTGTGCGGCAAGCCCCTATAACATTGAGCCTTTCTCTAGCCCCTTATCTCACTTTTAGTTAACAGCATCTAATAGTATTTGCTGAGCCAGCCAGGGCCTTTTCCAAATGCTTGGAATACATTTTTTGACTAGGTGCATTTGTGTAAGGTGAGAGCCAGATGTACCTATGATGTGCGTGTGGCCATACCTGTTCCTGGCGAGTTCTGAAACTCTTTCCCTGTCCGACAGGAACCCACGGCATAGTAGCATGTGCATTTGGGTCTATCTCTATCTAGTCTTACACCCTTTCCTTGAGGCCTTGTGCTGGGGTGGGCAGTGGTGACAGTGTCTTAGATGCTGTAGCAGCCAAGCTGACAACTCCAGGGACCTACCTCTGTTCTTTGTTCTACACAGCCCATGTGGGCTGCATTGCTCGGATTTGTGTCCTGTTCCCTAAGGCCTCTCTCTTTGCCACTTACTCCAGTAGCCAGGACTGGTAATGAACACTACTGGCTGAGGAGGCTGGGAACTGTGTCTGGTAGTCACTGAGGACAGAGAGAAGGTACCGAGCCCCTACGTAGGTCTGCTATGAGTGGGGGCTGAGTACCCTGAGGTAGTGTACCCAGCTCTTCAGAAGGCCCTAGACTACCTAGGTTCAAAGGCTCTCTCATGGCCCTATGTACAGTGGGGTTCATAGGCCCATCTGAAACTCTGAGTCTACCATAACCTTTGGGGACCAGGCTGGGGAGCCAGAAAGCTGCAGGCTTCACCAAGAGTCTGAGTTAGGAATCACGCTCAGGTTTTGGCTCTGGAGTAAACAGTGACTTTTCCACATCTGCAGGAGGATATTGCCAAGTTGCTACGGTATGAGTCCTCAGCCCTGCCTGCTGGGCAGCTGACCAGCTTATCAGACTATGCCAGTCGAATGCAGGCTGGCACCCGCAACATCTATTACCTGTGTGCCCCTAACCGTCACCTGGCTGAACATTCTCCCTATTATGAAGCCATGAAGCAGAAACATACTGAGGTAGGTGGGCTCTGGCTCGCTGCTGGGCCAAGAATGTATCTTACAGGGTCTAAGTGCATGAGAGAAAATGACTGCGTTTGAGGCCCTGGAAGCTATGTGGTGTGAGGCAATGCCCGTCTGTGATGTGGTTGTCATTCCCACTAGGTGGCAGATGGATTCATGACTGACAGCCAGAGCCAGTCTTAGATGGCTCTGTGAGCTGTTGCTTAGGCCCCAGACCCCAGTGTCCAGAGCAGTGCCCTCTGCTGCTACGGCTGACAGCCTCGAATGCCCGCAGGTGCTCTTCTGCTACGAGCAGTTCGACGAGCTTACTCTGCTGCACCTGAGGGAGTTCGACAAGAAGAAGCTGATCTCTGTGGAAACGGACATCGTCGTTGACCACTACAAGGAGGAAAAGTTTGAGGACACATCTCCAGGTTGACTCCCATCTCTCTCTGGTGGGGGGGGGGTGTCCCATATGACTGTTGGGCAGGAGACTGTCACGTGTCCCATGGGGCTCTCTTGACCTGCCCATGAGTGCATTGCATTCCTCACTTGGGCTCTGGGTCACCAGCTTGTGCAAGAAGCTGCTTGGTTTTAAAGTCCTAAAAAATGTATAGAGGCCAGGGGCAACCACAGGTGTTTTCAGTGTTTTCTGTGTAGATGAAAAGTACCTCTGCCCCTAGCTCCTGGTGAGGTAGTATGATAGAGATAGCCTGGGGTAAGCTAAGTGGAGGCCACGATGTGGGAGGGGCAGTGTTAGTGGCCCTGGGTTCATTCACTCCTCTTGGACAGCTGGTGAGCGCCTCTCAGAGAAGGAAACAGAAGATCTAATGGCATGGATGAGAAATGCACTGGGGTCCCGTGTCACCAATGTGAAGGTAAGGTCTCCCTCCAGTTACCATGCGATGTGATGTCCTTCCAGAGCCTGGCTGTAGCTGTGAGTTGCTGG
Organism: Mus pahari; assembly: GCF_900095145.1. Taxonomy (NCBI): domain Eukaryota; kingdom Metazoa; phylum Chordata; class Mammalia; order Rodentia; family Muridae; genus Mus; species Mus pahari. Next base: position 330,901 of record NC_034601.1, on the reverse strand, counting down.
CCTAGTGTGGCACCATAGGAAGGCCCTGAAGCCAGGGTGAGGGCTCCGGCCACATTCCCAAGGTCACAGGCACTAGCAAGTCACCAGTAAGCCCACAGTCTGTGTTCATCTCAGTGCTGCTCTAGGCCCTGCCTCAGGGCAGGTGCTTCTCTGCAAAACCTCTTTGGCTTCCCTCTCACAAAGTCGTCTTGTTTGTGCTTCTTGTCATGAAGAGGCCTCACAGGAGCAGCCCAGGCTCCGTCTTTCCATACTGGTCTCCTCAGCTCTGGTGAGAAGAATCTGAGCCCATCTAAGTCTGTACCCTTGGACATCTTGCTGTGATCTTTGTCCTCATTGACTGGAGACAGATTAACTGGAGCACTAGATACAGAGCCAGTCTGCCTTCTACCTGGTGGCCTAGTTAACTTCTCCATGCTTCGGACCCTGTCACCCCTGGCCCCGTGCTACTGGGTTCTTCCTCATCCTGTCCCTTGCTTGCAGGTGACTTTCCGCCTAGACACCCACCCTGCCATGGTGACCGTGCTGGAGATGGGGGCTGCTCGGCATTTCTTGCGCATGCAGCAGCTGGCCAAGACCCAGGAGGAACGTGCTCAGCTGCTACAGCCCACACTGGAGATCAACCCCAGGTAGGCCTGGGCTCCAGCACACACCTGTCAGGGGCTCCTGCAATCGTAAGCATAGGACCTTCTGTCTGGAAAGCATCTAAGTGTGGATGTAAAGTTTCTATGCCATCCATGTCAGGATGTTCTACAAGGCCCTTGGAATTAAGCAGAAGTTAAAAGGCACTCGCCGGAAGTTCAAATAGACATTGCTGACTGCAGTTTGTTTTCCATTTCCATTTGTTGAGTTCAAGCACAAACCTGACTGACGTTCTTGCACTTGGCCTGCTACTAGTTTTGCCATCTCTGTCCTGAAAGCCATGTTTAACTTCAGGAGTGGATCCTGGTGCAAGTAGTGGAGTACAGTTTTCAGCCAGCGTTCACAGTGTGGATTGCCTTAGGACAGGTTACTTGTTTGACAGATTTGAGTGGCTTGTAACTTGGAGCTTTTAGGAGCAGGGTTGCTGTGAACACATGAAGGCTTCTCTAGAATGTGCAGTCCTTAGTGGTCCAGGCAGTGTGAGCTGCCTCAGACTGTCCCCACAGAAGTCTAGGTCATGATGTGGTGAGCGCCTTACATTTCATGTTCATTTGTAATTTGTTTATTTGAGACTATGTAGTCTTGACTGGTCTGGAGCTTGCTCTGTAGATGAGGCTGGCCTCTGGTTCACAGAGATCCACTTGCCTCTGCCTCTCAAGTGCTGGAATTAAAGGTGTGTACTACCATGCATAGCCATTTGTAAATATATATAGTCAGCTTCAAATGTCTGTTGTTTTAAGGTATCTTTTGATGAGAGGAAGATCTTAATTTTATTATAATCAAATTTAGAAATCTTTGCTGCTTTACGGTTTCTGTGGAATCTTTTCTTTCTAAAAGGCTCTATCGTTTAGGATTTGAGTTAATTTTGTTTTAGTCTGATTTCATCTCATTCTGTAAGAATGCCCAGGGAGCTTGGCCTCACTAATCCTGTTCCTTCCATGTTTTGTCCATTCTGTCTGCTGGAATGACCTGGTCTTCCTTGAATCTCCTTGGCAATAGGTGAGACTGAGGTGGCACACGTACTTTTCCTCTGTGAGGTCCCGACTACTCCTGGGTCTTTACTTCTATATAAATATTTAAGTTAAGCCTGACAAAACCTGTAGATACTGACATACTTGTGGGGTTTGGAGCTTTTTTGGCTTTGTTGCACTGAAACAGTGTTTCTAGTTGTAGCCTAGAATGATCCTGAAACCCAAAGTTCTGCTTCAGATTCCTGAGTGCAGGCATTACAGGCCTGAGTCACAATTTATCTTTATTGGATGTTTTAAATTTTGTTTCTTTAACTGTTGAAATGTAAGGACTAAATTGGTTTTGGATATAGCAATAGTTTTTTTGGGTTTTTTGGTTTCAGTTTTCTTGAGAGAGGTTTTTTTGTTTGTTTTGTTTGTTTCTTTGTTTTTGTTTTGTTTTTGGCTTTTCAAGACAGGGTTTCTCTGTATAACCCTGGCTGTCCTCTGGAACTCTCTTTGTAGACCAGGCCTCGAACTCAAAGAGTGAGTACAATCCTGAGTGTTGGAATTAAAGACATGCTCCATCACCTTAGCAATAGTTGTTTTTAATGAAGATATATTGTATTAGTTTAATATATGTGTATGTGCACATGGATGCAGGTGTTCACAGATGCCAGACTGTTGGATACTGCTGGAGTTATGTTGTTATAAGCTGCCTGTTACAGGGCTTGGGAGCTGAGCCTGAGTCTTCTCTGAGAGTATATGTGCTGTTAGCTGCTGAGAGTATATGTGCTGTTAGCTGCTAAAGTCTTTCCAGCCTGAGTTCCTCTGATGTACGTGTATTTGAGATTTTGGTATAGCACATCATTTTTTTCACTTTATAAGCATAAGTTTTTTTTAGAAATTGTGTATAAAGGTACTTTTTCTGTTTTCTGAGCCAGATCGTAGACGTTATGACTGGGTTGAGAAGTCTCAAGCAGCTTGTGCCTAGCAGCAGTGAGCTGGGCTCCCACTGCTGCACTGGCCAGTATGATGCTATGACTCCAGAGTACGTGACTTAATATGTCAGCTCGCTAGTTCTGGCACAAAACTGGTTTTATGAGTGACCAAAGTGCCAAAGGATTCTGGTTTCAATCTTGTTTTTAGATTTGGTAGTATGTTCACATGGTTCAGAATTCAAAAAGGCCATTGATGGGGAAAGTTTTCAGGTCATGCATACTGAGCAGCACATGGCTCCTCCTTCCTCAGGCCAGCATCCGTGGCCCAGCCCACACAGCCCACGATAGAGTATAAGAGTGTCCTCTCTCCAGCTGCGTAGGCTCCTGTGAGGGTGCATCGTAGGGTGCTCTTGTTGTGCACACTGGAGCTCGCTGTGCTCTCAGTCCTTCCTGTGTTCTGCGTAAAGGTTTCTAAATTCTGTATCCCTGTCCTCACTTGTCAAATATCTTACTTTCTGCTATTCTCATAAGTGAAAAAAAATTTTTTTTAAGATTTATATTTTATATATGTGAGTATACTGTCGCTGTCTTCAGTCACACCAGAAGAGGGCATCAGATCCCATTACAGATTGCTGTGAGCCACCATGTGGTTGCTGGGAATTGAACTCAGGACCTCTGAAAGAGCAGTCAGTGCTCTTAACCGCTAAGCCATCTCTCCAGCTCCTAAGTGGAAATTTACTCTATAGGTTTATATGTTTCCTGTAGGGTTGCACTGGAGGGTTTCCCTGTGAAGGGAAACTTTTGTAAACTCAGGTTTGTCCTTTCCATCTTCTAGGTCTGTGTACTGTGTATAAAAGCGAACATCCGTTTCATAACTTATAGTCGTCGGTTCTAAAATTGGGTTGGAGTTAATTTCTTAGACAAAAATGAATTGATTTTTGGCTGGCCAGCTGGTACACATCCTTACTATGTATGCTAACCCATCTTCTTGCTCGTGAAATGCTGCCATTCTTAGACATTTAAGTTTGAGTACTTCCATCTGTAGCAGCGTTCCTAGGTGCCAGCATCTCTACCTTCTCTGAGAGTGAGTACCCTCTCAATGGTTTTTTGTGCTTATTTTTCTATACATTTAGATTTCATAAAAACATAGGGCTTAATTTATGAGCAGTTCACCTCTACTAGTGTACATTGATTTTGCTACTCAGCACCCCATCTGCATTTTTTGATATTGACACTCTTATAGTGATTGTTGAGTTTGTGGGTGACTTACAGCATCAGGGTATTTTTCATGCTGGACAGATACATCGCAGTTTTTTTAATGTTCTAATGATCCTCGTGTAATAGCAGAAGCCCAGGTTGGTAGCGTGCAGCCTGAGCTGACCTCTCTGTTGGCTCCCTGGTGCAGGCACACACTGATAAAGAAGCTCTCCCAGCTGAGGGAGAGTGAGCCGGAGCTGGCCCAGCTGCTCGTGGATCAGGTAAGCACTGTCTGGGTTTGGCATCCTTTTCTGCCTTGGGGGTACAAAGCTGCTCTCTTGCTGAGGGTCAGGTGTAGGTCAGGCTGGACACGAGCCCCATCCTGATTTTACTATGCCATCCCTGTGTTTCAGATCTATGAGAACGCCATGATAGCAGCAGGACTGGTTGATGACCCCCGGGCCATGGTCAGCCGCCTGAACGACCTTTTGGTCAAGGTCCTGGAGAAACACTGACATTCAAGACACTGGATTTAGTGTCAACCCAGGTCTTCTCGGGTGATAATGGACCTGCCTGGGGAGGCAAGACTTAGTACACGGACAGTGCCACCAACTGCTTGAGCTCAGCTTTATTTACTTCAATTAAACAGTATTTCTTAGTCCCCGTGGCATACATTGTCTCTGTTCTGAGATGGTGGAACGCTGTAGTACCATATAGAGTTGAAGTGGATTCTTCCTCACCAGAAGCAGTATGGCTGAACTGCTCAATGACATCAGGTTTTTCTGAGTGTCACCTCCACTGGGTAATGGTCACTGATGGCTTGAGCCTACAGAGGCAGGGAGGTGCAGGGGACATGGGGTCAGATCGAGGTCCTCTGTACCACAGAGGGTGAGCAGGTAGGAAGCCTGCTCCTGGCCTGAACTGCCTCCACCCACATCCAGGATGGAAACAGTAGCTCCTGCTTGGCTCAAGGCTAACCTAAGCCACACAAGGGAGCGGACACATACCAGCTGGTTGGAAAGTCCGTATTCTGCTTGGAAATCAAAGGGAACAGCCGAGTTGGGAACAACAGCAGCCTGGAGCAGAGCCCCAGCAACCACAATCCTGTAGGATATCAAAGGAGAAGGTCCCTCATCCTCTTTCCCACATAGAGTCCTTGGTTAAGGTTTGCTGAGCCCAGGCTCCAAGTGTGCTACACCCAGGAGTACCAAGAGAAGGCCCTGCACTAGCAGGAACTAACATGTAGGCTGCCCAGATGGAACCCCTGCTGGTAGCCACTCTGACAAGAAAACCAGGAGTCGGTGAGAAGGAGAGGGCGAGTGAAGGCTCAGTTTGGCTTCGGGGCTGCTCACCTGTCATAAGCACAGTGTGTTGATGTGACTGTGGTGTCCGCACTGTCAGGGATCAGCCACTGGAAGATGGGGCTTGTCCGAAGGCGAATGGAGGACCACTGGGAGGAAGTGACGTAGCTGCAGCCAGCATTGAAGTCTCCCATGAACATGATGTCCTACCAGCAGACATGTCTGTTGGTCCAGGGACAAACAGGGCCAGTAGAACCTATTGTCCCTAGGATGGTCTCACCTCCAGGCCCCACTTTTGCCAGACATCTAGGTAAACATCGTAGAGGGCGTCGATCTCACTCACAGCTTCTGTTGGGGCTGCGTGCAAGGGCACGATCGCAAATACTCGGACCTCTGAGGAGAAGCAGATATGCTATGGACATGGTGTCCAGAGACCAGCCTGGATTGGGTCTGGTCTGAGGCTACACTGGGGCCCTCATGCAGGGTGGCTTTAGCTTTCGAGCAGAGGTGAAGATGTGGGACAGTCTCCCACAGGCTAGATATAGTCCTTGTAGTTGAATGTAAATTCAGAGCACCAGGAGTTCCCTGAGGGAGTGTGGGGGCAGCCCTGCCTGCACAGGCTTCTAGAGGTCTGGGTGGGAGTTGTAAGCTGTGATTCCATCTTGGCCTGGGCAGGGCTGACAGTGAAGCCCAGCAGCACTCACCAGTGTATGGGGAAAAGAACTTGACAATGGCTGGCTCTCTGCTGAAGGTGTCGTTTCCACAGGGTTCACAGCCATCATCATATTGATAGCTGTCCAGAACAGACACCTGGTCAGGCCTAGAGAAAGACAAGGCAAGAGGTGGCCCTGGGGCTGTGAGAGCTACCTGAGTAGATGCCCACCCAGCCGGAACCTCATCCTGGAGCCCTGTAATATACATTGCTACCCCTGCTCTGTAAGGACCTCCCAAGTAAAAGAGGCTCACCTGGGCTCTGCAAACCACTCTCCGCCTCTTTAGCACAGCTTTGAGGTCTGCACATCCCTGAGTTTGTATTCTCAGGCTTTGACAGTGTAGGGCTTTACCTGTACACAAAAAGGTACTGTTCCTTGTAGCTTTTGCGGCCCAGCGGCTCACTGACTACATAGCGATAGGTGTCAGGTTTGTCCCTGGATAAAGGAAACCAAAGGTACTTTTTCACCATCGAGGGAGCCTCCTGGCATCTGATAGCAGGGCTCCAACAATGGAGCACAGAGGGCATGAGACTGCGAATGGTTGTCATTACACTCTAGGACTCCAGCACTGTCACTTACCGATTGAGTTCATCCAGTAGCTTTCCAACAGCAACCAGGTGGCTGTCTCTGACCTCTTGGATGACAGCAATGTCATAGCGGCTCAGGATCTGGGGGTAGGGCCACAACCGCTGAGCAAGACAGGCTGGGTAGGCAGGGCCGGATCAGACTTTGTCCCTCCCGCAGCTGCTGCTCTTCCTTCCACACAGCTCTCCTGCCAGGTGTGGATGGTGATCTGGGCTGACAACCCTGACATCCACCCAACTATGGTAAGACCCCAGGTTCACTGTGGTCCCTAGCTTCCCTGATAGCACGTCTGCTCTCAGGCTCCGGCCACTGTGGACTTACTTTCACAAAGTATACAGAGAGGGTAGCATTGGACATCTTAGTCTCCCCAAAAGACCGGATGTTGAAGGCTGCAATTCTCAGAGTCCCAGCCAGCTGCAGCAGGTTGGCCAGGGTGAGCAGTGTTCCCATTAGCCCTGTGTACCGCATCCTGTGAGATTGAATGGTCAGGACAAAGAAGCAGTGAGGCTCCCATCCCCATCAAAGACTAAAGCCTAGCTTGTGCCGAACAGAGAGACGCCCTCAGCCCTTCCCCTGCACTCACCTGAAAGCCTATCCGAGACGGCTGCAGCAGTCAGAACAGACCTGCTCTGTTGGTGCGATGAGCCCCCGAGTCTGCTCTGGAACTGTGGATGAACAGGGTGAGTTCACTCACGCCTGACACTCACAGATGTCTACAGAGATGATGAGAATTCTGGTACTAACCTGGAGTATTCTGATAGTAATTTCTCCTTTTGCTTTTAAAGGAAGATTCTTTTTACAAAATGTATAAAGGAAAAAACCAAAAAGCCGTGTGGAATTGCAGACCTGCTAGCTCTCAGGGTCACTGTCCAGGCAATGCCAACCTGCCGTGCTCTGCCAGTTTTAAAGGTTCAGGCAGTAATGACCTCCTCAGGGCGCATGTGTACCCTTCACCTAAGAGCACAGAACAATGGGGCTGCCTGTGTGGCCATCCCATTGGGCCCTGGGCAGGCTGATAGCACGTGCCGACATCAACAGACAAGGTGCCTCTTACTGTAAAAACAGTCTGATAACGTGTTTATGCATGGTTATAAAACCTTGTGTCCTTTGCCCATCCTGCCCTCACTACCAGGGGTGGGTCGTAGGAATTGGAGGCAGGGCTGGCTGCATTAGCTCATCTACTTACGTCTGGTCTAGGGGGTTAATGTCACCTTGTAGCCACAAGCAAGTTCCAGACACCGACATGTTCACCATGTGTTCTCAAGACAGCTGCTCTGCTCTGTGGCTAAGGAACCCCTTACCTCCAAGGAGGTGAGATGCTAGAGGCTCCAGGTGGGAAATGCTGGGTGATAGAAATTCTTCCTGGGCAAACAAGGAGCTCAAGGGATCCCCGAGTATCTGCATCACAAGACAGAGTAACTCAGGGCTGGGTCTTGCCATTTTTTTCAATCCTTGATAGCTCCTTTGTGTTTAATCCCCTAGGGCTCTTTAACAAGCTACCACAGTTCCATGAAAGCTCTGTAGCCATGGGTTCAGCACCCAGGTGTGTGCAGGGCCATATGCACCCCACCTAGGGGAAGATCCTTGGGTCAGCTATCCCTTTCTCTGATGATGGAACTGCATTATGTTCCTCTTGGGTATGGACAAGATAATGTCCCATCACCCTAGTCCTATCCTTCCTTGCTCCTCTCCCCTAAACTGCACATGGAAGCCAGAGGTTGACACATGTATCTTCCTCTCTCTCCCTCCACCTTAGTTTTTGAGACAGGGTTTCTCACTAAATCTAGAGCTCAGCAAATTGGCTAGATGGACTGGCCAGCAATCCCCAAGAATCTCACATGTCTGCCTCCTAGTACTGGGATTACAAGCACATGCTGTCATACTAGTCTTACACGAGAGTTGCAGATGTGACTCCGGCCCTTATGCTTCTAGTGAACACTTTACCAACTGAGCCATCTTTCCAGTTCCCACAAAGTTCTCTTTTGCCAAGTATTAGGGTGTGGACATCTTTTGGGGATACCGTTTATCCCTCCATCAGAAACTCTGTGCTGAGGGGATTTTGGCTCTCCATGGATAACACAAACATGTTATAGAGACTGAACCTTCCTGATGAAGGGCTTGTATGCCCAGAGAGAATTGGAAGTAGCACATTAGAATGGGTAGCTACAGGAGGTTGGATATATCCAGAAGCAGGACAGCCTAGAGGTCAGGAGTCGGCAAGAGGCCAAGGTCAGCAAAGGGCCTGCCAGCTGGCCAAGGCACCTGGTGTGCGTATGAAAGGTAAAGACATCTCAGGGAAGCCAGTGGCACTGGAGCACATCTCCTGTGTCTCTCACATGCACAAATCAGAGATCCAATCACCCAGCTGCCAGAAAGCCCATCTTCATATTCTGGTCCTCCTGCCTCCGCCTTGCACGTCCTGGAATTCTGTGCTGAGTTTACAGGCGCTTGCTAGTCGTTAGGTGCTTGGCAGCAAACTCCACCCCGGCCCCATGTGAGTCTTTTCAGAGCTCTGCATGCCCAGGCTTCGGCTCCCCACCCGAGGCTGGGATAGACGGGAGTGTGTCAGCGCCCGCCCGGTTCCCACCCACCCAGCAAGGCAGCACGACTCCTATTTTTCTATCTTGGTCACACATTTGAGAGATTGTGGTAGGAATGGGAGCAGAGCAATGTGCAGAGAAAGGTGGCAGAGACCAGGCAGCTAGACACGAAGCATCAGTAAGCTCCGACACGGATGGCTTTGGCAGAGGGGGGCCCCACTCCTCTGTTTCTCAGCATCTGGTAGCTAAGGGCAAGCCTGCCATCCACTCCCTACCCCTGGGAGCTCATAGGGACCCCTATTTCCTTCCAGCCAAAAGAAAGGTCAGGGCTTATGGCTTCCTTCGGCAGCAGCTGGGTCCTGAGCCCCAATTGCACATGGTGGCCCCTCACCTGGACCCCCTGGGAGCCACTCAGCTAGGTTACGTTGGAGTAAGGATTCTTGGCCTGCTCTGTGGTTGGAAGGTCAGTGGACACAGGACTTGTAAGTCTAAACAGAGTTTACTCCTCTTAGAAGCAAAGAAGCCTCTGTATGTTACACAGCCTCACCTTTCTCTCCAGTGTTCCTTCTCTTCTGTGTCAGCTGCTGCTGTGCAGTCAGTGGCCTCAAAGCTCAGGGTGCAGAGCAAGTCATTCTCACAGGCCTGTTCTGTGTATAGGCCTGTAGGCCAGATGGCATGTCTTTGTCCCTGAACTGCACTAGGACAAAAAGGGGGAAGTGGAAACCCCACTAGAGAAACGGGGATATGATGCTGTCTCTGCCATGCTGAACATCAACAGTAGGTCAGGAGCACACTCTGGAGGTGCAAGAACAGACACCAGGAAGGTAGAAGCTGAGTGCTTCAGTCAGATCAACAAGGAAGTATGTGCTGACAGCCAGTGGCCATAAGGAACACTGGCCACTTTTTCAGATCAGGTGAGCTTTTTAAAGGTCAACTCTGATGATTTACAATGTTCTCTTTAAATTACTCTTGTCACAGATACCGAATGGGGAAATAACGAATAGCAATGGATTATTAAAGTGTGAGCCAAGTCAAAGGATATGGGAGAAAATCCTCTTAAGCCCTGTGACCAAAGCAAGTGATCCCGGTGGGGCGGGCCACGGTGGGGCAGGCCACAGCCGGTGCTGCACTACCCTCACACAGAGAAGGGGCACAGAGTAACTCAGCGGGCGGTGAAGCGAACACGCCTGCATGTCAGACATGACATCGCTGCCTACCTCTTTCTATGGTGTTCTGTATCTATCCATGTGGCCTCTGCTGTGGCAGCTTCTGAGAAAACATTACTGTGAAATTTGATGTAGACCAAGGCAAGATGGCAGTTTCAAAGTCTCTTGCAAGTGGACATATCCCCGGAATAGTTATGGTTAAAAATAAAGTTTTTCTTTAGATTTTACGTGTGGGTCAGTGAGATGGGTCAGTGGTTAAAGGTACTTGCTGCCGCCCTGACGACCTGAGCTTAGTCCTTAGGCTCCACGTGGTGGAGAGAGCCATGCCTGTAAGTTGTCCTTTGACACACATGCTTTGGCATACCCTTATACATAGTAAATGCATACAAAATTTAAAATATGCATGGTTCTGCACACCTTTAATCTCAGCATTCAGAAGGCAGAGATAGGAATTCTCTGAGTTTCAAACCAGCTTAGGCTATATAGTTTCATGACAAAAGAGCTACATAGTGAGACCCTGTCTTGAAACAAACAAACAAAAAAATCAAAAACAACAAAAACCCAGACAGGCAGTAGTGGTGCACTCCTTTAATCCCAGCGCTTGGGAGGCAAAGGAAAGTGGATCTCTATGAGTTTGAGGCCAGACTGATGTACAGAGTTGAGTTTCAGGATTTCCAGGGCTACACGGGGGAAACCCTGTCTCAAAAAAAGCAAACAAAATGAAACAATAATAATAATAATGTATGTGTGCTAACTTTTCCAAATGTCTACTATAAACTGTAAGGCCATAAATCCTGATTGGGTTCGCCCACCTAATAGACATCCATCTGTGGGTGATTTCCTGTGACTTACTACCAACCTTTGCTAAGTTGTGTTTCCCTGAGAAAGCCTGGGAAGCTGTGAGCTGGAGAGTGGTCATGCATTCTGCTTGCCTTAGCACCCCTTCATTCTGGGCTGTGTCTGTGTCTTTGTCTGTGTCTGTGTGTCTGTGTCTGTGTGTCTGTGTCTGTATGTATTTACAAAAGCTTGAACATCTCACAGAGACATTACGTTCCATAAACCATTCTAAGAACCCTTGCAATGCATTAAGCATTTTACCTGTATTAAATACATGCGTTTGTATTGACATGAAATCAGCAACAGGAGACGGGATGGACTTGTCACACCAAACTGACAAAGTTCAATTCCTGCAATCCACGCAAAGGTTTGGAAAACAACTGATTCTCAAAATTGTGCATGCTTGCCCCCCCACACACACACACTGTGATAAGGGGGAAGGGAATACCAGCAACCTCTGGAATGATAAGGAACAAACTTTTCTCCAAAACAACAAAGTTGAGACTCAGCAGCTGGCCCTACCATCTTCATAAAAAATGGCACAGCTGAGCACCATTATCCAGAGGGAAAGACTTCCCACAGATAAAAGACAAGGAGGCAGACTTTGAACCCCAGTTCTACAGTCCTTGGTGATGGCCTAGGGTCAGGGCCACTGATATCACTGATATCAGACAGCCAGTGTTCTGTGCTTTGGCATTAGAGAGTACAGTGGCATGGAGGAATGACTCATGGCCAGACAATCTTGAGTCTGGTCAGACCTCTATCAGGAGCATCTAACCTTGTAACACAGTGACACGACTCGGTCCATAACTGTGTTGTGGCTGCATTCATAACTATCTGGGATATGTGTTGGATACACCTGTGTCTGTATCTAATGCCAGCCTCCAGCAACTAGAGGGGACATTAGCGTTACTGTGAAGACACAGCTGAGCCAGATGGGGACACAGTATCACCAACAAATTAGACTTGATGACTGCAATGTTGATGTTTATTTAGATCCTGAAATCAGTAATCTTTTCTTTCTGTTTGTTTGTTTCTTTGTTTGTTTGAGACAGGGTTTCTCTGTGTAATAACCCTGGATGTCCTAAAACTCACTTTGTAGATCAGACTGGCCTTGAACTCATAGAGATCCACCTGCCTCTGCCTCCTGAGTGCTGGGATTTAAGTTATGTGCCACCATGCCGGGCTAAAATAGTAATCTTTTCATCTTATAAACATTTAACAAACCAACCATTTGAGACAAGTAGCAAACCTGTAGGTACAGGAATATACTCCTAGCTACTCATGGGGGGAGGGGGGGACACAGGAGGATCACATTCCAGCCCAATTTGGGCTGTACAAGTTCAGTACAAGCTTGAGCAACTTACTGAGACCTTGTCTCAAAATAAAAAGTTAAAAAATAACTTAGCTCAACAGTAGAGTACTTGCCCAGTGTGTTCAAGGTTGTAGGTGCCCCAAACACACACAAGAGGCTACAATCAAGTAGTCTTAAATTTAAGTTTCCCTAGTATTCAAAATTAATTTTAAAAGAATGGGGCCTGATGAGTGAACAGTTTATGGATTCCAGGTTTGGTTAATGGTGCTGGGGCTACACCACCAGCCATAAGCTACTGTGTGTCAGGATGAGTCTGACAGGGTAGCCCCAAAGGCAGGAGACAGAGGCATGTAAGATAATTGATTTTTATGGTCTGGATGTATTAAAATTTCCCATGATTAATTTTTAAATTTTATAAATTAAAAAAAAACATGTATTTTTGGGACATGGTCATTCATATTTCATAAAAAAATTTAGAAACCCTTTTTTAAATTTCCTTAAAACAGAAAGCCCTGAGTCATACAGGCTGATACAGTGTGGCATCCAAGAATAGACTTAAGAATGAAAGCTCAGTTATTTATCTCTGAGATTTGCATCTCAGAGACAGGGAGGTAAAGTCTTGCCCATGCAAACAGTGAGCAGCTGGGGTCTGGGGTGGGGGGAGGGAGTTTGAGATGAGGACTAATGGCAACTGATGTGGATAGCTCTCTGGCCTTGCTGGGCTAGGAATGCCACCCCTAACCTCAGATGGGCACCCTTACCTTCCAGTCATAATAGACCATAGGTGGCAGGCACTACTGCCTTCCCTGCCATCAGTCATGGTGGCCCCACACACCTCCAGGTTTCTCATCCCTGAGACCATCCTCAGAGCTTGTTCTCCAGATGCGCCCTGACTCCTACCTCTCCTTGTAGTGTGTCTACACTAACTGCATTAGCAATGGCCCTACCGCATCCTTGCTCATCCACAGGCCTCCCAGAACACCTCCTACATTTGTAATCAGATCTTCGATCACATTCTTCTCCTACTTAACATCTGTTGTCACGTTCTCATTGCCCTCCCCATGAAATCCAATGCATACCATGACCTAAGGGCTGAGGGCACCAGAGCTCAAAGCCTTTTACTTCCCCTTGAGCATTGGGTCCGTTCTTGTCACTCCAGGTTTGGTTTAAATGTGACCTCTTCTAGCAAAACCATCTTTCCCTGTAGTCCCTAGCCCCAGCTACAGCTCAGCTTCCATTTCCTCATGGCCCATGTCACCTGTTTATTTTAAGGTGCTGAACACTTGTTTATTCTTGTTTCCAGCCAGCTCCTTGTCAAGACCAGCTTCCTGAGGCAGAGGCCATGTTTCTCCTGTCTGTGGAAGTCTCTGGTGCCTTCAACCCATCACACAAAGCTGTGGGATGACTGAGCTGCAAGCTCTCGTACTCTGCTCCTTCCAGAGCTACTGCCTCCTGATATGCATCCCTTGTCTGGGGACCCTGCAGAGACAGGAGAAAGCAGTAGGGATACCCAAATAGCACCCACTATATCCATGGCGCTGACCAGAAGCTCCCAGGGGTGTGGTAGCTGCTGTAGCCACAGGACTGTTTTCTGTCAGCCACAGGATATACTCCTTGGGGTCAATGTCCACTGATCCCTTAAACACAGCATCCAGGGACAAAGGCAGTGGCCATATCTTTGCCATGACATTCCTTTGTTTCCAGAGCAGGACCCAGATAGTCCTCAGTTCAGCAAACTGCCCTTGGCCCAGGATCCAACCTAGGCTCACTGGCCCTACTCACTGGAAAGATGCCATTAACCTGAGTGGAAAATTCCTCAGATCAACAGCACCTGGGTTGCTCAGCCCCACAGCTGCTGCACAGTCACGCTTGGCCAGTCATGCGGCACCCAGCACACCAGTGAACAGTTGATGTTCAACTGTATGGCATGTGAGATCAGTGCCACCCCGGGCAGGCTCTGCTGAGGCACCTCCCCAACACACCCCGACCCTTGCTGCCACTGCTACTGACATCATTCTGCTTTTAGGGGACATGTATATGGAAAGGAGGTTATAGAAAAAATGCTGCAGAAGTCAGTGCCCTTGTAGCCTAAGCCCGTGGGCAAGAAGAGAGCTTGTGTTCCCAATGGGCACATGATGCAAAGCTGTCGAGTGTAATGTTACATTTGTACCATCCAATTCATATTGCACAATTTGTTCCTCTTCAATTTCTCTCCACTAATGGCCTCTGACACACACACACACACACTTGTGACCAGTCTCATACTCAACAGGTGTGTGGTTTCAATAAGAATGGCCCCATACTGGCCAGGCAGTGGTGGCATGCGCCTTTTAATTCCAGCACTTGGGAGGCAGAGGTAGGCAGATCTCTGAGTTCAAAGCCAGCCTGGTCTACAGAGTGAGTTCCAGGACAGCCAGGACTACAGAGAAACCCTGTCTCAAAAACACCACCCCAAAAAAAAAAATGGCCCTATAGACTCATATGTTTGAATGCTTTGTCATAAGGGAGTGGAACTGTTTAAAAGGATTAGGAATGGTGGCCTTGCTGGAATATGAGTGACTTTGTTGGAGAAAGTGTGTCACTGGGGATAGGCTTTGAGGTTGCCGAAGCTCATGCCAGACCCAGGCTCCCTCTTAGCCCATAGATCAGGATGTAGCTCTCAGCTGCTGCTCTAGAGCCTGCCTGCATGCCACCATGCTCCCACCATGCTGAGAATGGAGTCAACCTCTGAAACCACAGGCCAGCCCCAATTAGATGCTTTCTTTTATCATAATTGCCTTGGCCATGGCATCTCTTTACAGCAGCAGGACAGAGGATAATCTAAACTCCACAAAAGCTAGGACACAGGCAGTGCACCCAGATTACCACAGCATACCTAGAACCCAGATTAATTACCACAGCATACCTAGAACCCAGATTAATTACCACAGCGTACCTAGAACCCACTGTGTGAAGGGAAGGGCAGCAGACCTTTCCTGGGCTCTGGTGCAGACCACAGCACCTGACATGAGGCATTCCAGCGCAGTCCTCTGTTCTCAGGCTTCACATCCCCAGTCCAGGTGGGTGACAAGTGACCTGTGGCTGAGCGTGAGACTGCAAAGCATGGCTGTAACATGAGAGAGGGTGAAAGAGGCCCTGGGCCACTGCAGATGAAGATGCTCTGATGCTCTGAGAAACCTGACAAACAGTGCAGTGGGCAAAAGCCAGAGAGCTATCGGGCAGCAACTCTCAGGAGTCATGTGCCATCTCCATGGAGAGGAGGCCTCCTACACCCTATCTTGAGTCTTGTACCAGCACTCTGAGGCCAATGGTTCTACAGACAGTGCCCCCTCCGTATAATAACCACTGTTGGTCCAGCTCTGCTCCGCCTTCCCTGGGGGAGGCAGCTGGTCTCGTGGCTGTGCCGGTTTCTACTTTTGTTCTGTTTCAAAAATAAGACATTTCTCTATGTAGTCTTGGATGGCCTGGAATTTTCTATGTAGATGAAGCTGGTTTTGAACCCTCAAAGATCCACCTGTTCTGCCTCCCAAATACTAATATTAAAAGCATGCACCACACCAGGTGCTCTCTGCAGCAACAGTAGGCCCAATCCAGGCAGTCCTGCCTCAGGTGAGGAGAACATGGTTCCCCGGTTCCTTGGAGGGCTTTCCCCACACCCCATGTTCTCTTCTCTTAACCAACCCTTTCTCTGGGGTGAAGACATGCAGCATTCACAAGAAAAACAACAGTGATGACCTCCTAGACATTCATCACCCAAGGCTTGCATCAGAAAGTCGCCCACCTCCCTACCATCGCTGAGGTGACCTGAATCAAGACAGACATAGCCCCAATGCCATGCTCCAGCCACAGGTCTGAGAACAACTCTTAGGGGCAAGTGGAGTTGAAGCACAGGGTACTGGCTGAGGAATGGGAAGGCACCCCAAGGGGGAAATGGGAAAGGCAGCTGCCCAGTGTTAACCCTTAGATGAAGTCTCACAACTCTGGGGCACAGTACTGATCCTTCCGTCTTCTCATTGAGCACCCATGCCCACTTAGGTGAGGGCAGCATTCTGGACTTGTACACCATGCTCACCATGCAAGGGCGGCATTCTGGATTCTGAACTTAGCGGCTTCATCCCAGCGAGGTCAGTGCTTCTCCCCAGCTTGGACAGGAACAGGAAGAGTCCCTAGGAGCTAGGGTAGGTTTAGCTTTTTGTCTTCTGAGCAACTCAAAGGCAGGGGTGGCCAGACATGTAGATTTGTGGGGCCCATGGGTCGCTGGAATAAGGCAGCAGTCCTGTCTTCAAGAGCTCCTTTCCTCTCTTGGGATCCTGGGAGGAGGCATTAAGCTACAGAGGCATCTCAACTCACCAACGACAGCACAGCAGCAAGATGGAAAGACAGGCTGGCTTCCAGCCCTCTATAGACTTCTTGGTAGTCACATTTACATGGTAGCTGGTTATGGAAGAAGAAAATGGAATGTTAGTGGAGTCAGACTCTTAATTTCCTGGTTTTTAGTTTTATCACAGTCCTGACACTGACTCGCTTGTTCTGTTTGTATCAAGAGAGAGCCTGAAACGGCTAGACAACAGAGGCACACAAGGATGCAGCAATTTCAGCAGAGCAGGACAGAGCTCAGAGCCGGGAAAATGAGCTAAGTGAGCCTGTGACTATACCAGCTCTAGCTGGAAGGAGAGCCCAGACCGCAGTGTGGGAGGCAGGGGACCCCTGCGTTCAGAAGGCAGGGTTCAGAGCATCTGAAGTAGCTACAACTAACAGGGTAAAATTGGACAGGAAGTGTAGCCTCTAGGGTCAGGATCTGCGGGGAACTGCCTTGGTGCCTACAGCTCAGATTTACCCATGCTTGGGAAACTATGTGGAAATAGGAAAAACATCAAAACAAGGATATATATATATATATATATATATATATATATATATCACAACTATTGGGTAGCATACCCAGAGGGGGTCACTTTATTTTTATTTTATTTATTTATTTATTTATTTTGATTTTTTTTTTTTTTTTGTTTTTTTTTTTTTTTTGAGACAGGGTTTCTCTGTGTAGCCCTGGCTGTCCTGGAACTTACTCTGTAGACCAGGCTGGCCTCGAACTCAGAAATCCGCCTGCCTCTGCCTCCCGAGTGCTGGGATTAAAGGTGTGCGCCACCACACCCGGCCTCTTTTTTCTTAACATTTATTTATTACATTTATTTATTTCTACATTTTGTGCATACATGTATGTGTATGTGGTCATGTACACCAGTGCATGCAAATGCTTTCAGAGGCCAAAAGAAGGCATAAAATCCCCTGCAGTTGGGATTTACAGGCAGATGTAAGCACCTAACATCATGCTGGTAAGCAAATCTGGACCCTCTCGAAGCAGTTCTCTCTCTCTCTCTCTCTCTCTCTCTCTCTCTCTCTCTTTTGGTTCAGACAGGGTTTCTCTGTGTAGCCTTGGCTGTCCTGGAACTCACTCTGTAGACCGGGCTGGCCTCAAACTCAGAAATCCGCCTGCCTCTGCCTCCCGAGTGCTGGGATTAAAGGCATGCGCCACCACACCTGGCTCAGTAGTGCTCTCAACTGCTGAACCATTTCTCTAACATCTTTTAAATTTAAAAAAAAAAAACTTATTATTATTGGTGTATGACGTATGCATGGGTACAGGCATGGGTGTGTCTCAGTGGACATGTGGTGTCAGAGCACAACTCATAGGAGCTGGTTCTCCCCCTCATCACGTGGGTCCTAAGTGCTGAGTCGAGATCCGACTTGCAGCAAGGACCTTTACCCACTCCACTGTCAGCCGGCCCTAACCATTTAACTGGGCTTTGACTCTGACAAGAATGGAGAAAAGCTGACGGTATTTCAGATGGCCGCAGCTCCTTCGTCTAGCTTGGTATATATGCTTCTCTCCCTGCCGTAGGATGTGGGGACACTGGTCTTTCCAAAATCCAGGATATACTTCTACTTAAAGTCCCTGATAAACTGGACTTTGAAGGTTGGACATGGTGGCGTAAACCTATAATCCCAGCACCTAGGGGGTGACAGAGAAGGATGGCCTCAAGTTTGAGGCCAGCCTGGGCTGCATAGTGAGTATCAGGCCAGCCATAGCTCCAAATCCAGACCCTATCTCAAAACAATTAAATTAAATAGTAAATAAGACTTCACACAATCCTGAGTCCATCTGCCTCTGTTTGGTTTTCCAGCCTCTTCCACCTTTAGCAGGCTTAGTTCTTACAGATGAAGATCAGGTTTTCCAAAGCACTGAACTCACCAAGACATTGCCAGAAGCTAGCTGAGCCATATGGGGCATGCCTAAGGTAACCCTTAATCCCTTGTACCAGGCTGAATCAGGGGACAGTACCAGCAAAGCTCACAGAACCCAAAGGAACTGTTTCTCCTAAATACCATCCTTGATAAAGATTAGCATTAGCAGGGGAGAAAGGCTTGTGTGCCCAGCCTTTCCCAGGGCAGGGAGCATTCAGAGCTGAAAGGTGACAAACTACGAGTCACTATTATAAATTTTCAGAAGACACAACCAAGAATCATAAAACACTTTTAAAAAAACCTTGAGCTGGAGAGATGGCTCAGTGGTTAAGAGCACTGGCTGCTCTTCCAGAGGTCCTGAATTCAATTCCCAGCAACCACATGGTGGCTCACAACCATCTGTAATGGGATCCAATGCAGCCTTTTGGTGTGTGTCTGAAGACAGCTACAGTGTACTCATATAAATAATAAATAAATCTTTTAAAAAATTTTTAAAAATTAAAAATTAAAAAACAAAACAAAACAACAACAAAAAAAAAACCTCACTGAAAGCCGACCCAGAAACAAGTGTGGTCAAAAAGACGTAGCCAGGGACTGTAACTATGCTTCATACAGTCAGAAGTTATGTGAGTACAAGGAAGGAACAGGGAGTAAAAAGAGTCCTTCAGAGGAAATATATCTGAAATGAAAAAAAAAAAACCAAAGGTACAGGGGCTGGAAAGATGGGTTAGAGGTTTAGAGCACTGGCTGCTCTTTCAGAGAACCGGGATTCAATTCCCAGCACCCACATTGGTGCTCACAGGCACCTGTAACTCCTGTTCCAGGAGATTTGATGCCCTCGTCTGACCTCCACAGGGACCAGGTTTACATGTGGTAAACAAACATGCATGTGGGCAAAGCATTTGTACAATAAAAATATAGATATAAAAAATTGTAAGCAGTATGCTAAGTGAGTTAACAGCAGATAAACAGGGAAAAACAAGAGATCGGTGATTTGAAGACCCAGCAATATAAACCATTCAAATAGGCACAGAAAGAACATGTCTGTCCCACCAGGCAGCGGAATGTGTGCATGGCTGACAACCCCACACAAAGGAAGCTAAATACATCTGAAGAAGCAACAGAAACTTTAAATTATAAACTTACAGACCTGAGGTCAACTGTACCAGATAAACTCTAAGAAACCTGTAGCCTCCCCCAGCCTTGAGCAGGCTGGCTCAGACCTGTTCCACCACTGTGAATGAGACCACCTAGGGTGGAGTCTTCCAACCTAGATAAGTCTCCGGGACTCTGCTACCTGCTGAGAGACTGAACCTGTTCTCCTGACAGTGTCCTGTCGAGATCCTGGCATGGTGAGGGATGGGATTCCCCTCCTTTATAAGCTCAGACTCTTAAGTAAACTTTGGGCCTTGATCAGTATCTTCGTCTTGGTCTCGTTTATTTCTCCCATGCAACCCCAGCCTCCCTTTCGGGAACCTGGTGCGTGTAGCTGCGGGTGGCTACAGAAACCTGTTCTATTCTAGTCCTTACACTAAGAAGCGTCTGCAAAGAGCCATATGGGAAAATCAAGTGTGCACACCAGACCCAGAAACAGTGAGACAGATGCCAAGATAAGCTAAGAAGCCCATGCACCAGAGCAGGCCGCACAGGGCAGAAATAAAGGCCACGGAGGCAGGGGTGTGGACAGAGCTGCTCTCTCAATGGAGCTCCATCTCCCATCACCACACTTTAGCTGAGACTCCCCCTTCAGAGGCCCATCCCTCCCATACCAGAACCAGCTATGTGTACATGTAATAAATAAATCATCTTTCTACTGTCTTCACTGAAGAATCAAATCTTCAGCCAACATCATACTAAATGGGGAAAAATTGTAAATGTCTCTTCTAAAATTATTAACAAAACAGGCTATTTATTCTCTCTGCTCTTTTTCAATATAGTGGCTGAGTTCTTCCTTTTCTTTTCTTTCTTTAACTAATTTATTCTTCTCTCATATTTTACATTCTGACCACTGTTTCCTCTCTCTCTTCTCTTCCCAGCCCCCTCCCCGCCCCCCAGATCCACTCTTCCTCCATTTCCCTTCAGAAAAGAGCAGATATCAACCCAGGGATATCAACCAAACATGGATAACAAGTTATTATACAACTGGGCACAAGCCCTCATATCAAGACTGGGTGAGGTAACCCAGTAGGAGGAAAGGGGTTCCAAGAGCAGGCAAGAGCCAGAGACACCCCACTCCCATTTTTAGGAGTCCCACAAGAACAGCAAGCTACACAACCATAGCATGTATGTAGAGGAACTAGCATAGACCATGCAGGGTCTGATTGTCACTTCAGTTTCTGTGAGTTCCTGTGAGTCCTGCTCAGTTGATTCTGTGGGCTGTGTTCTTGTGGTGCCCTTGATCTCTCTGACCTCTGCAGTTCTTCCTCTCCCTCTTCTTTGTGATTCCCCAAGCTCCACCTAATGTTTGGCTGTGGGTCTCCGCATCTGCTCTTAGCAGTTGCTGGATGCTGCCTCTCTCGTGATGATTATGCTAGACTCCAATCTATGCATATAGCAGAGTATCATTAGGAATCATTTCATTGACTTATTTTTCTTGCTTGCTTGCTTGCTTGCTTGCTTGCTTGCTTGCTTGCTGTGTTTGGCTGTATCCGAGGTCTCTGGGCTCTCCTGCCTCTGCTTCCTGCCACCAGGCAGTATCAGGGGTGGGCTCCCTCTTGTGGCAGGGGTCTCAAGTTCCAGCTGCCATTGGTTGGCTATTCCCATAAATTCTCCATGCACCACCTTTACCACAGCACACTGTGCAGGCAGGACAAATTGTAGGTTGAAGGTTTGTGGCTGTGTTCTTGTCCCAGTCCCCCCCACTAGAATCCTTACCTGGTTACAGGAGGTGGTTGGTTCAGAATTAGTAGGCAGAACAACAAGGTAAGAAGAATACAAATAGGAAGACAAAACAAAACACAACCCGTGACCTCAACTTGCACAAGAGGATGGGCTCTCAAAGGGCCCTAAACACTGCAGGAGAAAGCACTTAATCTGGAAAATCTTTTCAGTCAAGTAGTGGGATACAACCACAGTGTAGAGCAGCCAATAACCTTGTTTTATGCCTCTTGAGATTTGGTCTTTTGCTGTGTATTATAATGCTAAGTGTGGGCCCCAAGACCTGGCTACCCCAGAGACTGCACCTATGTGACCCTGGCCCCGTTATTTCTCTTCTTTTCTTTCTTTCTTTTTTTAAAGATTTATTTGTTTATTATATGTAAGTACACTGTGGCTGTCTTCAGACACCCCAGAAGAGAGCATCAG
>NC_034601.1:266009-308760 GCF_900095145.1 Mus pahari | reverse complement strand
TGGGATTAAAGGCATGTGCCATCACGCCTGGCAGGAGCATTGAGTTCTAGGACAGCCAGGACTACACAGAGAATCCCTGTCTAACCCCGCCCCCCCCCCCAAAAAAAAAAAACCCAAAGCAAAACAAACAAACAAAAAGAAAAAAGAAAAAAAGAAAAGAAACCAGGAAAACAATTCTACTAACCAGAGCCTCAAACATAAAATGCCCAGGACACTCAAAAATAAAACACTCAAGACAGAGGGAAGCCTCTACAGTGAGAAGAAAGGAAGAAAGGAAGAAAGGAAGAATGAATACTTCGAACTGGAGAGATGACTCAGCAGTTAAGAGCACTGCTCTGCTCTTCCAGAGGTTCTTGGTTCAACTCCCAGCAACCACATGGTGGCTCACAACCATCTGTAATGGGATCCAATGCCCTCTTCTGGTGTCTGAAGACAGATACAGTGTACTCAAATACTACATATATAAATACTACACACACACACACACACACACACACACACACACACACACATTGCACTGCAAGACCCAGGAGTATACAGTAGACAATGACTTTCTGAAAAGGACTCTAACATTGAAGGAAATAATAGCAAGAATTTAAGAAATGGAATATATGAAATTAAGAAGCTTCTGCATGAGCTGGGAACTGAGAGAAGGCTCAGTGAATGAAAGTATTTGCCACAAACCATTTGAACCCTCGGGACCCACATAAGAGCCAGTCATGTAAATACCTTGAATGCCAGTGTCCTTCAGGAAAATGGGCAGCAGGGACAAAGGACTCCCCAGAAGTTCAGAAGCTAACTAGCTTGACACATTCAGTCGAAAATCAATGGAGAAATTCTGCTTCAATGTGGAAGGCAAGACCAACTAATGGTGCTTCAACACATACTTGCATTTGTGAACACACACACACACACACACACAACCCACAAACACACCCCACACACCCCTCTACACAGTAAATGAAACCATTAAGAGAATGAAGAGAGAATACAGAATGAGAGAAAATCTGTGCCAGTGACATATGTAGTTAATATCTAGAATATATAAAGGACTAAAACTTAAATAATATAAAAACCCACCCCAAATCAGTCACTAGATGGGTAAATGAATTAAACAGAAAGATATCAAAAGTACAAACGGAGCCAGGCGTGGTGGCGCACGCCTTTAATCCCAGCACTCGGGAGGCAGAGGCAGGCGGATTTCTGAGTTCAAGGCCAGCCTGGTCTACAGAGTGAGTTCCAGGACAGCCAGAGCTACACAGAGAAACCCTATCTCGAAAAACCAAAAAAAAAAAAAAAAAAAAAAAAAAAAAAAAGTACAAATGGGACCCTACCTGCTATACTACTTCAGGGCCATGTGGAGACCTATGACGATAACCTCAGTAGGGTCCCCCATTCTGGCATCTACCTCTGAGCACAGTGCTGGGTCTTGTGCTTCACCTCCACAGGGCAGCACCATTCCTAATGTGACCCCAGCCTCTGCCACCTAAGGATCACCTGCAGAAACAGTGACCCCTGCATGGATTTCTGCAGCTCAGCAGCAAGCATCATCTATGCCCACAACAGGCTTTACTCCTGAGCTGCACCTCTCCCTAGCTGAGCTGAGCTGACTTATGAAAACACATTAGGACATCAACAGAGTGGTGCCAAGACTGAACCCCATCCAACTGGTCCATACCCGACAAGCTGGGGTAAAGCAAATAAGGAAGTAAACACCCACTCAACAAAGGCTAGACCAAGTCCTATTACAAGACACAACATGAACAACCAAAACAGTATCTCAATGTTCCCCCAAAAAGGCAATTAATCCATTTCTTTTAGATTTTCTAGTTTAGTGGAATATAGGTTTTTAAAGTACCTTCTTTTTCTCAGCCCTTGTCTTAGTCAGGGTTTCTATTCCTGCACAAAACATCATGACCAAGAAGCAAGTTGGGGAGAAAAGGGTTTATTCAGCTTACACTTCCACATTGCTGGTCATCACCAAAGGAAGTCAGGACTCGACTCAAGCAGGTCAGGAAGCAGGAGCTGATGCAGAGGCCATGGAAGGATGTTACTTACTGGCTTGTTTCCCCTGGCTTGTTCATTTTGCTTTCTTACAGAACGAAGCACCACCAGCCCAGGGTTGGTCCCACCCACAACGGGCTGGGCTCTCTCAGCCCGAACCCCAGATCACTAATCAAGAAAATGCCTTACAGCTGGATCTCATGGAGGCATTTCCTCACGGGAGGCTCCTTTCTCTGTGATAACTCCAGCTTGTGTCAAGTTGACACACAAAACCAGCCAGCACAGTCCTGATTTTGATTAGGTTTTCAGGTGTACCCTAAGTTACTAATATGAGATCCCTCCAGTCTTTAGATATGGTCACTTAGCAGCCTCTTAGGACTGCCTTCATGTCCCATAGATGCTTGGTATTTCTTAATAGTGCACCTCGACACCTTGGTAAAACAAACAAACAGTACCCCCAAAAAGTAGACAAGAAGAGAAAATATAAGTCAGGGCTAAAGTAGAAATTTAGAAAGAAGCAATGCAGGGAATTGGTTCTTTAAAAACATTAACAAGACCAACAGGTTTTTAAAGGTGTGACCCAGCAATGCTGCTTTGAGGTTTCAGAGCGGTATTTCATGTTCATAGAAACATCATTCACAATAGCTAAGAATGCAAAGTCGTGCAATCCATAGATTATAAGCTTGATATATAGATACATCATGAAATTAAATCAGAATTACAAAGATTCTTCTGATGCATGTTATAATATGTATGCACATGTGTATATGTTGTGTGCATGGGGGCACAGGTGGGCATTTGTGTGCTTGTCTAGCAGGTGGAGGTCAGAGAACAACTTTCAGGAGACAGTTTTCTTCTTCCACCCTGGGTTCCAGGTGCTCAGACTCAGGCTTGTGAGGTATTTGTCAACTTGACACGAGTCATTTGGAAAGAGATAACCTCAACTGAGAAATGCTTCTATCAGGTTGTCCTGTAGGAAAGTCTGTGGGTCACTGTCTGGATTAATGATTGATATGCAAGAGGCAAGCCTAAGTGGGCAGTGCCATACCTTTGTCCTGGGTTGTAAAAGAAATCAAACTGAATAAGTCATGGGAAGAAAGCCAATAAGCAGCACCCCTTGGAGCCCCTGCTTCAGTTCCTGCCTCCAGGTTCCAGTCCTTGACTTTCCTTCTTGAAGAACTGGAAGCTGTTTTTAGTCGTGGTGTTTATCACAACAATGTAGGGAGTGGTTCTGATGCTTTGATTGGGAATCTCCATGTGAACACTGAAGGTCTTGTTCCCCAAATGGTTCTTGATTGACCAATAAAGATGTTAGTGGCCAATGGCTGGGAGAAAGAGGCAGGACTTCCAGGTTCCGCCAGGCAAGTGAGGGGACACAGGAGTAGGAAAGAGAATTCATCATGCTTTGGAGGCCGAGAGAACATGTGAGGTCTCGGCCACTTCCCCGACTGAACCTGGGGTAGCAAACGAAAGATTAGAAATGCAACTAAACTGAGGGCAGATTTAGAGGTGTTGAGCTGGGAGTGAAGGTAAGGGCACATTAGCCGCAGGAGGTTTAGAAGTGTCTGGCCATTGAGCTAAAGAACCATTATTAAAAATAAGTTTGTGTGTGTGTGTGTGTGTGTGTGTGTGTGTGTGTGTATTTCATCCAGGCTGATGGCTGGTAGTGTGGTCCACCCAGAGCTTAGAGTGGGGTAGTAGAAATGACACTACACAGCAATGAAAGCACACCGAGACAACCTCTTGGCCGACACACACTTTCTCTTTCAAGTAACTTAAAACAACCCGATATTAACCTAACCATAATATTATATACTATGACTTTTTTGTACCCTTACTCATGGCATTAATATTGCTTTCAGTTTTCAGATTTTGTTTCTGAACAAAGAATAAGGCCACAATCAATATCCTTGGTATATACTGTCAGGTCTAAAGAAAACTCCATTTCCCCAAATTCTGATAACTAGACAAAAGCCAGCATTTTTCAGGAACATGTGAATCCAAAAGGAGCCATTTCCCTTATCACTGGTAGAAGGGGCAAGTGGCTGGCTGTGGTACCTCTTAGCATGCCTCAGCTCTCTCAGTGCCACAACTGCCTGTTCCACAGTTCAGAGTCAGCCTTCTAGCTCTTCTTCCCACCTTGCTCCTGACCCTAAACTTCCCTAGGTCACAGGCTTCCCTCCCCATAGCTGCTCATTCTCAGGGCAACCCTGTTATTTTGCTCTCTTTGGCCCTCTCTCTTTCTTCATCTCACCCCCCTTCTCCTACTCTGTCCCTGCTTGTCTCTTGGCCAGTTCAGTCTACTACTGGCCATGTTCAGTCTGCTGCTTTCTCTCTCTGCCCTGGATCCTTCCAGATGCCTCTGACTGTCCTCTACCTCATATCTACATTAAAAACCTCACCTTAACCACACCATGGAGTACTTGTGCTATCAGTTTCTATATGTAACTCTCTATATATCTTAATGTATGTATATCTGTAAAATATTCCAAGATAACTTTCTGGGTCAAAGGGTAAAGTTTTTCTTTTTACCTCTGCTCTTTTCTAGTGTGTGCGTGGTATATAGTATGTGCAAATGAGGGATGGGTGTGCATGCATATTCCTGCATGTTTGGAGGCCAGAGAACAGTGGGTGTCTTAATTACTTTGACATAGAGTCTCTCATTGAATCTGGAGCTAGGCTGAAGGCCACACAGCCCCAGCAATCCTCCTGTCTCTCTCAGATGTGCTAGGGTTATAAGCACACATAGTTACACCTGGCTTTTTACATGTGTACTGAGGATTCAAATTCAAGTTCTCATGCTTATGCCACTCTAACCCACTTCCCCATTGCCCTAGTGCAACGACGAAGGGTATTTTCAGTTTTAATTCTTTCTTTACAGGTTCCCTGCTGAATATCAAGTGGCATTTGTGGGTTTGATTTCAATTTTCCTAATGATTAATAAAGTAGACCATGTACATTTTAGCCATCTGTATTTTGTATTTTTTTGACAAATTCATTAAAATCTTAGGACTATTTTCTAGTTGGATTGCCTTTTGTTGAGTTACATAGATTCTTTTAGGGGATGGGTATGAACATGTGTCTGTAGGTATATGCACATGTGTGCAAATACATTTGTGTGCTTGAGGAGGGCACGTAAAAATTGTTTTAGAAAAGGAGGACTCATATATGAAGATGAAGATGGATGGGTGTTTCCAGAAGAGAAGGAAAAAAAACTAGAAAGCATTTGCAAGTTATAAAGAGCTGAGTAAGTTATTTAAAGAACACAGAAGATGAAACTTAAAGTTACTACATATGGTTTAAGATCAACAATTACAAAAACTGACAAAAATGTATGTCAAATAAAAATTTTTTTAGAAATATTTGGCTAAAGCCGGGTAGTGGTGATGCACACCTTTAATCCTAGCACTTGGGAGTCTTGAAAAAAAAAGAAGAAATATTTGGCTATTAAATGTCATACCGTAGTTAAAGTAGCAGAGTGGTGCAGCTGGTCTGCTTCCTTAGCCGTGCTTGGAGGCTGTTGTCATACTGTCAGGAGGACTAAAGGGGAGAAGGTTTCCCCTTGCTCTCCAAGGTCAACGAGGTCCCAAAGAACTGTGGGCCATCTGTACAACTGTGAAGTCACCTCAGTGAACTCTAACCAGCATCCACTGTACAAAGGAAGTCACTACACAGTAAAGATTTCTTCTACACACCCTTTTGGTTTTTTGAGACAGGGTTTCTCTGTGTAGCCCTGGCTGTCCTGGAACTCACTCTGTAGACCAGGCTGGCCTCAACCTCAGAGATCCGCCTGCTAAATTAAAAGTGGGTGCCACCATTGCCAGACTTATACCACCCCTTTTAATCAGCTTAGAGCTGATTAAAAGTTAAGATAGAGCTGAGCCCCCAAACCTCTAAAGCAGTTTGGTAACCTCTGGAAAGGGGGCTAATCAGCCGCTCAGCTACCCCTCCTCTGCCACTGGGGCATTTGTCAGGACTACCCCTCCTCTGCCACTGGGGCATTTGTCAGGACTACCCCTCCTTTGCCACTGGGGCATTTGTCAGGACTACCCCTCCTCTGCCACTGGGGCATTTGTCAGGACTCACAGCTGGAATCGCCAGACTGAGGGCTTGGTTGCAAAGTATTTGACCACATTGTGAATTGTGGACTTAGATTTTTCAAAACCTACTTTTATAAGGGTTCTTAAACGCTTTGACCCCCATTCTAGCCCACCATCCAAAGGTAGGTGAGAAAAAAATGGTAAACAGAACAAGTGGATGAGCGCTGGGACCTAGGAAAAATGTGAATGCCTAAATGGAATGGTAAGGCCTAGGTGGCTGCTTACCTGAACAGTCTGCCATTGTAACCAACTTTCTCCTGTGTGTCTGCTGTTACTAGGAAACCTTTTCTTTTTTCTACTTCCTTTTATTTTTTTCTTAATTAGAAACTAGGAAACTTTCTAATGCCAAGGCTGATTACATATTCTGTCATGTTCTGTGCCCCTGAAAACCAATCATGATAGAAGTCAGTAGACCTGCTTTGTATAGTTATCCACAATAAGCTTGGACCTGAACCAACCACCCAGCAGCACTTCCCGCACCTGTGTGTAAGCTTTTATGGTATAAGCTACCCCTGGGATGGACCCCAACAAAAGAGAGACACCTGCACCAATATAAGAAACTATTTGGAATAAGACTTCCATTTTGGGTAGTGGTCTAGTAAAGTTTAAGTTCCCAAGACCTCTCTGGGAACTAACATCCTACTTGGCAGAAAAAGACTGACATCCTGGTTGGCAAGTAAAGACATGAATGTTAGACAAGGCCTGTCCTGGTTGACAAGTTAGGACATCAATATTATTAGACAAGGCAAGTCCCCTGCCACAGCTGAATACCTCAACCAATGGGAGTAGGATAAATGTACAACAAAGACATGTTCCTAAGGAAATCCCCCATCCCTAAATCCTGATTGTGAAATAAACTGGCATAGATGTTTATGGATTTGGGGCTTAAAAACCCCATAGGATCTTAACTCAGGGTCATGGTTCAGATCCCGAATCTGGACCGTGTCCTTGGTTGACCAGTCCTGGGGCGTATGCTCAACGACTTATCCCTGTCTGACTGAGATCTGTGTCCATGTGGTTTCTTAGGTGATTCCTGAACTGTGTGGACCTGCTTAGAAGTGGGTTTTTTGGTGTGACTCCAACCTCCATTGTCAGGACACCAGCAGTCCAGTTCAGTAGTTCAGAATACCAAACACAAATCAGCCGCTGTGGCACAATCCAGCAGAAACCACCAGGCCTCCGCTGAATTGGCAGGAGTTGGTGGGAGCCACCAGGTCCAGCCAGAATGCCTTGAGAAGTTCTCTGCTGTGCCTTTCTCAATGGAGTGAAGATCAGTGGAGATTTGGGACCAACCAAGCATTGCAAGGCTAGCTATGCAAGCACCCCTATCACTGTCTGTTGAGTCCTATTTATACTCCCTCCAAACATCACGTGCCCTCTCACGGGTCTTGCCTCAGCAAAACTCCATGTGAGTCTGCATCACGTGACACAACCAAAAACTTCCACTTGAGTGAATCCCGAGATTGTGTTATTTACTGGAAAAAACAAAACAAACAAACAAAACCCTGTTTCTAGTTGTGCTGTGGCTCAGCTCTTAGCACAAACTTTTTTTTGTTTTTGTTTTTGTTGTTGGTTTTTTTTTGTTTGTTTTTGTTTTGAGACAGGGTTTCTCTGTGTAGTCCTGGCTGTCCTGGAACTCACTCTGTAGACCAGGCTGGCCTTGAACTCAGAAATCTGCCTGCCTCTGCCTCCCAAGTACTAGGATTAAAGGTGTGTGCCACCACCGCCCAGCAGAACAAACTTTTAATCCCTTTGGCTGAAATACAGACATTCTCTTAGTACACACCTTTCATCCCAAACAATAAAGAAGCAGTGTTTTAAAGTGATGTCTAAGCCAGGCAGTGGTGGCGTGTGGGACTGTGAAAGGCAGCCTATTTTGGTTGAATAGGGCTTGTTCTAGTGACCCAGTAGAGAACTCTACAAGGGACGGGAAAGTGAGCCACGTTCCCAGAGTCAGATGCCTGAAACCACAGAGTCCACAACTCCATATTTCTGTGACTGTCAGTCACCTAGACAATGTCCCAAGCTTCTGGCATTCTGGCTAGACTCCACCCCCACAGTTACCTGGCAACAGCAAGATAGCTCAGCCCATTATAAGAGGGGCTGTTTGCCCCCTCCTCACTCTCTTTAAGCTCTCACCTTTCTTACTCTCTAGTCCTCCTTCTCTCTCTCCCTTCCCCCCTCTCTCCACGTGGCCATTGCTAGCCTCTCTCTACCATCTCTCCTTTCTCCCTGCCTTTCTACAATAAAACTCTAAAACCATAGACTGTCTCTGTTCATCAAGGCCCACCATGCTTGAACGATGGGATAGGCTTTCTCCTAATGAGCCGATCCTGTGCTCCAGCCAGGGACCTGACCAAGGACTCTTGCCTGTGTGGGAACCATCCAGCGCCCCCTCTCCCCCTGCCCTCTCCTCCCTTTGGCCCCAGGGTTCAGTGCCGCCCGGGGGCGGGGGGGGGCATTCTGTTCTCAGCTCTGCAACAGTATCCAGCGTGGGATGCTGGAGGCTGGGAACCTGGTACTTAGGACTGCCCCTTATCCACCACCTGCTGAGCTGGGGTCAGTGGCCTCACAGCCACCCACCCACCCGGGGCACATGGAAAGCGTACTCAGCAGTCCTCTTGTATCTGCCTGCCCAGAGCACTGGAACTCTGGCAGGACGTGGGTTCTCTCCCACTCCCTCTTTTCCCCACACACACTGCCCTGCAGTGGCGCACGGCTTTTATCCCAGCTCTTGGGAGGCAGAAGCAGGCAGATTTCTGAGTTTAAGGCCAGCCTGGTCTACAGAGTGAGTTCCAGGACAGAGAAACCCTGTCTCGAAAAACCAAAAAAAAAGTGATGTTTACTTGAGTGGCAGACAAAGTGATGAATCACAAAAAGATTTGACAAAATAGGATGTGGCCAACTCTCAAGATGAAAGGAAAGCAGCCGGGTGTGGTGGCGCACGCCTTTAATCCCAGCACTCGGGAGGCAGAGGCAGGCGGATTTCTGAGTTTGAGGCCAGCCTGGTCTACAAAGTAAGTTCCAGGACAGCCAGGGCTATACAGAGAAAACCAAAAAAAAAAAAAAAAAAAAAGATGAAAGGAAAGCAAAGCTACTTGAGGGCCAGTGCAGAGATAGGATAGTTGAATAGAGACAGGTTGGAGAGAGAGAGAGAGAGAGAGAGAGAGAGAGAGAGAGAAGAGATGGAGACAAAACAACACAGAGAATGAGAAGGAGCCAGATTGCCACAGTAGTTTGAGACCAAGCAGAGCAACTCAGGAGAAGCTGAGAGAATCAGGCAGTGTGAAGAGGAGTTTGGGCCAAAACAGCTGAGTTGAACCAGCCAGCCAGAGCTCAGAAAGAATATGAAAGGGTGAGCCTATTCAGCAGTAAATCTGAGAGACTGAAAACATTCTAGAGCTAGATAAGATTGTACAGAGGGTTGAAGCTTCCAGGACTAGGCCAAGGTCAGCAGCCTGAGACAGCGAGCCTGCAAGAGGACATTTACATCAGGGGAACAAAAGCTACTTTTACAAGACTTTTATCAGTTAACCTCTGTTTCATCAGCTCTTGGAAATTCAGATCAGCACAGTATCTTTTGTGACCAACATGATTTCTTGGCTGCTGCAGTATTCCATACTTGGAAGGATTATCTCTGACCCCTGCTAAAGATGGGATTTGTTCCCTCCTCTAAGAAGAGTGCTGCTGGGCTGGTGAGATGGCTCAGTGGGTAAGAGCACCCGACTGCTCTTCCAAAGGTCCAGAGTTCAAATCCCAGCAACCACATGGTGGCTCATAACCATCTGTAACAAGATCTGACTCCCTCTTCTGGAGTGTCTGAAGACAACTACAGTGTACTTACATATAATAAATAAATAAATCTTTAAAAAAAATCAATCAATCAATAAACAAATAAAATATTATTAAAAAAAAAGAAGAGTGCTGCTTCCATACCAATAGATCCAGATGGTTCTGAGAGACCAAACCTACTCTATCTTGAGATCAGACTCCATAAAAAAAAAAAAAGCCTAAAAATTTGATCTACAGCTAAACCCAAGTTACACCCAAGTATCAGAAAGGACCCCATGGCTTATCCTTGACCCATACCCCAGAGTTACTCCTTAACTACTTCCTAACAACAGTCAATCAAAGATCAGCCTAATTGTTTCAGATATTTACTTTCAGACCATTTATGATTGTTCATAGTCTTGTTTCAGAACACCTACCTGTCTGCTTACAATAGTTATTTTATTAGATGATTGCCAGACTAGACACCCCCCACCCCACTTACCCTCACTTCCTGTCCCAATGAAAGTGAGAGACCAAATCTTTTGGGTTCAGACTCCATCTTAGGGAACCTGACCTAAGGCTGAACTCAAATGAACCAACAGGTGGACAGGTACTGTACTGGCTAGTTTTGTGTCAACTTGACATAGCTGGAGTTATCACAGAGAAAGGAGCTTCAGTTGGGGAAATCCCTCCATGAGATCCAGCTGTAAGACATTTTCTCAATTAGTGATCAAGGCGGGAGGTCCCCTTGTGGGTGGTGCCATTTCTGGGCTGGTAGTCTTGGGTTCTATAAGAGAGCCGGCTGAGCAAGCCAGGGGAAGCAAGCCAGTAAAGAACATCCCTCCATGGTCTCTGCATCAGCTCCTGCTTTCTGACCTGCTTGAGTTCTAGTCCTGCATCCTTTGGTGATCAACAGCAGTATGGAAAGTGTAAGCTGAATAAACCCTTTCCTCCCCAACTTGCTTCTTGGTCATGATGTTTGTGCAAGAATAGAAACCCTGACTAAGACAGGTACCTAGCACCAGTTTCCAGGCTACCTCCTAACAAAACCTGCATCTAGTTTCCAGGTTATTCCCCAATAAATTTACACGCCCAGGTTACAAGCCTGCCCCTGATACTTCACTTCCTAACCACAACCAACTAGGAGGAAAACAGAAGTCAGGGTTATGGTTTGGCTCCCAGCACAGCCAATTATGTTAAAGGCCATAATGCACCCCACCCCCATCAGATGTGTGCCAGGCTAGATACCCCCTTCTTGCCTCTATAATGCTTGCCTAAAACTAGGCTCAGGGATCCACCTTCCTGCTGTGTCAGGGTTGGCAGGAGCCCAAGCCTGAGCTTGAATAAAGAGACCCTAATGCAGTAGCATCGAAATCAACTCCTTGGTCAATTGAGGCTCACGAATGTTTCCTGGCAGTACAAAGGTTTGGGGCGTCACTAAACCATTGTCCTGCTGCATCAGCAGCAGGGATGGTGGTGATTAGGCCTAAACTTGAGTCTATAATAAAGAGATCCTAATGTGATTACATTAGGTTGGTCTCTTGGGGCTTGCAAACAGCCACAACAGTTCCAGATGGTGCCCAAAGACCTAGGAACCATACAAAAATTCAGTAACAAGGCCATGGCCCTTCCCCTCACACTCTGGCTCTTCCCCTTGGCCTTTTCGTTCATCCCTCTTACCCTCACCCTTACGTTTTCACTCTGCCTTTTAAATGTTTTACTCACCAGACCCACTTTCCTTATATCTGAACAAGGATGCTCTGGTGTAAGCGCTCACTCCAGCACAGATCCATTTGTTCCTGGTACATCTGCCAGAAGGCCTTTTGGACACTGTGGAGTTCTGGCTGCAAGGAACCTTCATCTCTTTCACCCCAGAGCAGATACCATTCTTCACATGTAGTATATGCTACAACAGATTACTCAGCCATAAAACAAATGAAATACTCACTTATGCAAGCCAAACAATTTTATGATCCTGTTTATATAAAAACACAAACTTAGAAGAATACAAAGGGGCTGGGGGTGGGGGTGGGGGTGGGGAGGGACTAGGACTGACTGCTAATGAGAACAAGAAGTTTCTATTTGAGACTATAAAGTGTTCTAGAATTTGATGTCGATGACAGTTGTACAGTCTTGTGGATAAGGATCTACTGAAACATACTTTAAAAGGATTTTACAATTGTTGGCATTCCTTCTAGACTCTGCCCAACAGTTACCTGGCAATACCAGGTAGGACTAGCTTGCTATAAAAGGGACTGTTTGGCCGAGCAGTGGTGGCGCACGCCTTTAATCCCAGCACTCGAGAGGCAGAGGCAGGCGGATTTCTGAGTTCGAGGTCAGCCTGGTCTACAGTGAGTTCCAGGACAGCCAGGACTATACAGACAAACTGTCTCAAAAAACAAAACAAAACAAAACAAAAAACAACAACAAAAAAGGGGACTGTTTGGCCCCTCCTTGATCTCCATCTCTCTGCCCCTTCTCTCTCTCTCCCTGATCCCTTTATCCCCTTCTCCCCTCTTTCTCTATGTGTTCCTGGCTGCCTTTTCTCCTCTCTTCCTTGTACCTCTCCTCACCCACCCTTTCTTAATTACCCTTCCCATGCCCCCAAATAAACTCTATTCTATACTATACCCATTATATGGCTGGTACCTCAGGGGGAAGGGAAGCCTGAGTGGGCCGGCCTCAACATACTGCACCCTAGAGTTTATCCTCGGCAAAAACAAACAAAAAAACCCCAAACCACAACAATATCTTAATTTTTATCTCTAAGAATACAAAACGTGTGGTCTTCTTTCCAGATCTACTCCTTCAAATGTTCCCAGTGTTATTTCTGTGACTCATCAAACGCTCAGATCC
The DNA here is from genome assembly GCF_900095145.1 of Mus pahari. Lineage (NCBI taxonomy): Eukaryota > Metazoa > Chordata > Mammalia > Rodentia > Muridae > Mus > Mus pahari. The sequence goes on along the minus strand of NC_034601.1, from coordinate 296,029 downwards.
CAACTCTGCCATCGTACAAGGTCCTCACTCTTACTACTCATTTTCTCCCTGACTCCTGGATTAGAGTGTTGCCTCTCGCTCTTATGAGATTAGAACTTCAGTCACTATCTAGGACCTCCGGGTGAAGCTGAAACCCGTTACCTGAACCCACCGGAGCCTCCCGCCCTTAGGGCTGCACTAGCCAGGCACGCAGCCTGAGCCCGGCGCTTTTTCCACCCACACGCCAAGAGAGGATGCCACCACACGGTTTTTCATTTATTTATGCATATGTCTACATGTATATTTACACACCAGGAGGGGGCATCAGATACCCACGGGACTAAAGTTAGAGATGCTTGTGAGCCACCATGTGGCTGCTGGGAACTGAATCCAGGACCTCTGGACAAGCAGCCACTGCTCTTAACCGCTGAGCCACTCCCCGTTACCACTCTTCATTAAACGCGACCACCACTACCCTCATCCCGAGGCTCCTCAGCACCTAACAGAATTCACGCAGCGAGCGCTATCACCGCGCAGCCAGCAAGACTACTCTCCCAGCTCGTGTGACCTCACACCGCCCGGAAACGTCGCAGAGGCCGTGGAAGGCCGGAAGCTGACCCTCATCCCGTTTTCCAAACTCGGACCACCTACACAGTCTTGCGCACGCGCACACCGTGCGCCTGCGCACTCGTCATTCTCTGCTCGCAAGCCTCAGGGCGCAAGCGCAGCCCCGCGCGGCTCTCGGTTAAGAAGGTGCGGCCCGCAGCGCGGGAGGTAGGAGGAGCTCGGCATCGGCCTAGAGTGGCCCGGTGTGTGTTGGGGGAGTAGTGGTGGGGGTTGTCACTTCCCGCGGTGTCCCCTCTTCTGCGAGGCCGGAAGGCGTCTGACTTGTCAGCCTTCGCCGGACGCCCTCCGATCTCGACCGGTCCGCGGTGGAGTGACAGGAGCTGCACTGGGTAGACGGGGGGCAGTGCCTGCCCGGAGGGAGGTAGGGACTGCCCAGCGATCAGAACCTTCTGTCTGGTTTTAGGGCCGTCAGGACGTTTTCCCGGGCAGACCCAGTCCTCTTCCGTGGGTCACCCGTAAGGGTAGGCGGGAGGGTCCACCCCGCCCGAGTCCATTCATTCCCTTAACGCCTGCTAGGAGCTGGTAGGCAGGGAGGGTGCTGAGGAGGCAGGAGTCCCCTACCCTCTGGAAGCTGGCAGCCTGGTGGAATCCGTTATGTCGTTTAGCAGATATTGATGGAACACCTTGTGACTTGATTGTCAGGAGAGATGTGGGGACTCAAGGCTAATGTGTTATAGAAATTTACACATCTAACACAATAAAATTCAGTTTGTTTTCGCCTAATGTTCCAGGCCCCTGAGAACTGAACTGACTCTCTCTCACTGCAGGCCTCTCCTTGCTACCATTTCTCTTCACTCTCCTCCCCCTGTATCAAACTCTTGGCAGTTCATGAATTGTAAGATGGGTACCAGATAGCCCAAAGAAAATACAAGGTAAATAAATGTCTGTCTAACTGATACACTGAACTTCACTAGCAGATAACTGAGTGAATAGAAACATAGGGTCTGATTCTCTGGAACCACACTGCCCTGCTATTTCAGAACAGTTCCTTACACTGCTTGTGGCTGATTGCTCACAATAAGGAAAAGCTGACAGTAGATTATATTATATAGTATTGCTGTAAGGATTAAATGGGCTAAAGATTTGAAAAGCAATTAGCATAGCGTTGGGCACATAAGCATTCAATAAATGTTATGCACTGCAAATGATTATAAGCTGTGACAGATGTCACTGTGGCAACCATGTGTGACAACATGGAGTGAGGAGGGGGAAGGAGCCCATGTGAAGGAGTTGGGGAAACTTCTATAAGATCATTGCATTACGTATTTGGAATGAATAGATTTCTGTCATTGGGTTATATAGGGAGGTGTGTATGTGTGTGTGTATTCTCATCTGTTGGCCAGATGAGAATGTTGGGTATACTATTCTATCACTGTTGCCCTTCTTGAGACAGGGTCTCTCACTGAAACCTGGAGCTTGCAAATTTTCAAGTAGTTTGGCCAACCATCAAGTTTCAGCAATCTTCCTGTCTCTGTCTCCCCTCCCCATCCTCAGCACTGGGCCTCCACATCTGGCAATTTTTTTTTTTAACATGGGAGCTGGATATCTAAACTCGGGTCCTTGTCCTTTTCAGTAAGCACACTTACCCTTACCCACCAAGCTATTTCCCCAGACCCAGATTATTCAGTTTTGATTTTGAACCCGAATATACTGTTTGCCCTAGTAAGCATTCATGCCTGTAAGACCCAGTCTTTTTCTTCAGGCAGCTTAGAGAGCTCTTATGGACTCAGAATAGAAAAAAGGTGGCCTTTCTCTCTCCTGAATATACAAGGATATATATATATATATATATATATATATATATATATATATATACCCTTTATCTCCTTATTTCAATCATTTTGCAGCATTTGCTGACTGTCCCATAAGCTGATCAGGTGACAGCTGGAGTCCTGAGGCCACTAGAGGAGATAAGCTCCCTGTATTTGGGGAGCATATATTTGGGTGGCAGCTGGTCTTCATATTTTTCTCCAATCTCAGTAAAAACCATGTGCGTGCGACTTGTGTGTGGTGTGTGATATGTCTTGTGTGTCATGTGCTCTGCACTGGGACATACTGTGGAACAAGTGTACTTGTAACCAGACTGTATTTGGAGACTCCTCATAGCTGACATCCTCTTGTACATCCTGGAAGAAATGACATAAAATGGCAGTAGCTGTCTAATTATACTTAGATGCTTTTGGTTTTTCAGATACAAAATTAGATGAACCTATGCCCTTTATCACTGTGGAGATCTTGGAGAATCACCTGATCACAGAGTTCACATGTGTTCTATCTCAGAGGCAGCTGTTGGACAACAAAATGTTCTCTCACTTGTGAAGTTTTTAAACAAGTTGTTTAACTACGGGTCCAAATTGAAGAAAGATATAAAAATCACATGGAGAGGAGATCAGTACTTTGTGTGCAGTTGTGCAAAGTCTCCAAGTAAATCAGAGAGAAGAGGAGCTGTAGTGAGGCCAGAGGTGTGGGAAGGCCTGAGTGGGCTCACACACGAGTTCCTCATCTGTGGACATGTTTCCAGATCGGTCCTCATTCCCCTAAAGACAACCCCAAAACCTTAAATCAGGTCGAGCGATGGAGGAGTCAGATGACCATTTCAAAGAACTCTGCGCCAGCTTTTTCCAAAGGGTGAAAAAAAGTGCGACCAAAGAAGCGTCAGGAGAGAGAACGAGGCAGAAGGCCTCCGGGCACACTCAGAACCGAGGCAAACGGAAAGAAGGCCGCCAAGTTGTCGCCAGGAACAAAGCCCTTCAAGGCCCTTCAGAGAAGAAATCTCGATTAGGCAGCCAGACCCCTAGGACTAAAAAGCAAGGGGCACCCAAATCGCAAGAAGGGGACCCAGCTCTCCCTGTGAATGGAAAGGGAGATGTTCTTGCTCCTACCCCAGATCAGCCTGTGTTGTGTGAAAGAGCACAGAGCATTCAGACAGGTAACCAGGCAGGCCCCACTGCCAGGTTTGGTTCCAGAAAGGAACCAAACTGATCAATGCTGTTGTTAACCAGGGCTCAGAAAATTTACTATGAAAGCCAGATAGCTGGGTGTGGTGGTGCACACATCTAATCTGAGCACTTGGGAGGCAGAGGCAGGGGAATCTCTGGGAGTTTGAGGCCAGCCTGGTGTCTACATACTGAGTTTGGGATAACCATGTCTATGTAGAGAGAGATTCTATCTCAAAAACATAAAAGGGCCAGACAGCAAATATTTTGTTGTTGTTACAGTTCACATATTTATATTACATTAACAATTGACTCTCCTTATCTATGGGATTCCAACTCTGTCAGACGGTAAACATTTGATAAATAATCTGTACTTAATATGTCCAGACTTTTTTTTTCTCGTTTTCATTCCCTAACAGACCTTGTAGCAACTATTTATATAGCTTTTACTTTATAGTGGGTATCACATTACTACATAGCTGAATTAAAGTACACTAGGTAAACACAGGTTAAATGTAGATAGGTAGTAATTTCAGGGACACCGAGAACTGATCTCCCCTAGATACTGTCCCCAATGGCAGCTGTAGTGGGGAAGCAGCGGAGGATGATGTGGAGGTGAAAGGGGCAGCCGCGTGCCGATGAAACTTAATGTACAGAAATAAGCCTAGCCTAGAACTAGTTTGCCGAGTCCTTTGTGTGTTCCCAAGAGTGTGTTTCGAGCTTTGTGCTCCAACAGCTTTTTGTGACTGTTTATGTCGTTGACAGTAGTCACGCCAGCATAAAAATAATGGCACCTTTAGTGTATGTGTGAATTGATTTTAAGGTAGGTACATTGGAATGGTCCAGCCAGTTTGGTTAGACCGAGGAAGCCTTCAGAGGATTCGCTGAAAGCTTCCTCAGCCATGTGCTTGATCTAACCCTTCACACAGAACTGAAGGCCAGACTTGCATGTAAGATGGGCTCTGCAGGCTCCTGGTTTCTGTTTCTAAGTTTTCCTCACCTTCTCTTCCTTACTGTAAAACAGTTCTAGTGTGGGTACAGAGTCTTTCATCCGTGGTCTAAAAGGCTGAGCTCCTGGAGTCTGCTGAAGGACTCTCCAGCCCTGCCCAGGCACGCTGGGCAGTCGGCTCTCTTTCTGCAGCTGGTGAAAAGGTCTCAGTGATTTGCACATGCATGCCTGCACAGTTGGTCTGTAGCTTCATGGGCTCCTAGATCTCCACTGAAGGCTGTAGGTGGATCTCAGGTTAAAACATGGGTCTAGGAAGAGATAAACATTTGTCAGTAGTATTTCTTTATTAATAATGTTATTGAGATACTGCTCATGACATAATTTTAAAGTATACAGTTGAGTGTGCCTAGTACATTCCGCACTGTGAAGCCATCACCACCACGACTTAACTCGAGACCATTTTCCTCACCCCCAGCAGAACCACAAGCTCAGCAGCAGGCACTGCATCCAGTATCCTTCTGCCATGAATGTGTGTTTGCATAGCCACAGTGAGTGGATGAACAGGTCCTAGTCACAAAAGTCAGGTCAAACCTGGGCTGACTAGTAAAGAACTTTTGGAAATTTGAGTCTGACCTATAGAACAAAAGCTGTGAATATTTTCTTCCTCGGCAGAGAGTGCTCCCAATGGCGGCTCCCAGCCTCTTCCTTCCTGTTTCACGACAACTGGTGTACCAAGTTCCTCCAAACCCAGAGCCTCAGAGCTGGTTCTGCAACGGATGAAGCAGTTCAAGAGAGCAGACCCTGAGCGCTTGAGACATGCCTCAGAAGAATCCTCCCTAGAGATTGCACTGGGAAACAATGTCCCAAGGAGCCCTCCAGAGGAGATAGTGGGAGAAACCGGTATGGTGAGCATGCTCTGCCTTGTAAGATAAGTTACATTGTGTACAAGAGGCAGTGGACTAAGTCCCTCCTTCATTTCTGTATACAGCTTTTCTGTCTGCTCTTTAGCTCACCTCATTGGAACTAGCCAAAGAATGGAGTGTCCCTGTAAAAGCTATTTATGTTTTATTTTCAATTCTGTGTACATTATGTATCTGCGGGTATGTATATGGGAGCATGGGTGCCAGTGGAGGCCGGGAGAGGGTGCTGGATCCCCTTGAGCTGGAGTTGCAGGCAGTTGTGAGCTGTCTGACATGGGTCCTGGAAACCAAACTCTGGTCCCCTGCAAGAGCACTGTGCACTGAGAAGCACCGAGCTGTCTCTTTCCTCCTGGTTTCTTACTGGACTTCCTCACAGGGTCTTGTCCTTCTTTTCCTGTCTCCCTTCTCACTCCCCTCCACACTGCTTATTATGAAGTTAAGCTTTTATCAAGAGTTGGATTTGTGGTTGTTTGTGTGTTTGTGTTTTAAACCACAGAAAGAACTGAGGAAATTGCTTAGTGAGCAAAGTGTTTTCTGTGCAAGCATGAGAATTTGAGTTCAAATCCCCAGCACCTACATCTGAGCATGGTGGTACGCACTGTGGTTCTAACCCTGGAGAGACAGACAGAACAGATATCCTGCATATCAGATATTTACATTATGATGCGTAACAGTAGGAAAATTGCAGTTATGAAACAATAAAATTATTTTATGGTTGGGGGGGGTCACCACAGAACGAGGGACTGTTTAAAGAGTAGCAGCGTTAGGAAAGTTAAAAGCTGACCTGCTCTGGGCTAAACATCTTGGCAACCATTCTTTTTTTTTTTTTTTTTTTGGTTTTTCGAGACAGGGTTTCTCTGTGTAGCCCTGGCTGTCCTGGAACTCACTTTGTAGACCAGGCTGGCCTCGAACTCAGAAATCTGTTTTGGCTTTTTTTTTTTTTTTTTTTTTTTTGGTGGCAACCATTCTTAAAAGGGTCTGTGAGCCGTGTGTGCCTAGAGGGTATAATGACCCTGCAGACAACAGGGATCTTCATCTCTGAATATGTACGAAAGGAAGAGATGGGTTTTGGGAACAGGGCTATCCACACAAGCCTGAGGACCCACATAAGGCTGAGCAGGTATGGAGAGTCCCCTGTAATCAATCCCAGGCTCTGGAGACAGATACAGGAGATCTCTAGGGAAAACTGGCTAGTGACACTTAACAGGATTGATGCGCTCCAGATTCAGAAGAAACCCTCCCCAGTGAGTTAAGTAGAGAGTGATCAACGACGACTACGACGACACTTGTGTTAGTTAGGGTTTTCCTTCCGTGAGCGGAACGGACACCATGACCAAGGCAAGGCTTGTAAAGGACAACATTTAATTGGGGCTGGCTTACAGGTTCAGAGGTTCAGTCCATTATCATCAAGGTGGGAACATGGTGGCATCCAGGCAGGCATGGTGCAGGAGGAGCTGAGAGTTCTACCTCTTCTCTGGAGGCTGCTAGCAGAATACTGGCTTCTAGGCAGCTAGGATAAGGGTGTTAAAGACCCCACCCACAGTGACACGCTTACTCCAACAGGGTCACACCTCCTAATAGTGGCACTCCCTGTGCCAAGCATGTACAAACCATCACTACATCCAATATCAACCTGTGGCCTACACACACACACACACACACACACACACACACACACACACACACGTATGTATGTACATATGTCCTGGGTTTGAGCTCCAATACCATAAAAGAAATAAGGCACGAAAATGAAATTGTGCTGTTTTTTGAGCTTCTGACAAGAGTTATAGACTGAAGTAATATTTGAGAACTTGGAAGTCATAAAGTCCCTACGGCACATTCTTTGTGCATCCAGGGTCTGCTCAGAGAGCTAGAACCACTCTATCCTTTGGGCTGATGCTGGCTCTTGATTGCCAGAGGCATTTTACACTATCCTGACTCAGTAGGAGGTCAGCATTAGAAGAGGCTAAGCTAGAGATGCAGAGTCCCAGGCTGGGCTCCACAAATCAAAGCCTACGTTTTAAGAAGCTTTCCAGGTACTGTGCATGCACACTGACATGTGGAAAGAGCTGTCCTCAGAGTCTGTCCCCCCACCACCACCCCACCCACCCCTGCCACCCCAGTGCTCACTCTGCCTACTCAGTGCCTGTGAGCAGACTGCAGAGTGCTGCTGGGTTAGTTTGACTGTGCTCTTCCCAGTGTCCATGATGCAAGAGCTATAGACATGACAGAGAGGCATAAGATGGTGGAGGCTGCCTGTTCTCATGGATCTTGGATGCTTCTCCAATCCGCAGAGTATAAACCCAAGCTCCATGCCACAGACAGCGATGCTGCAATGGCCCTGGCCTTAGAACAGGAGTTTAGAAGGGAGGAAGCGTCCTCGCACCATGACAGCCTGGAGGAGAAGGGGTTGTTCTTCTGTCAAATGTGTCAGAAAAACCTCTCAGCAATGAATGTGACCCGGAGGGAGCAACATGTGAACAGGTAGGGGCAGCAAGGCTTGTCCCCTTTGTCTGTCAGTGACCAGGACACTGCCAGCACTGTGGGCGTCTTGCTGTCTGGCATGGTGGTAGCACCTCAGCATCTTCAGTGTACCAGATTTTCCAAACAGCCCACTGAGGTGGGACCCTCACGGCGGAGCCCATCTACTTACAGGGCGCTAGGCCTCTGTGGCCCTGTCACCACATCAGTTTTGGGTTCCTTCTACCCCTCCAAAGGAACACGGTACCCTTGGAAGTCACTGTTGCCCTCCTCACTGCAGACTACGACTTCCCAACTGTCTGTCTGAAATGTGCACTCATGTGAGCAGTCACATGGTATTTGTGCTTTTGTGTCCATCCTCCATGGAACCGTGTCCCCAGAGCTCATCTATATGTGTGTCAGTGTGTCATCTCCCCACCCCACTCTTTTTAATGGCTAAAATCAGAGCCCATTGAATGGATAGAATGCATACTCTTCCCTGTATAGCCAGACACTTGGGTTCCCACTGTGTGGGTTTTGTGGTACAGCTGCTGTGAACGTGTGCTTCATGTTTGCTTTCCTTTCTCTGTGGCTTATACTTAGTGGAATTGCTGGATTGTTAGGTAACTCTGTTGCTCTGTCCTGGATTTCTTTAGCCACCTTTGCCAGCACAAACCTAAAGTTAGTGTCTGAGGCTGACAGCTAGGAGACATTCAGGTGGTATGAGGGGTCGACTTTTAGGCAACATGTTTACATGTCAATGTGGATCAAGTGTTTGCTATAGTTCTTGTTTCCTGAGAGGGTGGTTCTGTTTACTGACTTCCTGCAGATGCCTAGATGAGGCAGAGAAGGCTCAGAGACCTGCTCTACCTCAGATCCCTGACTGCCCAATATGTGGGAAACCGTTCCTCACCACCAAGAGCCGAATCAGTCACTTGAAGCAGTGTGCGGTGAGGATGGAAGTGGGTCCCCAACTCCTGCTTCAGGCTGTGAGGCTACAGACAGCTCAGCCAGAGGTAGACGGCAGCCCTCAGGTACCCAGGTAAGACAATGAAGGGGACCACATAATGGTGTTTCCACTCCAGTTAGACATTCCTTAGACAGTTCTTATGGAGTTGGCAAGAACAAGCTCTCTGGGATTCTGGCATGAGACATTCGAGGAAATTGGACGCAGTTGAGAAAGGATTTAGGAGCACGAGGAGTTTGCATGCAGATGGGGCCATCCATGCAGAGAATTGCTGTGCTTCCTCGAATCCTTTCTGAGATGTTGCCAGTCTATAATCCTGCAGCGGCCACTCTAGCCCATCCAAGAACGTGGTATTTGCTTTACTTTATGTCTTAGTTGTGCATTGTGTTTCCACTTCAGGGTAGCTTCATTTTCATGCTATTAACGTCAGATTGTTAAACACAGTTGAAAGAATTGACTAGGCAGAACTATAGGAATGTATGTTATTCTCTGAGAATCTTATACAATGTTTTTTTCATATCACCCCCGTCCTCCAAAGAATGTATTTTTTAATTTGCACAAATTAAAAATGCCCGTGTATTAGACTAGGAGGCTTTCCTAACAGCTGGGAAGTGGTCCTCAGCATGCAGATGCCAGGTGGGCAAGCAGCAGAGGGTCAGCTCTGTTCACTGTCCCTGATCTGAGAACAACTAAGTTGACTCCGGCTTTCAGGGAACAAAGGTGGCATGAGCATCAGCAGATGTATGTGGGAAGCTATCGACGCTAACCACTACCTGCACATGAGTTCTCAGCCGCTGGGCTGAGCCGCAGCTGAGGTCACAGAGGGCAGAGGAGGTTCTTCAAGCCAGGGAGTCTGTGTATATTTAAGACATCCATACTAACACTGTAGGGCAGGAAGCCTTGAGGCCTTCTAACAGACATTTAGCCTATTGCTTGCCTCACAGATGAAACATGTATACCTTAAAAATACCTCCAAAGAGTGAAGCCTGTGATTGGGTTCTCCTAGGAAGCTGGTGGGGAGGGAGTCCCATAAGGAAGGGACTTTCCTCTGAGTGGGCTTTAAACATTCCTCTACTAAGACCACACCTTGCATTTGGGCTTCAGAATATTGAATATTGAGGATTTCCTGGACAGAGCACACACGCTGACCTGACTTGAGTGCCTCCTTGCCTGCCCTCTCCTTACTTGTTTACTTGCTTGCTTGCTTCTTCACAGCCCCAGTCCTGCCACAGCTAGTCACACATGGCTCCTGGCTCCTGACAGCTCCCCACCCCTCCCCCATACAGTTAGCTGAGTTAGGGATTGTTTACATCTTCCAAAGTGACTCGAAAATATCTCCAATTTTCCCTGTCTTGCAGGGGATTGTGAGCTTTTGTGAAAGCCTGAATTAAGACAACAACTGCAGGCCAGGCTCTCAGAATTGCTTCCTACCACGCATCTATTTGTCCAGCTGCTGGGACTAACTCAGAAAATAGAGCTTTCTTTCCATCCAGAGAGCCCTTACATACACCTCTGTAAGGCAGTGGCAGGCCAGCTTAGGGAGGCTGGTTGGTGGCGACCGAGTGGCCTTATGTAGAGGTGCTGCTGTAGCCCTGGAGGAAGGAGGGGCTTCTTCGTGGCTGGGACTGCCTCGTAGGGGTTAGGGGTGGGTCTGAAGTGTCAGTGGGCAGAACTTATTGGCTATCGAGAGCCTACTTGGAGCTATAGACTACTAGGGTTTGGTCATATCTAGGTACAGAGGTTCCACAGGTGGCCGAGAAAGCACCTAGGCCCACCGCTGTCTGCCTTGTGCTGAATTTCCAGGTTTGGAGGGAATGAGCTCACAAGGAATCAGATGAGCACAGGGAAAGCCCAGGCAGCTGTTGGTTCATTACAGTGGTTCTGTCCCTCTTGTTTCTTGTAAGATAGAAGAGAGGCCCAAATTCAGAGCACTCACTGACCTTTCTCTATGGCCACCCTTTAGTTTCAGCAACCATGTTGGAGGGTTGAAACGGAAAGGAGCCACCACCAAGAGGGAGCCAAGGAGGAGGAAAGTCAATGAGCCTGAGGCTCCGTCTGAAGATCTGCTGGTGGCCATGGCTCTGTCTCGCTCTGAGGTGGAGCACTGTCCAGATGTGCCCCCACTCAGACTGGAAAGTGCTTTTTCTGAGAAGATACGGCTAGGAACAGGTACATGTGACTGAAGCAGGGGCCTGGGGAGGGCTTGGTGGCCAGTGCTGTCTGAGAGTTACCATGGCCACTCCTAGGATAAGCGGTCAGAGCCATTGCTGACTGAGTCACTTCTGTTTGTCTCTAGAGAAGAAAAGTCGCAAGAAGAGACCCCCAGTGTGTCCCCCACAGTTGGTAACCCAAGACTCTGAGACCACAGGTAGACAGATCGAGGATCGTGTTGCCCAGCTTCTGTCCGAGGAAGTAGAACTGTCTTGCACCCCACCACTTCTTGCCAGCAAGATTTTTAAGGAAGACTTGGAACCTGCAGGCTGGCGAGCACAGCTGCCTGAAGGGAAGCAGAACTTGCTGTGGGAACTCAGCGCCCTCACAGGAGCCTGGGCTGAGGAGTCCTTCTACACAGTGGGCCTGTTTCCTCCAATTGTGTCCCAATGCCCTACCAAGGTGAGCCCTGCTCCTCCAAGTACATAAGTGGATGGGCTTTGGGTGGTCTAGAAATGTAACCAGATACCAGATACCAGGGCTGAATAAGGAGGGGTCTAGTAAGTGGGATATGGAGGAAGCAACAGAGGCACATGATGTACCTCACTGTCTCTGTGGCAACTCAGTAGCACTTCTAAGAAAATGACTTTGGTCCCCAATTCAACACAGTCCTCATCTAAAATGCAAAGTCCAGGCTTAGCCAACCCTGCATAGATCCTAAATTCTGTCTGAGAAAGAACCTTGAAACCTACATCCTGCATACATACTACATACAACTGCTAGATGTAAGTTGATATTCACCAAAGTGGGCGACTGATTCCAGGGGACCCTTCTGGTAACTGGCCCTCTGTTCACTTGAGGGCATCAGGTAGACCTGAGCTGTAACAGAAGCTGCCAACACAGTGAGGTTTTCCAGGATGCTGCTGGCTGCGAGGGTAGCCCTGTCCTAGCTGTGCATGTGTAGGGTGGCTTGGGAGAGTATGTGTCAGTGACAATAACCACACAATCATTAGCTATTCAACTTGTTTCAGGAACCCCAGCTACCACTGGAGCTGCCCAAGCAAGGAAAGCCAAGTCCACGACGGCCACCTGCTTCCCAGAGCAGCCTTCCTGTGAGCCACAGCCCCAAGAACCAACTGCTATCCTCTAGCCAGAGGGAGCGTCAAGCCCTTCAGGACCTTGTGGACTTGGCAGTGGAAGGGCTGAGCTCTAGCCCATGGCCCAGGAGTCAGGGCGTACCCACAGGTGGGACATTGGGCATGTTGTGGCGGCACTGAGGTCGGTGGCACTAGAGCATGGACGACTGGGAGGCTCTGCTCTTCTCCTTCTCCATTCAGTGGAAAGAGTGCTTTTGTACTTTGCCTCAGGGATGAAGATGATGCAGAACATTTGTGTCTTTCACAATCATTCTTAAACGTTAGCTCAGGACAGAGCTTCCTAGGCTAATCTGGCTGTCTTACAATCCTCCTACTTCCCCATGTTGGAGAGGGATAAAAACAACGGGGAGGGTTGCTTTAAGTAAAGATGTCCTTAAATAACATGTGTACAGCCAAACCTAGGGTTGAGACTGCCTACTTGGGAGATGACATCCTTCTGATCTACAAATCCTTCTCTTAGGGTTGGACTTGGTACCTGGCAGCCTTCCGCTGACGGGGTTTGTCCTGCCATGTAAGAAGACCCTTAAGAAGGATGACAGTGCCTCAGTAAGTACGAAGGCTTCTGGGCCACAGTGACTTGGTGGCTCTGCCCTGGCTCTGTGGTGTTTGTCAGATGTATACCTTGACACACGTGGTAGAGCTGAGAGCCCCAGGACTCCTGTCTCTTTTCTTGGGTCATTGCCACAACGTCTTCTGCCATTGCTGTGCCTGGATACTTTAGGTTTCCTCAGTAGCCAGTACCCAGAGCTGCTCCAAGTGACTGCCTCATCCAGGCTTCTGGTTTTTCTTTTTCTTTTTCTTTTTCTTTTTCTTTTTCTTTTTCTTTTTCTTTTGGTTTTTCGAGACAGGGTTTCTCTGTGTAGCCCTGGCTGTCCTGGAACTCACTCTGTAGATCAGGCTGGCCTCGAACTCAGAAATCCACCTGCCTCCACCTTCCAAGTGCTGGGATTAAAGGCGTGCGCCACCACAGCCTGGCTGTTTTTTTGTTTTGTTTTGTTTTGTTTTTTTTTTTAAGACTTATTTATTTTATTTATATGAGTATACTGTAGCTGTCTTCAGACACACCAGAAGAAGGCATCAGATCCCATTACAGATGGTTGTGAGCCACCATGTGGTTGCTGGGAATTGATTTCAGGACCTTTGGAAGAGCAGTCAGTGCTCTTAACCACTCTGTTTTTCATACTTGTTTCTTAGTGGTTTTCTTCACTCATTAAGAACTCACTGTGTCCCTTCTGTGCGTGGATTATGGGGTGAGCTCTAGCTACCAATCCAGTGTACTGTGTGACCTTGAAAAATGAGTATTTCATAAAGTTGGTGTCATTCCATAAGGACCCTCTTTTTTTTTTTTTTTTTTTTTTTTTTGTTTTGACCCTCTTTTTTTTTTTTTTTTTTGGTTTTTCGAGACAGGGTTTCTCTGCCTGCCTCTGCCTCCTGAGTGCTGGGATTAAAGGCATGCGCCACCACGCCGGCCATAAGGACCCTCTTATGCAAAGGGCCATTTGGTGATGTTCTTGCATGTAGCTTGGAAGTACTGGGTTCCTGAACATCTCAGGCTCCGAGTCCTGTGCATGCAGAGCGTAGGAGGTGGGAGGGTGTCTTTATCCACCACTGTCCTTCTCCATAGGCTGGGGGATACACTGTTAGAGAGAACCTGGGAAAGGAAATAGCATTTGCCATTCTGGCTCGGTGATGTCTTCAATGTAACCCAAAGGTATAACCTTGTGCCTCTGCGTGCATCCTGGAGAGGAAAGCTTAGCTCTGGCTCTTGGTCTGCCCAGTCATGGGAAGTTAGCAAAGTGATGGAGGGAGCTCACAAATCTCTTCCTCCTCCTCTTACAGCTCTCCCTTGGGTTATTGGTGGCAGACTTTGGGGCCATGGTCAATAATCCACACCTGAGTGATGTCCAGTTCCAGCTTGACAGCGGAGAGGTGCTTTATGCACACAAGTTTGTTCTTTATGCACGATGCCCACTTCTTATTCAGTATGTAAGTATGCAGGGCTGGGAGCCCACCACTTCCCCTCCCTCTCCCTTTGTTTTTATCCTCCCTCCATTTGTATTTGCATCATTGTGAGTCTCCCGATCACCGTCTCTCTGTATTGGAGCATAATGTTCTTGCTTCAGTCTCACATTATAGGCTTGAGCCACCACACAGGAATCCAGCACACTGCTCAGCCTATGTCAGGAATTCCCAGACACAAGAGTGTGTGACAGACACAAGAGTGTCTGATCTTTTAGTACTGCAGGGTGATATTATCAGCTGCAAATGTATTGGGCCATATTCATCTCTATCCTGGACTCGTGTGTAACTGGACTTTTATCTACTTTGTGGGTTCTTTTTTCCCCCTTCCACCCACCTAACACTGGGTAGGAGAGAAAAAAGGGTAGAGGGGAAAGGGGGTGACCATATCATTAGACTACTTCCTGCTGATTGGGGCAAGTTTGATCTTCACTGCCAGCATGTCTCATTTCTTCTTTCCATATCTTCACACATGACTGTCTGACAAAGCACAGCCACCAGCCGGCCGGCCCCTTGTATTGTGGCTCTAGCATTTCTATATCCTCTAAAAAGTCTTCAGGGTTCCTAACAAGGCCACTGCAGAGTCAGGGCAGTCATAGTCAGCTGCCATGGACCGTCTGAAGCAGCCCACATCCTACACCTGGGATTAAAACAAAAGCATCCTTATGTTTCTGTGTTTCAAAGAAACCAAAATTCTCACTATACTCAGGCAACCCGTAGACCCAAGTCAGATATGCTTAGAGTCCATGATACCTCTGTCAAATGGAAACTGACCTTAAACATCCCTCCTAATATGATTTTGTAAACAAACATCCAGACTACAGAATCTGGCCAAGACTGCTCCCCACCCCTCAGGATCTCAGGCTGTCTAAGAGGCTAAAGCCAGTCTCTGTCCCCACCTTCAGGTAAGTGCTGAAGGCTTCTCTGCCGAAGAGGACGGGAATCTGACCCAGCGTGTCCTGCTGAGTGATGTGAGCTCAGAGGCCGCCCATGCATTTCTGAACTACCTCTACATGGCGGACACTGACATGCCTCCCAGCCTGGTTCTGGATCTGCGTTCCCTGGCCCTAAGGTAGGATTGTCCTTTCCATCCACTCTACGGCTGTCCTTTAGAGCTGGTGACATGGACCGGGAGATTGGTATCTCAAGGCGGGTTGTGCTGCCTAAGGCCAGGGCTAAGCCCGCCAAAACTTCTTTATATCTTTTAGTCCCAGATTTACACCAGCAGCCCTGAATAACACATGGTAGTGGCTAGAATGGATGCTTGCAGGGTGCTGAGAGCTGGGTGGGGAATTATACTTGGCATGGTGAGATGGTAGCCAGGGCTTCAGACACCTCATGCAGCCCCTCGACTGCCCCCCCCCCCCAAGAGTTACCCCGCATCAGCTAGGCACCCTTCCTCCTCACTCTTCCCAGGATGTGCGCATCCTTGTGCCTCTTTGAAAAGCTCAGAGATGGAGGCTTGTGATATACCAACTGGGTTTCAGAGCCTTCTGATAGGTGCTCAGCCAGGCCTGCCAGCAGTTTTGTCTGCTGTGGTTTTTCTCAGGCACAGTGTCTTGAGGGCAAGTCATTTGTCATTTGTCATTTGTCATTTGTCTCAGGGCAGCTTGTGCTGCCTGGGTTTGTAGCCCTAACCAGCTCCTGTGACTGCCAGATGAGCCCGATGCACCTTCAGTCTGTCAGCACCAAAGTTAAAGCATCATGGGTGCTGGCCAGAGTGATGCCCAAGTACATTCTGGGACAAGGGGAAAGGCCACAGGGGACATCCTTGTTCCTCTTCCTGAGCTCTGCTCTGGCCACCTGTCCCCTGTGTAAGTACTGATAACGTGTGTCTCCCTCCCATCGCAGGTTTGGTGTGAGTGACCTTGTTCAGCTGTGTGAACAAGTGCCCGCTGTGGTGGACTTAGAGGGAGACCAGCCGGAAGAGGCCAGTGAGGACTGCGAAAGCCGAGCAGAGACTTTCCAGGAACTCCTGAGGTCGGTGTGGGTCGACGACGACGAGGAAGCAGAGACTCTGCTGAAACCTGAAGTCTGTGAAGAAGAGAGAGAAAGAGTGGATGAAGCAGAAATGGAAGAGATATACGAATTTGCAGCTACACAGAAGAAGCTTCTCCAGGGGGGGAGAGCAGCAGACCCAGATGGGAGCACTAACCCGCACGGGGAGGACAACACGGTTTCTGAGCCTTCCCTGGCAGCTGACCAGAGTAACAGACAGCTAGAAAATCCAGAACACATGGAGTCATCTGGGTTAGGCAAAGAAGAGGCACTAGCCAGCTGGGCACACGAAGGGCATTCCACTCCGCTGCAGGACCAGTGCCCAGACCAGGCAGGGAAAGCAGAGGCCCAGGATGCACTAGGGGAGGCAACTAACCACCCCAGCTTCTACAGCCACCACGGGAGGAGCAAAGAGTGCTTTCTTCTGCACCCAAACAAGGCCCATGGCTGCAAACAGCTCCTTCCATCAAATCCAAGAGTGTTATCTAAACTGTCACAAATGACACTTGGTCATGAAGAACAGAGTGACCGTGCCAGAGAGAGGCAGGCAGACATGGCCCAACCACCTACTCCACACCCCTGCAGCCTTCTGTCACAGTCTTCTGTGGGTGGAAGTCCCAGCCAGTCATGGCTTCACCTATACCACACAAGTCATTTGTCCCCCTCAGTGTCCCAGTCACACAGTAGCATTTCCAGGGTGGCGTCCCCAAGGTCACTGTCTCCAGTCACACCAACTAAGCAGAGGAGGAACAGTAACATTCCCACATTCCAGAAAGACGCTGACCACCACAGAGGCCAACAAAGTAGCCCCATATCGGGACACAGAAATAGGGGCATCCTGATTTCCCCAGCAAAGTCTCCACCCATTGACCTGACACAGTCGGTACCGGAGCCCCTGAGCCCCAGGGCCCAGGATCCTCTGCATCACGTGAAGGAGGAGGACGAGGTCATCCTGTTACTAGATTCAGATGAGGAGCTGGAGCACACCAAGACAGAGTCAGTTTCTAAAGATTCCCCAGAAGGAAGGTCCTCTGAACTGTTTTCAGTCATTGATGTTGAAGAAGATCACGACCATTTCCAAAGCCCACTGAAGAGAGAGGCCAGGTTACAGCATGGAGGGGAAGGACAGCTGGGGAGCCAGTCTGCGCTGGGCCACAGAGACATCCCCTGGCTGCTCTGCAGCCAGAAGAACAGCCTGGATGAGGACAGTGCTACAGACACCTCTTGGCTGGTGCCTGCCACTCCAGGGGTCAGCAAGAGTCGTGATTGCTCATCACAGACCCAAATCAAAAGCCTTAAGACCAGGACTCCGTCAGATGAGACTGCTCAGCAAACACCGAGACCTAACTTAGAACGCAGGACCATGCTGGAAGCAGCCCAGCAGTTCTCTGTGGTCATGCCACACACACAGCCTATTACTCTAGGAGCCTTTGACAGTGGAAGACAGCCCTACAGAAGCCCCTCCCATCCCTATCCCAGGCACCACAGACTCTCTTCTTCACAGCCATCATGTCCTGGCCCTGATTTTACCAGATGGTCCCAGAAATCCTCTGCACCTAGACCATGCCTGCCAAATCCGCCTGCAGCTGATGACGTGGTAGAAGTTGGGGACAGTGATGATGAGCAGGAGGTGGCTTCCCATCAAGGAAACGGCAGCCCCGTGCTAGATGGTGACCCCCCGGGTCCCATGGGTGACTACTGTTGGAATGAGCCTCTCTCACCAATTCCAATTGACCACTTGAATCTGGAGCGGACCGGCCCCCTGACCACAAGCAGTCCCAGCAGTCAGGCCCTGGAGGCTCTGCACAGTGATGACTGCCACTCCCCAGGACTTGGTACCACCCCCATCCGAGGAAGCTGTGGTGCTCTGAGAGAGTCTCAAGAGCAGTCCTCACAGGCTGGCTCTCCAGAGAGCAGCAAACTGAGTGTCCTCAGCCAGGCTCTGTGGGACGACTGGGATGAGGAGGAAGGACAGGCTCCAGAGGCTCCACCTGTGGCCCAAATGCTGAGTGCCAGAACTCGGAAGCCAGACAGGCCAGAGACACCAAGTGAGTGGCTGTGAGGCCTGAGAGAGGTCTTGACCTATACTGTGGAGGTGGGGGTAGAAAGCTGAAGGGCTTGTTCATCTGGGCAAGACCCTGCCTTTGGTCTCCCCCCCCCCATAAAGTAGGAGACACGGCTGTCTCCCTAGGCTGTACTAGTACGTATATAAGCAGCAAGCCAGCCTTTCCCAAGCCTGCCTGGATCTCAGCGAGTGCATCTGTTCAAAGCCCCTTTCAGTGAGCTCTTCCAGAACACTGACTCAGCACCTAGCGGTTAGAGCTGTCAGAGGCATCACCTTAACATGCGCACAGTGAAGCTCCTTGAAAAGTTAAGTCCATGTGTTAAAGCTCTGGCTCAGTGGTAGAGTACTTAGTGTACATGAGGCCCTTAAGTTCAGTTCCTGTACCACATGAACACAGAAGTTCAGTACACACACCCGGGTGTGCTGACATGTGCATGTAACTCTCGCACGCAGGAGGTGGAGGCAGGGGGAGCACAAGGCCCAGGTCACTGGCAGCAGTGAGTGTAGCAGTGAGTTTCATGCAAACACTTGCTGTCTTTAAACATAGTTGACTGTACTGGCTGGCATATGCCTTTTAATCCCAGCACTCTGGAGGCAGAGGCAAGCATATTTCTGTAAATTCAGGGCAGCCTGGTCTTCAGAGTGAGTTCTAGGACACTCATGCCCACACAGAGAAACCCTACCTACCCCCAAATTAAGAATAGAATTACCATAATCAGTCTAGGTAGGGTGATGTACATCTGTAATCCCAGAACAGGACTATAGAAGCAGGAATATCAAGAGTTTAGATCAGCCTAAAGTACACGGCATGACAAAACTTTATCATGGTGTCCAATCTCCAGACCCCACGTTAGAAGCTGGGCTTGGTCACACACAGTTGTGATCCCTACATGGGGATCCCTATAGGGACATCCATGGGGCTCACTGGGAAGCCAGCCTAAGAGCTTCTCACGATTGTACACACACTCATACACACAACACGAGTAATACCACAGAACCCAGAAACTCTAGTCTCACTTATCCAAAATAGTTGAAAACTGGGATTCAAATAGATAATCATTCATTCCTAAGAACACTAGTCACAGCAGCCAGAAGATGAGAAAAACCCAACACAGTGGGATGTTGCAGATTGACACGTGCTGCCTGTGTAAGACTTAAGATGTGACTTAAGGTCACAGGAGCTAGTCACACTGGTCACTCATTTCTTTCCATAAAATACATAAAGAGGGTTGGAGCTTTCCCAAGGTGAAGGCGAGGCAGACTACTCACCACATACAAGGTTCTCTTTGGATTGAGAACCAGGTTGCCCAGTAATGTAAACACTAAGTGGTAGTTAGTTCACTTTAAACTTTTTATTTCAATCTCATGGTTTTTAAAGAAATGGACAGTGTACTATGTATAGCACAGTGAGTACTTAGCATGCATGGTGGACTCCACCCAGCACCCAGACACAAAGCTCAAGTGAGGAAGGTGTGGGGGAGTGTGACCCCTGGCCCCACCCCAGACAGAAGGATTTTACTTCCCATACATTCCAGTCTTTCAGAAAAGTGCAAAAGCCACAGCCTCCTGGCAGGGAGGACAGGTCACTAGCTCTACTGGGCCACCATGTGGTCACAGCCATGCTGAAAGGGAGTGGAAGCAGCCACCTGCTGCTTCCTTCTTAAATCCCCAAGGGTACTGGGCTGATGACACCCTCCAGTGGTTTGAGAACCCCAGCACCCCACTGTTTCTGTTACAGGGGTGCCTGCAGTACAGAATTTGCATTTCTCACCAGGTCCCAGGCAATACTCAGAACCACTGCAGGAGACTGGAGACTCACATGAACTTTGGTCTGAGTCTGAGGCAGACTTCCAGGCCTTCTAGGCAAACACAGAAAGATGTCAGGAGGCGTCTTCAACCTCTGCAGACAAAAGGAGAGGGCTGGCTAGCTCTTCCCATCAGTCTTTTGTCTGTAGGGTTTTTGTTATTGTTTTGAGGCAGGGGTCTCCCTCAGGGTTCCAGGCTGGTATGAATTTATAGTAATCCCCCTGTCTCAGCTTCCAAAGTCCTGGAGTTCCAAACGTGAGCTTCAACCCCAGCCTGTGGTTATAAGCAGGGGGCGTTTGGCTGTGTTTGGCTCAGGCTTTCCTGGACATTGAGGAAATTCTTTTCCTAAACTCAGTTTTGAACCACTAGACCTGGCATCTCCATTAATCTTTTGTTTTTCCAGACAGCCCTGACTCTCCTGGAACTCACTTTGAAGACCAGGCTGGTCTCGAACTCAGAAATCCACCTGCCTCTGCCTCCCAAGTGCTGGGATTAAAGGCGTGAGCCACCACGCCCAGCTACAATGTATGACCTTTTATAACTGACTTCTTAGCACGAAATTTCAAGATTCACCTCTTTCCTTCTTTATTATATCTAAATACTGTATCCATTCATCCATAGTAGACATTTGGGCTGTTGTAATTAATCCTGCTTTGTGTGGACATAAATTTCACTTCTGGTACAATTAGGTCCAGGATTGTGGGTCATGCTGTAACTGTGGTTAGCATTTTGAGGAACTACCACACTTTCCCCACAAGATACAGCTTCATATTAGGTCCCCACCAAGCGTGTGTGAGGTGAAAGTTCCAGTCCCACTCCCCACCCCCACCCCTACCAACACACTTCATGTTTCTGGTCTGGTGGCTCTGAAGTGTTACTGCAGTGTGTTGGACACCTGACGGCCCCTGCTGAGTGCCTTTTATGTATCTTTTATGTAGTTTAGTGGCCATTTGTGTATCTTCTTTGGAGAAATGCTTGCCCTGTCCTTTGTTTATTTATAATTATATTGTTTTTTCTTTCATTTATTTATTGTGTGTGTGCATGCAGAGGTCAGGAGACAGCAGTGGGCGTTGGTTCTCCCCTTTCCCTGTGTGGTTCCCAGGAACTGAACTGAAGTTATCAGCCTCGGGGCTGAGCACCACTGCTCACTCACCTACCTCTCCCTAGCCTACATTGTCTTTATTGTTGAGATAGGAAATTGAGATGAGTATGCTAGCTTGAGAATTCTCAGGGCTGGCTGCCAGTTGTCTCTGCTGTCACTACACGTCAGGATATTCTTATGTGAGATTGGATGACATGCTGGGCTGTTGTGCTAGAAGGCCTCAGAGCCTGCTCACCAGCGTTACTGTCGTGTACATGGTGGTGTTCTTGATAACTGCTGTATCCTGCCTTCCAATGGGAAGGAACAGCTCAAACGGGGAAGGTGGTCTCCTTGGGCACAGTGTTAGTTGCGGTCTGTCCTTTTCCATGGTGACACTTCCAGGGCAAGAGGTGGTAGCAGACCCATGCCTCTTACACTAAGTCTCGTGCTTCTCATGTTTTATCCAGAAGGTGCTAATCAGAAAAAGAACTTGCCTCCCAAAGTGCCTATAACTCCAATGCCAAGGTATTCGATCATGGAGACCCCGGTGCTGAAGAAAGAACTGGACAGGTTGGTAGTGTTTCTCCTGTGAATAACCAGGCCCAGGAAGTAGAATGACCCAGCACCTGGCCCTTCAGGTCTGGGAGACGCAGCTGGCCCTTAGCTTGGGAGGGAAGTTCTGCAGTTTGATCTGCCCAGGGTTGAGTAGGGTAAGTGGCTGGGCTTTTCTTAACTCTTACCAGATGTGAGCTCCAGAAAGCTAACAAACGAGATGCCTGTAGGTCTCCCTGCTCCATGCTGGTGGAAATGGAGCCCTAGCCGTGCTGGTGGAAATGGAGGCCTACTGTGCCAACCAAGTAAGGAGACTTCATTTTGTAAAGCAGTGTGGAAACCACCCCATCCCAAGCGCTGCGGCTCCTCGGTCTCCGGTCCTCGGTGAAGTCAGTGCTCTCACTGTCCCGGGACACTGTGGGGACATCTCTGGCGCGGATAGCCTTTAGGGAGGCTTAGTTGGCATGTGGCCACATGGCTGGTTTTGCGTGCCCGAGAGAGTCAGGCTTGTAAGATTTCCATCCACTCAAGCCCATTACTTGGCAGCGGAGTGTGGTGACAGGGCTGCACTGTTGGACGCTGAAGTTCATCTGTTTCCACACACAGGTTTGGAGTCCGTGCTCTGCCCAAACGCCAGATGATTCTAAAACTGAAGGAGATTTTCCAGTACACTCACCAAACTCTGGAGTCGGACTCTGAGGATGAGATCCAGTCGTCCCAGATACCCGCAGAGGTACCTTGTAGCCAGGCATCTGCCACTGAGACCTGCAGCCCTTCAAGGTCAGGAAGTCACACCCAGCTCAAGGTCACTGCAGGTCTTAGGACTCAAAGATCCGAGGGCCCTGCTAAAAGCAAGAGCCGTCAGCATCAGGAGAAGCAGCTCAGTGAAAGTATTTCTCACCCGAGCAGGTTGCCCCCTGGGGGGCCTTCACATCCTGATGGTGACACCCAGCTCCCAGCCTCCCAGGAATCCATGGCTACCTCTGTGGATGGCAGTGACAGCTCCTTCAGCTCTAAAAGGTAATGGAGGCAGCAGGGTCAGTCACATCATGTGTCCTTTGAGTGGTGGGTCTGAAAGGGCATTAAGGAAGCGTAACGGCTAGTGTCCAAAAGTACACTGATGTCTGGGCTTCTCTAGGAAGCCCACATGGCTCAAACGTCCATTCCCCGAGTCTCCACAGGCCTAAGGAGCACTGTAGTTTCCTTATATACCTGAGCTTTCTGGAAGGGGCTGGAGGAGGCAGGTCCCACCTAGACTTGCCTGGCCAGGGAACCAGGAACCACAGAGACCTTAGGACACCATCAAGGAGTCCTGTCACATGTCAGGCCCAACAGACCCATGAAAATAGTCATTCCCTCAGAGGGTTCCTGGGCTTGGGGGCTGTAGAAAAGGGTGTCGCATAACGTCCTTGTTCTTCTCAGCTCCTCTGGTGAGTTTGGAGCCGCCTTTGAGTATTCAGGTGAAGACAAGGATGAAGAGGTCAGGGTCACTGCATCACAGGTGGCAATCCAGGCCGCAGACACAGAGGAGGCAGTGAGACGTTACATCCGCTCCAAGCCTGCCCTGCACAGGCAGATCCTGAGGTACCAGCCTGTGGAGCTGGCTGAGCTGCAGGCTGAGCTGAAGCGGAATGGCATCCCTGTGGCCATGGGCAAGCTGCTGGACATCCTGGACGCTCAGTGTGTCACCTTCACCACTGCTGCAGCCCGGAAGGAGAAGCTTAAACACAAGAGACGGCAGCCCTCAGGCCGAAAGAAGAAGGATCAGAAATGACAGGCCTCCACCCAATAGACCTGCCAGAGGGCCTGGGCACCTGGTGTAAGTCAGGCCTCCACAGTATGTCGTAGGATATGGGCCTGTGTCTGTGTAAAGGACAAGAACCCCAGCGTACTTTCCTGTACTCCAGCTCCGTGTGTCCCCCTCGGACTAAGAGCAGACCCTCCCCCCTGCAGTCAGTGCCAGTTCTCCCCCTTTGGCCCAACCATCCAACGTGGTCCTGAAAGGCAGTGGGCCACAGCAGCGACCAGAGCAAGACCCGAGCCTCCTTCACTTGCCTTTCTGTGTCCAGCACACTCACGCCCAACTGCCCTATAGTAGATTCTGGGACAGGCATTGGGTCCAGCCTTCTCAGCATTGAAACCAGCCCAGCCACCATGGCAGACCAGATAACACTGTCACCAGCGTCCTACAAGTAGG
The DNA here is from genome assembly GCF_900095145.1 of Mus pahari. Taxonomy (NCBI): domain Eukaryota; kingdom Metazoa; phylum Chordata; class Mammalia; order Rodentia; family Muridae; genus Mus; species Mus pahari. The sequence continues at coordinate 272,165 of NC_034601.1, read as the reverse complement.
GCCCAGCACAGCTATGAAGACCCCTAAAGTAAGCATGTTGTTTGTGGGCTCCACCTATTTGTGTTAAGCCTCCTTGACCCAGTGTGGACTCTGGGACCAGAAAAAAAACACAAAAGTTTGGGTTTTCACAGTCTGTGAATGTCCTTGTGTGTTTTAAATACAGTGAAGTTGTTTTATATAATGTGCAATAAAAACAAAGAAGACTTTATTTAAAAATAAATAGACACTTATCTCTGGGAAAGCCATGGGGAACACACAGTGAGCTTGGGCCCCCTGCTCTGCTGCCCATCAATACCTTTGCGCGTGTTCTTATCTCGGGGTGCCGGGGCTGCTTACTGTACGCTGACCAACGGTTCCTCGAGAACATTGTCTCTGTGTTCATCACACTAATAGTGTCCTCAAGGGCACTAACTGCTGCTGCTGCTCAGGGAAGCAGGCCAGGGACCGTCTCAGTATCAACTGGAGTGTCACAAGTGCCAGGCTGTTGGACCTGCTGACCAGCTTGCCTTGTTAACACTGACCTAGATCTGTGTTTCCAGGCTACGTGGAAAGATCAGCCAGCCATTCTTTTAGGAGCCAGAGTGCGGCTTGGTGATAGAGCACCTGCTTAGTATACCTAAGGCTCTGAGTTAAGTCTCTAGCACTACAACAAGAAAGCTACGACATCAAGGACAGATTCCTGGGAAAGAGTCATGAGGTGATCTGAGGCCAGCAGTGCTTAGGGAGGTGAGAACACAGCTTGGTGTTTGTGGAATGTGTCCTGGTCGTGGTCAACCAGAGAGAAACCATTCCTGCGTTTGATGGCCAGGCAGGCAGTTGGAAGCCAGTGCCATGGGTAGTCCAATGACAGATTCCTGAACCCCTGAACCTATGTATCCAGCATCATTCACCTATTTTAAAAGAGCTAGTTGCTGCCTCTGGAGGAGGGAGGTTAAAATGAACCTCTGCAGTGGCAGCATGGCCACCATCCAGAGCAGCAGCAGGCAAGCAGGGACCTTCCCACAAAACACCCTGGCTCCAGCATCCCAGCAATGGGCCAGCCGACTGAAATCCAGGGACATGGTTGCCTCACCCTTCGGTGACGCTGAAGCTGCATGGGCCCTGGGACCGCTCATTGAATAAAGTGAGGAGTCCTTCCAGAAACCACACTGCCTTCTTAGGGTTAGCACAAGAAGTACTTACCCCCAACACAGAATGTGCACTGAACACAAGTACATCATACATCACCAGACATGGTCTGGGTGGACAGGGAGGTCTGGGTAATGTGACCCTGTCCACTTCTGTGGTCCAGCCCTTGTCATGGCCTAGGTGAGGAAGCCATAAGGCAAGGCCACTGACTGTAGGCTGGAAGCCTTACACTCCCCAAGTAAGGAATACTGAGCCCGCTAACTGCCCTGCTGTTTGCTCTCAGGTAACAAAGTCTCAGAGTGAAGAAGACCCTGGTGTGTACTCGGGCATGTGTGTATGCACACGCACGCACATGCACACACCAGCATAGCCCATGTCTGGGGCTGGTGGCCATTACTGGGAGGAGAGGACGGAGCTAGCTCTGTTCCCCAGGATCCTCAGGAAAAAGGCCCTTTCCTCTCCTGCTAGATCCCTGGAGAAGGCAGGCTGAACCTCTTGGGCCTCTCAAGTGTGACAGGCCCACAAGGCCCCTGTGGCTTCCAATATCTGGTAGGCATCTGGTTCAGGCACCTTTGCTGTACCCCTTGGCCAGGACTACAGCTACCGACTCTCTGCTTCCCCTGCCTAGAGCCTCCTCAGGCTTCCCACAGTCTGCCACTGTGTCCTCCAGCTCCCGGCCTGCTCCTCCGTGCTCAGTGGGGAAGGAGATGGGCGGCAGGCGTCCCGAAACAGCATTTCTAACCTACCACCGAATTCCTACCTCTCCATGTCGGCCACATGCCTCCCGCACCCCTGAATTCAGGCTGCTCTCAACATCAGAACTCAACAGATGCTTGAGAACTCCGTGTGCTTGCCGAAGAGACCAAGGCCCCTGTCACTTGGCTACTACCTCGTCTCCTAAGTCAGTCAGAGCCGTCACAGTAAATGGCTTCCCCCTGTCAGTAGAAGACGTTCTAAATGGTCCATTTATTGCAAGTATTTTTTTTTTTCTCTTTTGATCACTCTCAGCCATGTCCTTATCCTACCGAGGCCCACGTTCAGGGACAGAGTGTGACCTTTCTGCTGTGAATAGCTGTGTGCTGCATTCTAGGGTCCACTGACTCACAGGGAGATGTAGGATATGACCTATCAGAAGCACCTCTGGGGTGAAAGACATGCTCTAATAAGAGGAAGGGCACAGGGTATTAAAGCCTGGAAGCATGCAGGCATTCCAGTGGGCTGTCTCTCAGCGGTGTGACCTCAGGTGCTGACTTCCTCCCTGGCCCCTTGCTTCCCCACCCCCCACCTACTGACAGAGTCTGTTGTTGGAGGATGGAGGGTGACATGTCAACAATTTTGGCACTGTACCCATCCTGAGCACATGCTGTGGGGCTGCTCTGTCACACAATAGAGATCCAACATCACTTCTCTACTCTGGGGCATGTGACAGAACCAAAGAGGTGAGCTTGGGGCCAAGCAGCTTACCGATTTGTCAGCGAGGCTGTTAGCTTTTAAAACTAGACAGGAAGGAAGGTTGAGGTGGAGGACAGGAAGAGCTGAGGGGCTGCAGTGACAGTGGGTGGGCTCCTGGGGACTGCAGGATGTGGTAGGTCTGTCACTCCCAGTCCTGGCGTGATCAATGTGGTGAAGTCCCCTGATCTCTTCAGAGAAGGTCTCCTCAGCTCTGGACAGACGAAGGCCTCAGGCTCGGCTGGCCTGCCACTGACTCCCCACGGCATTCAACTGTAATCATGGTCTCCAGCTCCCTGGAGCAGAGCCGCGCCCAGGAGCACGCAGGCGGAACCCTTTAGCACCCTGGAGCAGCCACAATGGCAGGAAGGTAAGTAGCACAAGTAGCACCCAGAGAACCATCAGTGCAAGGGAGCACTCGGGCAGCTGCTGGGGAGAACCATCAGTGCAAGGGAGGACTCAGGGGCAGCTGCCGGGGAGAACCATCAGTGCAAGGGAGCACTCGGGGGCAGCTGNGGCAGCTGCTGGGGAGAACCATCAGTGCAAGGGAGGACTCAGGGGCAGCTGCCGGGGAGAACCATCAGTGCAAGGGAGCACTCGGGGGCAGCTGCCGGGGAGAACCATCAGTGCAAGGGAGCACTCGGGCAGCTGCCAGGGAGGGCAGAGGCTCTGAAGGCCCGAGCTGCGCAGAGTGCTGAGCCCTGGGTGCCGGAGCTGCTGGGTCTGGATGCGTCAGTGTCTGGTAAACTCACTTGTGCCCAGGATGGAGATCCAGGACAAGTTCTAGGGGAGAAGACCCAGCTCCGTTTTCTTGGTGATGGCATGGGCAGAGCAGGATGCATTGCAGGTTGTTTCTCCCAGGCTGCGATCCCAAGCGGGTGACCCTCTTCCTGTGTTCAGTTCTGACCTGTAAGTGGAGTCACAACTCCAGAACCCACCCCAAAGGTCAAGGGACGTGCCACATACAGCTCCCAGCTTTCCCATACTACCCCTCCCCCAGGGCCACGCCTAACCACACCCTAACGTTAGTTAAAACTTGTCATTCTGAGACTGCTAACCAAGGGAGGCCTCAGGTGTGGCTGCAAAGCCCAGTGTCTGTTAAACTCAGGGAGGGTTAGTTATGGTGTCCCCATGAACAGGCTTCTAAGCCCTGGGGCTCCTCCCAGCTCCCCCACCCCAACTCCCAGAGGCTCGTATTTCCTTGTCCCAGGCTCACTTTGGCCATCCTGCAAAGGTTGTATGTACTTTGCTGCTGTGAGGGCTAGAGATGCCTGCTTGCTGGAACTCCAGGTCAATGCTGTGGTGTATCCTTAGGGCAGAAGTTACTTCTTTCAGGATCTCAGAAGCCAGATAGTTCTATGGTGCTAAGTCAGGCCTGGGGAGGGAGATGGGGGTAAAGAGTAGGTCATACAAAAAAACCCACAGTACTGTGTGTGTGGCCAGAGATATGAACAGCACCGCCTCTCTCCCCCACCCCCACCCTGCTCGGTTTCTAAGCCAAGCTAGGTGGGGCAAGACGGGCATTTGGAAGGGACTCAGCAGGCGCAGGCCAGCTCTGTGGCCCTGGCAGAGAAGCATGGCACAGAATAGGCTCCACCAGACATAATACTTTGCCAGAGTCAAGAAGCACTGACCTAAGCACTTTGAAAACATGGTTGCCTCATCCTTTTGTTTACTAGCAGCAATAAGATTATCTGGTGGGCATCCAATTACAGAAGGCAATAGCCAGCCTTGGTCCATGCCCTGACAATACCCTACCAGAAAGCACACAGGGCCCTAGCACCCTGACCTTTGCCATGGACATTCTGACAGTGATCTACATCACTTGGTCCAACTACATTTGTATTTCTGCACAGTTGCCAACTTCAAAAGTCAAGATGTGCCTTACACATAGTGTTTAATCACCCCTTAGATCAATGTGTAGAAACTGGCACCCAGAGGTCTCTTGTGCTGCCTCTCAGGCAGAAGCAACCCCAAGAGTGACTATTTGACATCTATTGTTTCAGATTGGTTTGTCCAGATTTTAAGTTCCCTGGAAATGGAATCCCAGAGCATATTCTTTTGTGGCCAACTCTTCGGGTGGGCATCTGCGTGATAGGCTGCGCCAGGTGCGGACATCTGCGTGATAGGCTGCGCCAGGTGCGGACATCTGCGTGATAGGCTGGGCCAGGTGCGGGCATCTGCGTGATAGGCTGCACCAGGTGCGGACATCTGCGTGATAGGCTGGGCCAGGTGTGGGCATCTGCGTGATAGGCTGGGCCAGGTGTGGGCATCTGCGTGATAGGCTGGGCCAGGTGCGGACATCTGCGTGATAGGCTGGGCCAGGTGCGGACATCTGCGTGATAGGCTGCGCCAGGTGCGGACATCTGNTCTGCGTGATAGGCTGGGCCAGGTGCGGACATCTGCGTGATAGGCTGGGCCAGGTGCGGACATCTGCGTGATAGGCTGGGCCAGGTGCGGACATCAGTGTGATAGGCTGGGTCAGTGGTTTGTGCCCTTTTCATGTTTCCCATGCTACTGTTGATGGGTATTGGTTGATTTTACTACTTTGGCTAAATCTGAGTAAAGCTGTAAAGAACATTCTCGAACCTGTGCCTTGGTGGAAACACACGCTTATGATCCTAGATCTATCGTTTTCATCTCCTTCAGTGATGTTCTATAGTTTTTAGTGCAGAGGTTGCAAAATTTTTGCTAAGTTCATTCCCAGTATTTGATTTTTTTTTATGATATCAGTTTTTTTTGTTTTGTTTTTGTTTGTTTGTTTGTTTGGGTTTTTTTTTGGGGGGGGGGTTGTCTCGAGACAGGGTTTCTCTGTATAGCCCTGGCTGTCCTGGAACTCACTCTGTAGACCAGGCTGGCCTCAAACTCAGAAATCCGCCTTCCAAGTGCTGCCTCCCAAGTGCTGGGATTAAAGGCGTGTGCTACCACCGCCTGGCTATGATATCAGTCTTGATTTGGTTGTCGCTAACACGTGGACTACTTGCGAGCATTAACCCTGGGTCCAGAACCCTACCAAACTCAGTCATCAGTTTTAATCATTTGTTTATAGACAATTATGAATTTTCGGTGTCTAACTATAGCTGTGAAGGTCTTATTTTTTATCATTGTGATACTTTCTTCTGTGTCTCCAAGTGTCTGTATCTCAGGTTTTAGTTGTTTATTACTGTTGTTATTATTATTAGTGTGTGTGTACACACATGCATATGTGTTTCACTGCGTGCATGTGGAGATCAGAGGACAATTTCAGGAATCAGTTCTCTCCTTTGATCTAGGGCTAGCACTGTGGTTGTCATATTTGTGCAGCAAGCACTCTAAGCCGCTTTGTCATCTCCATCCTAATTTTTAAAAAAACTAAACCATCAAACAAAATGTTATGCTTAGTGAATAGAACTAAAGATTATATTCTATATTATTTAAATATTTATTATTAAAAATTTATTTATTTATTATATGTAAGTACACTGTAGCTGTCTTCAGACATGCCAGAAGAGGGCATTTGATCTCATTACAGATGGTTGTGAGCCACCGTGTGATTGCTGGGATTTGAACTCAGGACCTTCGGAAGAGCAGTCAGTGATC
>NC_034601.1:262797-265619 GCF_900095145.1 Mus pahari | reverse complement strand
AGTGCTGGGATTAAAGGTGTGCACCACCATGCCTGGCTATTCTTAATTTTTAAAAAGAAATTTAAATTTTACATGTGTGTGCACATATGTGTTTGTGTACATGTATGCACATGTGCTTGCAGGTATCCACAGAGGCCTAGAGAGGGGAATGGATTTCCTGAAGCTGGAGTTACAGTGGCTGTAAGCCACTCTATGTAGGTGCTGGGAACTGAACCTGGGTCTTCTGGAAGAGCAGCTCCTTTGTAGCTCAACTACCAGAGGTAATGGAAAATAAAGGATACAGGGTGGGGGGTGGACCTGTTTAGAAATGGTTTTTTGGAGCAACTCCTGTCTGTGTCTGGAAATTGGCAGTTCAGTTCACAGGTCAGCAGCGGCAGCTCAATCCATTAGTAAACACTTCATGGATACACCAGCATTCTGGTTTGGTAGTCTCAGGTTATCAACAGCGGTGACATGACCTAGCAGAGACAGCCAGGCCTCAGCCTCTGCTTGAGTCAGCAGGGGGGACCTGGAGGGACACCAGGAGAAGTTCTTGGCTATGTCTCTCTCAGGGAAGCAAAGATCAGCAAAGACAAGAGATTCACAAAAAACATTCCATCATTTTTCTACGAACTTGTATTTCAACCACCTATGTGTTAAGCTTGCTTGGTCTGGAGAGATGGCTCAGATGTTGAGTACTTGCTGTTCATGCTGAGGACCCCACATGGTTACCAGCTCACATCCACTTATAACTCCAGTTGCAGGGCACCTGACACCTTCTTCTGGCCCCCACAGGGAGTGCACACACATGGTGAACATATGCAGCAAAAGTACTCATAACACATAAAGTGAAAATAAATAAATAATAAGAAACAGATTCTTAACCCTGCCACATCCTCATCATGGCCAAGGTGTGGTTTTCATATTTACCAGTTAGAAACTCCTAGCTCAGCGTTTTTCCTTCTTGATTTATAGACTGTTTCTTTTCAACATTTTAGCCACTTATTCCTATGAATTATAACCCTCTTTGTAGCCCCAGCTGTTCTGGAACGCACTCTGTAGAGCAGGCTGGTCTTGAACTGAGAGATCTGCCTGCCTCTGCCTCCTGAGTTCTGGGATTAAAGGTGTGCGCCACCACTGCTGACTGCTTGTATTTTTAAAAGAGATTTATTTGGGGGATGGAGGAATGGTTCAGGAGTTAAGAATACTAGCTGCTCTTCCAGAGGATCCCAGCACTGAGGTGACAGTTCGGTGCTGTCTGTAACTCTAGTTCCAGGGAATCGAAGCTCTCTTCTTGTCTCCGTGTACACCAGACATACACATGGTGTATATATGCAGGGAAACCCTGACATACAAATAAATGCATCTATACTTCCAGCACTGTGGGGCACAGAGGCAGAAGGATCTCTGGGGCTTTCTGGCTGCCAGTGTATGTCCAGGTTCAGTGAGAGAGCTGAGTGCCAGTGAGAAGTGAAGAATAGAATGCGCAAGACACCCTTGCTTGGCCTCTCCAGGTGTGTGTATCACACAGACCCATGAACATATACCATACACTCGCTATCAAATATTCACATACCTTCACATTTTACTAGTTGAATGAATGGATGAATAAAATATATATATTCTAGATAACAGATAATTCTCCATTTCTTTTAAGGCAAGGTCTTGCTATATAGTCCAGGTTCTTCTCAAGTTTGTGTTCCTCCTGCCCCCACCTCTAACGTGCCAGGATAAAAGCCATCCACCACTACACCCAGTGACCCAGTTTTCAAACCATGGTCTCCGTCTTAGATCAGCATCCATGCTCCCAGCGTGTGACCTTAGGGAAGCCACCTAGCCCTGGCTTCTGTCTATGAAATAACAGAGGTAAAGGGAAGGAGGGTCTTCACTATAAGTAAATTGAATGATTCAGATATGGAGCTCAGCCAGGTGGGTGGGATGTAGTATGCCTGCGGGAAGCGTCACACAGCATTGGTGATAGGAACGGGGCATTGTCCCCAAGAGAAATGGCCCAAATATTATACCCAACTGTTCTATAGAGAGCTACTCCCAGTAAACACAGAGCAAAGGCTGCTGGCTGGCACTGCTGAAGGGAAAGGAAGACCAGTCACCAACGCAGGGACATTGTTCAAAGTGAGTGACAGTTCAGAAATAAGAAGGTAAAATGTGGGGCTGGAGAGATGGCTCAGCAGTCAAGGGCACATATAGGAGTACATGCTATTCTCGCAGAGGACCAACGTTTAGTCCAAGCACCCATCATAACTAACTATAATGCCAGCTCCAGCAGATCTGACACTTTTCTTCTGGTCTCCATGGGCACACACATGGTTGTACACACACCCACACAGACACACATGCAGACACACACTCAGACACACACACAGATACACACGCAGACACACACACACACACACACACACACACACACAAATATAGCTCTTATTTTAAAAGATGGATTTATTCCTACTGAGAAGCCAAAAGTTTGAAGAAAACTAACATAGGCGTGACACACCAACAAGATGCTTAGTTCGCTGAAATACGATGAAATAAAAAAATTAATTCTTTATTTTTATTTTTTTAAACATTTCTTTTTAAAAAAAGATTTATTTATTTATTTATTATATGTAAATACACTGTAGCTGTCTTCAGACACTCCAGAAGAGGGCGCCCGATCTCATTACGGATGGTTGTGAGCCACCATGTGGTTGCTGGGATTTGAACTCAGGACCTTCGGAAGAGCAGTCGGGTGCTCTTACCTGCTGAGCCATCGCACCAGCCCCCCAAAATTAATTCTTTTACACCAACAATTTTCAGAGTGCCAAAACTATTTTGTAAGTGCTTAG
>NC_034601.1:256090-261557 GCF_900095145.1 Mus pahari | reverse complement strand
CTCCTCTGCCAGCCTTACATTCCCAGGCTAGTCCACCCTCTGCCAGCCTTACATTCCCAGGTTAGTCCATCCTCTGCCAGCCTTGCATTCCCAGGTTAGTCCGTCCTCTGCCAGCCTTACATTCCCAGGCTAGTCCACCCTCTGCCAGCCTTACATTCCCAGGTTAGTCCACCCTCTGCCAGCCTTACATTCCCAGGTTAGTCACCCCTCTGCCAGCCTTGCATTCCCAGGTTAGTCCATCCTCTGCCAGCCTTGCATTCCCAGGTTAGTCCACCCTCTGCCAGCCTTGCATTCCCAGGTTAGTCCATCCTCTGCCAGCCTTACATTCCCAGGTTAGTCCGTCCTCTGCCAGCCTTACATTCCCAGGTTAGTCCGTCCTCTGCCAGCCTTACATTCCCAGGTTAGTCCATCCTCTGCCAGCCTTGCATTCCCAGGTTAGTCCATCCTCTGCCAGCCTTACATTCCCAGGTTAGTCTGTCCTCTGCCAGCCTTACATTCCCAGGTTAGTCCATCCTCTGCCAGCCTTGCATTCCCAGGTTAGTTCAGCTCATTGGACTTAAACCTTAAACACAAACACTGTGCATTTATTGACTCTCCAAAATGGTTATGTATTGAATGGTCACCCTTCTTACTGATGAACTTTTAGCATCTTTATGAAAGTGTTCATGCTAAGTTAAACTGACACCAATCCCCAGTGCTAGTTCAAAACCAGGGGTCTGTGACCGCAATCACCTCTTCAGCTAATCACTGAGATCCCCGGAGCAGCCAGCACAGGCCGGATTGTTGCCAGTTAAAACAACCATTCCCAGGTCGTCTTAAACAGGGCTGCTGCCAGCAGTATGGAACTGTGATGTCTGCTCACCCCCTCTCCCGTGTGTGGGTGACTGGTCTCTCCATACGAGTCCCTGAGGGGCTGCTGTGGCCCCTGTACCTGCTGAGGAGGAACATAGATGGGACAGGCTGTGGGAGAGCTTTAAACAGGCAGCCGGCTGTGGCAGAAGAGTGTGAGCAGGTGGGATATGCATGGCTTTACCTCGTGCCAGCTCCGTATCACTGTCCTCAGCAGTGAATGGTGCTTCCTGCAGATCCAGAGCCAGGGAAGCTGAGAGAAGTAGCTATACTGGGGCTCTGTTTTTTGTTTGTTTGTTTTTTTTAAAAAAAAAAAAAAACTTAAACTACTCCCTTTTAGAGCAGTTTTAGGCTTACAGATGAATGGAAATGGGTACAGAGCTCCACACACTGCTGCCTGAATAGCATATTCCCCATACAGGGCTGCATTTGTTACAGCGAAGGCCCTCAGGTTGTTAGCTTAGCTGACACATGATTACACAAATCCAGGTGACTCTAAGGCCCCCACTTGCATAATGCAGTGACACCCACCCACCCACCATTACAGAGTCATGCAGAGCAGGGCCACTGGCTGCGTTTGTTGCCCCCCCCGCCCCCCTCCCCCACCTTGTCACCGCCCCTTCCATTCGCTGCCTTTCCCAGGATGCTCCTTAGACCAACTCCGCCTGTCCCCTTCTCAGACTGCTTCCTTCATTCCTCCCAAGAGTGTCATCATTGCCAGGTCACAAATGAGGAAACCTAGGTGTAGAGTGGGGTGACACAGCCTATCTGACGCCACCCAGCTAGCAGGTGTCGGAGCCAGAGTCCAAGTCCAGAACTCCAAGTCCTGTTCACTTGGCCCCGGCATCTTTATGATTATTTTCTCTGGCCAGGAGACAACACAGGTTCCCCAGGGTCAATCCTGGCTCTGTATTCACAACTTCTGGCTGCAAACACAGACTCCATGAGGAAGCAAGAGGTGTGGTCAGACAGACAGACATGCCTGGCCTACAGAGCTGGCTCCCCAGCTGAGCAGGTGAAAGCCCTTGTGGAGCTGCTGGCTGGGAAGGACAGTCAGCTGTTACAAGCCTGGGACAAAATGCCAGACTCCCCACTAGGATCCCAAAGCAACGGTAAGTCTTCCATGAAGCGGGCATGGGCAACACGGGAGGTACCTAAGCCCTCTCCCCTTGCCCTGGCATCTTACTTCTCTTGCCCTGTGTCCCGCAGAGGCAAGGATACCGAAGCACTCTGAGGTTCCGCTGAGCAGAGTGGGAAATGACCCAGAACTGGGCAGCCCCTCACACCGGCTGGCCAGCCTCATGCTGGTCGAGGGCCTGACAGACCTGCAGCTAAAGGAGCATGACTTCACACAGGTGGAGGCCACGCGTGGGGTCTGGCGCCCTGCCAGAGCTCTCACCCTGGACAGGCTCTTCCTGCCTCTGTCCCGGGTATCCATCCCGCCTCGAGTCTCTCTCACCGTCGGAGTGGCTGGCGTGGGCAAGACCACGCTGGTGAGGCATTTTGTTCGTTGCTGGGCCAGAGGACAGGTGGGCAAGGGCTTCTCACGGGTTCTGCCCTTGACCTTTCGGGATCTCAACACCTATGAGAAACTGTCTGCAGACAGACTCATCCACTCCATCTTCTCAAACACTGGGGAAGCTGGTCTGGCGGCTATGGCCCCAGACAGAGTCCTCCTGGTCCTGGATGGCTTGGATGAGTGTAAGACACCCCTGGAATTCTCCAATACCATGGCCTGCTCAGACCCAAAGAAGGAGATCCAGGTAGACCACCTGATCACTAACATCATCCGAGGCAACCTCTTCCCAGAAATTTCTGTCTGGATCACCTCCCGGCCCAGTGCTGCTGGTCAGATCCCTGGGGGCCTAGTGGACCGGATGACTGAGATTCGGGGCCTAACCGAGGAAGAGATCAAGGTGTGTCTGGAGCAGATGTTCCCTGAGGAGCAGAACCTCTTAGGTCAGGTCCTTAGTCAAGTGCAGGCCAACAGGGCTCTGTATCTGATGTGTACTGTACCAGCCTTTTGTAGGCTCACGGGGCTGGCTCTGGGTCACTTGTACCGCACCAGGCTGGCCGTCCAAGACCTAGAGCTGCCGTTGCCTCAGACCCTATGTGAGCTCTACTCTTGGTACTTTAGGATGGCTCTTGGTGGGGAAGGTCAGGACAAGGGAAAGGTAAGTCCTAGGATTGAGCAGGTGACCCAGGGAGCTCGCAAAATGGTGGGGACATTGGGCCGCCTGGCCTTCCACGGGCTGGTCAAGAAGAAATACGTGTTTTATGAGCAAGACATGAAGGCATTTGGAGTGGACCTCGCTCTGTTGCAGAACACTCTGTGCAGCTGTCTCCTGCAGCGGGAAGAGACCCTGGCCTCCTCCATAGCTTACTGCTTCATTCACCTGTCTCTGCAAGAATTTGTGGCGGCTACATATTACTATAGTGCATCCAAGAGGGCCATCTTTGACCTCTTCACTGAGAGTGGCATGTCCTGGCCCAGACTGGGTTTCCTCGCCCATTTCAGGTGTGCAGCCCAGCGGGCCACACAAGCAAAGGACGGGAGGCTGGACGTGTTCCTGCGCTTCCTCTCTGGCCTCTTGTCCCCAAGGGTCAATACTCTACTGGCCGGGTCTCTGTTGTCCCAAGGCGAGCATCAGAGCTACCGGGACCAGGTGGCCGAGATCCTACAAGGCTTCCTCCATCCGGACGCCGCAGTCTGTGCACGTGCCATCAATGTCTTGTACTGCCTGAGCGAGCTGCGTCACACGGAACTGGCCTGCAGTGTGGAGGAGGCCATGCGGAGTGGGACCTTGGCTGGAATGACCAGCCCCTCACACCGCACTGCTCTGGCCTACCTCCTGCAGATGTCTGATATCTGCTCCCCGGAGGCTGACTTCTCGCTGTGCCTCAGCCAGCGTGTCCTCCAGAGCCTGTTGCCCCAGCTGCTCTACTGTCAGAGCCTCAGGTGGGTATGGGGTCCATGCAGGGAAAGGGCAAAGGAGAAAGACCCATTGGAATGGTTCCTTGCTTCATTGCACCCCTTTCCCTGTCGCCTGCTGAGATTGCTAGAGTTCCACGGCTGGGCACTAAACCATCATAGCAACTGATTTAGTTCTAGAAGCCACAAGTCTGAGGTCAAGGCGTGGGCGGTACTCCCATGGAACCATGTCAGAAGGGCCCTTCCAGCCTCTGGAGCTCCTGTGGCCAGCAGTCTTTGCTGCTCCCCATCCTCTGTCACATGACCATCTGCTCCTGTGTCTCTGTCTTCACAGGACACTCACTTTTGCTAAAAGGCCATTATGGTACTGGAGTATAGGTCTGCCCTATGTCAGTGTGATACCCTCTCAGCTATTGCATCTGTAATGAGCTTACATCCATATAAAGGTACATGCTTGAGACAGCAAGGTTAGAATTTCAACATGGAAATACAACCCAACTGGGGAGACCCTCTGAGACCAGGCACTGTGACTCATGCATGCAGTCCCAGCAGTCAAGAGCCTGAGGTAGAAAGACTACTGAGTTCCAGGACAGCCTCGGCTACATAGCAAGATCATGTGTGTGTGTGTGTGTGTGTGTGTGTGTGTGTGTGTGTGTGTGTAAGACAAAGACTGTGTAAGTCAGTCAGTGTTGGCAGAAGCTTCACCCTCAGCCATACTCTGAACCAAGCAAGGAGAGAGGGAAAGATGTAGAAAGGTTTTTCCTCAGAAGGAAAGCTAGCCAACACTGTCCTACATAGGTACATGGTATACAGAGCTGCTGTGACAACACACTGCGAGATGCCACCTAAGAGGAGCAGCACAGTTTGCAGGAACCACCTCAGGTCACCTCAGGTTACATTAGGTTACCCCACAGGGAAGTCTGAGCCCCGCGAGGATGTCAGACTAGATGTTTGAGCTGAAGCAGTAGGACCACAGTGAGGCTGAGAGGTGGCAGAGGCCCCGCCCTGCTCGTGGGCTGCAGGACACTCACTGTCATGGCTCCCCTGCCCAGGCTGGACAACAACCAGTTCCAGGACCCTGTGATGGAGTTGCTGGGCAGTGTGCTGAGTGGGAAGGACTGTCGCATTCAAAAGATCAGGTAACACAGTCCCTGGGGAACCTGCCTGTTGCGTGGGGTAGGACATGTCTTCCCTTTCTGCTCAGTTAACCAGTGGCACCCCAGGAACAGGCATCTTTTTAATGTGACTTAGAACACAGTCTTTTTCTCCCCTTTTGAAAGTGCCGGTGGATCTGTGCCTGGTCTGTAAGAAGAGGGAAACGACCAGGGAAGGCTTGGACTCTGCCAAGTCCTCATTATGCTGCCCTGACTTGGGCATTACCTTCTGGATGCTTCTCTCAATATTTACTCTCTGATAGTATTCTGAGCACAGGATTGCATCTTAGGTAAAACTTTAAAAGCTTCACGTTTAACTTTTAATTTAAATAAATTTTAAGGTGAAATTCTAGAAATGTTTTTAGGTTTATGTGTATGAATGCTTTGCCTGCTTGCTTCTTGTGTCCACAGACGTCAGAAGACAGTGTCAGATTTCCTGGAATGGGAGTGAAGGATGGTTGTAAGCTGCCATGTGGATGCTGGGAATTGAACCCAGAACCTTTGCAGGAATAAATGCTCTTTTTTTTTTTTT
>NC_034601.1:236615-254922 GCF_900095145.1 Mus pahari | reverse complement strand
GGTGTCATGCATGGTAGGCATGCACTTCACCTACTTGAGCTAATCCTCAGTCTGTTTTTAAACATTTAAATTTAAAGTCTTTATCTGGGTGCGACGTACATGCCTATGATCCCAGCGCTCCTGAGGCTGAGACAGGATTACCTGGACTACACATAATGAGGTCCTATCTCAAATAAAATAAAATCACATTGCTTACGCTGACTTAAATGCTTACAAAATGTCACACTTTCAGACGTAAGCAATGTGGACAGATCAGTGCTGTAGGCTCCGGAGAATTGTGGAGGAACTTTAGAGGAGAGGCTTAGGGAGGAGGTGGGCGCTGGCTGTGCCTTGCTTGGGAAGGATGAAAATGTAACTGCTCTGGGAGAGAGATGGTCTTGACAGCGTCTCACGTCTGTTGTCTCACAGGCAGCTCTAGGCCTTCAGCACACGACAAAATATCCACCATTAGTGTTGCTGAAACAGGTTCAGAAATGATTCCGAAGACAGCCACGTCTCCTACGTTCATGCTTTCCCTTTCTGGTCCTCAGTGACACCAGTTTACAATGTCCACATCACTGCAGAAAAACACATACGGCTTCTTATGAGATATTATTTATACATAAGTCCTGGGTCAACAAAAGTGGGCTGGTCTTCAAACATTTTGACGCCGGAGGGCAGGGAAACAAGGTCTTCTGTAGTCCAGGCCGGCCTTGAACTCAGGATCCCCAACCTTCCAAGTTCTAGAAAAACAGATGTGTATCCCCATACCTGGCTAGTATTCAAATTTGTTTATTTGTTTGTTTGTTTTGCAGTCCTGACTGGCCTTGAACTCACATGTAAACCAGGCTAGTCTCTGCTTCCTTAGTGTTGAGATTAAAGGTGTGCGCCACTACCCCTGGCTCAGACTTACTTTTAAGTGATGGAGCTCATTTGAAAAGTGCCAGATAAAATGCACAGAGGGAGAACTGTGGGCATCGCAGGCCTGGCCCACTTAGCTCCCCTTCGCCTTCCTGGTGGCCCTGGTACCAGGATCCTGAACTCCTTTGGAAGACACTCGATTCAAACATTGCAGGGATACCTGTGGCGAGCTCGATCCTAGGCTGTTGGCTACAGAACTAAAAATCGTTGTCAACTCAGGAAGCAAAACCGAGTGCACCCACTGGATGCCTCTGGACCTCCTTTCCAGGTGCAGAAAGGCGAACCTTTTTTTTTAAACTTAAAAGTTAATTTTGTGGTCTATTTCTGCCGTTTGCTGTCTTGTACTAGAGGAAGCCTAGTACTCATGGCCTGCTCAGACTAGTTTGTACTAGTTTCTGAGCACTATCTCTTCTTCAGGAATTTCATAAGCCAATGGTACTTGGAAGTCGCCATGGTTTGGGGCATTTGAACCACAGAAACCAGCACCAGCATTTGATATTTTGCTTTTCCTTGAGAGCCACATGAACCTTATGCCGCTGGTTAGGGTCTATATGGAAGAACTTTTTAATATCAGCAAATCCAGTATAAAGACTTTTACTGCATTTACTGTATTTGTGCTAGTCTGTCTCTCTGTCTCTCTGTCTCTCTGTCTCTCTCTCCCCTCTCCCTTTCTCTTCCTCTCCCTCCTCATCCCCTCCCCTCCCTCTCCCCCCTCTCTCTGTGTTGTATAAATGCACACACCACAGCACACATGTAGAGGTCAGAGGACAATCATAAGAGTCGGTTTTATCCTTCCATTATTTGAGTTCTGGAGATCAAATTTAGGTTGTGAGGCTTGGTAGCAAGTTCTTTTACCCTCTCAGCCACCTTCCTGGCTCCAAATGCAAGACTTCTATCATCTTGGCTGCACATTTGTAAAGTATGTATTGTGCAAGGTGCTAGATAAGTTTTCTTGGGCCCTTTTGTCGGGATGAAGACCGTCTGGTCCACTCTTGACTCTATCTTCCCTGGCTCAGGGGGCTTCCTAAACCTGACTTCCCACTCCGCAGTCACTTTGTCTCTGCTCATATCCATGTGAGTGATGTTGAGGAAGCAAGGGTTAACCATGAGCCTAATATCAAAGAGGAGGCAATGAGTCACGAGCTTGAAATAAGCACTCTTCTCCCTTTCCTCCCTTTCCTCCCTTTTCTCCTCCCTTTCCTCTGGCAGCCTGGCTGAGAATCAGATCGGTAACAAAGGAGCCAAAGCCCTGGCCAGATCCCTCCTGGTTAACAGAAGCCTCGTCACACTCGAGTAAGTAGGACACACACTCCGGGCCCCTGGGATAAGGGAAACTTAAGCTCTCTCCCTTCTTTGACTATCTTGATTTTCTCCATCCCTTCTCCCACTCCCAGACTCAGCCCATTTAGAATAGTCAGTGGCTGAGCTCTTGAGACCACGTGTTCTTCCAGGAAAGCTGAGAAAGCAACCCCACTGATTGTCTCTTGAACTTCATTTCACAAAACGCTTGATTCTTGACCCTGACCTGGAACTGTCTCTGTCACACTTAGCTCACACATGCACATGCACACACACACACGTGTGTGTATATATATTAGCAGTGGGCCTTTCTACCCATGACCACCTGAAATAATGACTCTGAGACTTGCTTGGGCTCATTCTCTGACTAGCTCACAACTTAACCTGTTTATTCTACTCTAACTCCTGCCACACGGCTAGTTACCTCCCGTCTCTCCTCAGGTACCTATGGCTGTCTCCATCAGCATTCTGGGTGATTCTCTTCCTGCACCTGACTCTAGTCCAGAATTCCTCTCTCTCTGCCGGAACCCCCCCCTTCCTATTTCTGCTTCAGTTAATAGGCCTTTTTTTTTTTTTTTATTGACAGGTAATGTTTCCACACAGAATACAATAACACACACATACACAAACACACACACACACACACACACACCACATACATGATCTCTGCCATGGTTTCATCAAATGTGAAAGCCTTAATCCCAATTCATTCCCTTTATGATTATAGACATAAAATGGTGGTGCCTTTTTACCCCTCTTCCCACCTCAGTAGCTTCCCTTCTCTTGTTTCTTCTAGCCTCCGGAGTAACAGCATTGGACCACCAGGGGCTAAGGCTCTGGCCGATGCTCTGAAGATAAACCGAACGCTAACTTCTCTAAGGTATGTGGACCTGTGGCACTCCTGGCCCTGTGGCAGGAAAGGGCCCAGAAAACAAAACCCTGGCTATAGGAGATGCTGTAAAGTGGGGGAGGATTAAACATGGAGACTTTGGGGTGTCATCAAGCTTCACATTCCAGATTCTCCCGATTCTGTAGGTAGTCTTGGCTGGCCTGGAGCTTGCTATGTAGGTCAGACTACAGTTCCGCCTGTCTCTGCCTCCTAAGAAATGGAATTAAAGGTGTGCACTACCACACCCAGCCCCAGGAGAGTGTTTTTGTCTGGTTTGGTTTTTTTTTTTTTTAAAAAAAAGATTTATTTACTTATTTAAGTAAGTACACTGTAGCTGTCTTCAGATCTTTTTATGGATGGTTGTGAGTCACCATGTGGTTGCTGGGATTTGAACTCCAGACCTTCAGAAGAGCAGTTGGGTGCTCTTACCCACTGAGCCATCTCACCAGCCCTTGGTTTGGTTTTTTAAGACAGGGTTTCTCTGTGTAGCCCTGGCTGTCCTGGAACTGATATAGATCAGGCTGACCTTGAACTCAGAGATCCACTTCTCTTTGCCTCTCAAATTCTGGGATTAAAGGTGTGGGCTACCACTGCCTGGCAAAGTTTTTGTTTTTTTATTGAAATTTAATTCTATGCAATCTTATCATTTTGAAGTTTATCATTCACTGGCATTTTATACATTCACAATATTGTACAACTACTTCCTCTGTCTAGTTTCAAAATGTTTTTGACTCTTAGTATTTGCTCTCTTTCTCCTTTTCTCCCAGTCCTTATTAAGTTTTCTACTGATTTATTGATTCTGGACATTTCATATAAATGGAGTTATACAATAAGAGCTTTGTGTCTGTCTTCTTCAACTAGCATAATATTTTCAAGTTCATCAATATTGTAGCATATTGGTATTTTCTTGCATTTTATACCTGAATAGTATTCTACTGTATGGGCAGAGCACCATCTGCTTACCCATTCACGTGCAGACAGACATGTAATGTGTCTTTTTCACACTTCTATGCAGCTTCTATCTTTTGACTATTGTGAATAATGCCGCCTGCGACATTTGTGTAGAAGTATTCAAGTACCTGTCTTTAATCCTTTGGAGAACATACCTAGAAACAGAATTGCTAGGGCACATGCAAGTCTAAGTTAAGAACTGCCAGACTATCCCACAGAGGCTGGACAGTCTCGCCAGCAGTGTGAGGCTTCCAGCTTTGCCACTTCTCCACTGTTACCTGGGTACTGTGGCTCTTGACTGCAATGGGAACTACCTGACCTCACTAATTATACCAACAGATAGCACGGCCACTTTGTCTCTAGTTGGCGAGCAGCTACTCAGAGACTCCATCCAGGAAGGCTAACGGTCTTTCCCGGTGATGGACCTTGAAAAGGTCATCATTGGTAAATTTTTCACAGAAGTCAGTTGCCTCCTGTCTTGGGCCTCTAAGGCAGGTATCCCCACTGCAGTATGAGTTCAGGCCACTGCTGGGCATCTCTTGCTCTGCTGGTAACACATCCCTCCTTGCCTCTGTAGCCTCCAAAGCAACATGATCAAGGATGATGGCGTCATGTGCATGGCTGAGGCCCTGGTCTCCAACCAGACCATCTCCATGCTACAGTGAGTGGACATGACTCCCACTGCCCCCTTCCTCCTGCTGGCCTCTGCCTTGCTCCTGACAGAGAGAACAGGAGACAATCCTGAGGCTTTCTGACCTACCTGTATAGACCCTGAAAAACGTTACCTGCTTTTGCAGAGAATAGGTTTAGCTTTGGTTTTTCAAAACCTACTTTTAATGATGGTTCTGAAATGCTTTAACCTCCCTTCTAGCCCACCACCCACCAGAGGTAGTGGAAAAGAAAGATTACTAGGGCCGGGCGTGGTGGCACACACCTTTAGTCCCAGCACTCGGGAGGCAGAGGCAGGCGGATTTCTGAGTTTGAGGCCAGCCTGGTTTACAGAGTGAGTTCCAGGACAGCCAGGGCTATACAAAGAAACCATGTCTCAAAAAACCAAAAAAAAAAAAAAAAAAAAAATTACTAGGATACAGGGGAAGTGGACCTGTTTAGAAATTGTTCTTTGGAGCAAATCCCATCTGTGTTGTCAGGAAGTCAACAGTTTAGTTTTCAGGATTCAGCAGTTGCAGCTTGATCCACTTGCAAATACTTCACCAATACACCAGCAGTCCGTCCGGTTCAGTAGTGTCTGGATAGCAAACAGGAATCAACAGCATTGGCACAGGCCTAGCACAAGACAGCAGGAGGAACCAGCAGGGATGCCAGGGACAGTTCTTTGCTCTGCCTCTCTCAAGGATGTGAAGAGCAGTGAAGATATGAGACCAAGAAGCATTGCAAAGCTAGCTATGCAAGTCCCTGTCACTGTCCACTGAGTCCTATTTGTACGCCCTCCAAATATCACGTGTCTGCCTAGGCGTGTGAGTCTGTCTCAGCTGACATCACTCTGCCAATTGGCCAGAGTCCGAGGAAGCGGCAAGAAACTGCCCAGAAATTTTTGGTGCATTTCTTTCTATGGAGTCATGAGAAACGGAACTCAGCTATGCAGTGTAAGGTGAACCAATACATACTTTTCATTAGTGGAGAATCCTTTATCACGTTGTGTTGTGGTAAATAAATCTCTAACCCAAATATACCCTGGCAATGAAAATACAACTCAATTAATATGAATACATGCTGTGCGCCTAGACTGGGCAGATCTACCGCTACACTACCATCTTCTTCATCTATCTATTCCCTTAGAACTTGCGGTTTCTCCAGGCCATGTGCTTCTGCTCTGCCTTTCTTCTTCCTCCTCCTCTTCATCTTCTCCCTCTCCCATTTTCTTCTTCTCTTCTCCACCTTCTGCTCCACCTTCCCTTTTATCTGCCCAATCATCAGCTCTCCTTTATTTTACAAATTAAGGTGGGAAGCAGGTTTACAGGATGTCACCTGAGTGCTGACTCATTCCTTGTTCACAACCACTCAAGGGAGAACAGA
Source organism: Mus pahari (assembly GCF_900095145.1). Classification (NCBI taxonomy): domain Eukaryota; kingdom Metazoa; phylum Chordata; class Mammalia; order Rodentia; family Muridae; genus Mus; species Mus pahari. Next base: position 248,849 of record NC_034601.1, on the reverse strand, counting down.
ATTAACATCAAATATAATTGGCCCCAGGGCTATCCACAACGTTGACCTTTGTGTTTGCCCCAGCAAAAAACCATTCAACACAACTGACTTTCCAAAGAAACCATAAGTTTCCACTTCAAATAAGTATGAAGAATTACTGAAAACAAAAACAAAAACAAAAACAACTGCCAACCCAGAAAATCATCCCCACGATGTAGGAAAAGAACACTGCACTCTTTTATTGAAAAAGCACTAATGTGACCATATTAAGCAACATCATGCACAACTGTCAGTGAGGTTGCAAAGACAGAGGTCCCACCCTTCCACAGCCCAGCAGAGGTGTCCCCTTCCATCGCATTCTCAAGGGCAAGCATCTCATGGCTCCCTGTCTTTCCATTGTATGGAGGGGGTTCTAACTTTACACAGGAGAGGTCCTTTCCCATCTGTCCTGTATCTCTTGCCTGGGAAGTTTCTTGGCCTCGAACTCAGAAATCCACCTGCCTCTGCCTCCCAAGTGCTGGGATTAAAGGCGTGTGCCACCACGCCCAGCCTGCCTGGGAAGTTTCTTGAGGTGGGAGGGATCCAGATGGGAACTCAACCTTGCTAGCTGGCCAGCTTGTGCATGAAGTCTCTCATACAGGGGGCTGTTGAGCATGCTCAGCCTCCTGCTTCCAGCTGCCCTTTCCCCTTAACTCTGTCAACAGACCCTTTGAGTGTAAATGGAGATGGTCCCCTATTTGTCCTTGATCTTGCACCTGCAACCCAGACTGGCTTTGGCCTGGGTGTGACTGTGACTGGCTTTGCTGACAGACCCTTCTCATCGCTCACAGGCTACAGAAGAACCTAATTGGGCTCACAGGAGCCCGGCAGATGGCAGATGCCTTGAAGCAGAACAGGAGCCTGAAAGCACTCATGTGAGAAAGGCCAAAAGACCAACTTGGTATTCTCGGGTCAAGCAGAAGACCAGCCCTCCCTACATACTTGTGGTGGGGGGAATGGATGAGGGGATGAGATGGAGGAGTAGATGGATGGGAGGTAGGTGGATATAGGAGTGGATAGGTTGATGGCTAACTGGATACAAAGAGGGGTCTCTGAGGGGTTTAGGGAAGGACTGGGCGGGCCTCAAACCTCACAGGCATACTTTCATTCCTGCTTCCCTGCTCTTAGAAGGAAACATCATCTCTTGGCCATCTTCATATAAAGTCTCATACCTCTAAGGGCTAACTCCAAAGAGTTACGATTGGGGTCACCTGATCACCCGCAGCAACTACTGATGAGGACAACTGAGGCCCAATTGCACTGGACAGCCTTGAGACAGAGGTAGTCACCTCTGAGCTCTGATGCCTAGGTGCGACCCACCACCATGTGTCTCTTGCAGGTTTTCCAGTAATACCATTGGCGACAGAGGTGCCATAGCCCTGGCTGAGGCCCTCAAGGTGAACCAGGGCCTGGAGAACTTAGAGTGAGTCTGCCTGGGAACCCTTCATGGTTGATAATCACCCTTGCCTGAGCCCATTTCCATGAGAAAGCCCTACCAACCCTAGCCCAGTGCTGTCTCTGCCCCTCTGTCCATCTTTTGTCCTGTTTTGTCCATAGCTCACTTCTCTACAGGGCTTTTTTGTTTTGTTTTGTTTTTTGTTTTTCGAAACAGGGTTTCTCTGTATAGCCCTGGCTGTCCTGGAGCTCACACTGTAGTCCAGGTTGACCTTGAACTCAGAAATCCGCCTGCCTCTGCCTCCCGAGTGCTGGGATTAAAGGTGTGCGCCACCACGCCTGGCTTCTCTGCAGTTTTTACGAAACAGTGTCTATATGCCTTGTCCTAAGTGAGCACCAGTGGCTGAAGCTTTGGAAGTGGGGCGGGGCTGGCTGCATTCTGCTGCCACGTTAGGATGGCTTTGCCATGTCATTCTCTCTGTGGTGAACCTAACATGTTTGCAGCCCCATGTCAAGGCTGCAAACCTCAGGGCTTGTCTCCTCGAGGAGACAGGACAGGCTAGGTCTCCTGGCCTTGAGCTGGCAGGAGCTCGAAAGTGGTGATGGGAGAGGAAAGGGGGATGAGGAGAGCAGGTCCTAGGGGCCCAGCTCCCTGCTGAATCCCATGGGCATGGCTCCAGGCTGGGTCAGACACCTCCCTCCAGGTCCCAGGACAGCCACATCAACAGTCCCATGTCTGCAGCCTACAGAGCAATTCCATCAGTGACATGGGAGTGACGGTGCTGATGCGAGCCCTCTGCAGTAACCAGACACTCTCCAGTCTCAAGTAAGCCCTGACCCCCAACCCCACAGCCGGGATGTTGTCCCTTTGACCAGTGGGAATACAAGGCCCCTGGGACTGGAGAAATCTGTAGTTGGTACAATGGATCTAGAATGAGGCACTCTCCCTTTCCCTACTTTGTCAGCTGTGGCACTAGTGGGCTGCTCCCCTAAGTACAAGTCCTTCAGGGGCCATTTGTTCCTCTTAACTCAGATCCCACCCTTTTCCTCTGGTGTGTTCTCGACTGTTGGCAGTCTAGAGTAGGACACCGAGTAGAACCCCGGCCGGCTGGAACAGGTTCCTTCACATTTTGTCCCAGGAGACAAAGGGCCTGTGGTTTCTTGGGGTTTGAAAAGCCTAGAACCTGGGCTTGCTCTGTCAGAAGCCTCACTTACATGACTGAATGCCCAGTCTTATGTCTCCTCAGCCTACGAGAAAACTCCATCAGCCCAGAGGGAGCCCAGGCCCTCGCTCAAGCTCTCTGCAGGAACAACACTCTGAAGCGCTTGGAGTACGTGGTAGACAGGGTCAAAGGGGGATTCGCTTCTCCCCTTGCTCAGCTCACCATTACGGTGGGCTAGACCTTGGCATCGTCAGAGCGTACAAGGTTGGACAAGGGCTTGATTTGGGAAGGGTCAGCAAGGAGACCTGGTATCTATTGGCAACCCTGACATGAGAACTCTCCAGCCTTATCCCTGGAGATGGATAAGCACATGGGAGAGGACCCTAAGGAGTTGGCATGGAACCCTGCCGATAGGCAGTAAGTCCTGTTTTTGGTTCTAGTGTCCTGGTGGCACACCCTGTAATGACACTGAGTACTCTTGGCACACCAGAGTTCTCCGTAAGCAGGAGCCACACAAACTCAGTATCAGTGCTGACTGTGTTTTGGGGAGGATGGGGAACTGAACTCTTAGTGACCAGGATGGGGGCTTCGTGGTAGCGCCTTACTAACTCCTGTTCCCTTTCTGTTAGCCTGACAGCTAATCTCCTCCATGACCGAGGTGCCCAGGCCATTGCAGTAGCTGTGGGAGAAAACCACTCTCTCACACACCTTCAGTAAGTCTCCCCTCCCCAGTCTCTATTCTCCTCAGCTGCAGGGCTACTCACAAACCAAGTATGGTAGATGGAACCTGGATTTGGGTTTCTGAGGTTATCCTCAGATAGACCTAGCTTGTGAGGCAGGCGTCATGGCTGTGACTCATGGTTGCCTGTGCTTCATGGAGAATATCTGAGCTTATTCCCATGGCTACCCTTAGTAAAACACTGGCCCTCTGGGGGCTGAGTCTTAAGGGAACTTCAGGAATCCCCCTGCCAGATCCTACACAGACTCACCCAGCCACCAGACCTCCTGGATCCCTAGAGCCTCTCCAGTCTATTCTTGCGCCATGTGGTTATGGGTCTGTATCTTTCCAGCCTGCAGTGGAACTTCATCCAGGCTGGTGCAGCCAGGGCCCTGGGACAAGCACTCCAGCTGAACAGGACCCTGACAACCTTAGAGTAAGCTGGCCTGTGGGGATGAGGGGTAGTTTCCAGATACAAGGAAGGTCTGATGATCTTTAAAAATAGTTTCCTCTACCATAAGCTTTCAGTCCTTGTTTCAGTCCTCACCTGGAGGCCTGGAGGGAGGGAGGGAGGCAAGGAAGAGGGGGGTTGGGTGGGCGCTGGGATGTGGTGGTTCAACTTTAATTCCAGCACTTGGGAGGAAGAGGCAAGTGGATCTGTGAATTTGAGGCCAGCCTGGTCTACAGAGTGACCAGGACATCTAGGGCTTCACAGAAAATACTGGTGTGTTTGTGTGTGTGTTAAGTTTGTGAGTGTGCTGGTCCTTGCCTTTAACCTTGAGACAGTTCATTTTTCCCTCTTTCTATATATGCCAGGCAATCTGGCTGCGAGCTTCTGGGGTTTCTCATTTGCTCCCAGTCTCCCTGGAGGAGAGCTAGAGTTACAGATATGTGCTACTGCATCTAGCTTTATGTGGGCTGTGGGCATCTTAACTCGGGACCTTCTGCTTACAAGGCAAGCCTTTACCCACTGAGCCACCTCCACAGCCCAAGGCTTAGATGCCCGAGCCTCCTTTGTGTCACCTTTTAGTTTCTTCTCCATCTTTCATACATCTTCTCTAGCTGGCCCTTCTCACTCTCTCTTGCTGTTTTAAGACACTGGTGTTCCTCAGGGTTCCAGTTGCTCAACTCCTAATGACTCCCATGGGTGGTTTGAATGAGAACAGCCCCCATGGGCTCATATATTTGAAGTTGGTGGAACTGTATGGTTAGGATGAGGTGTGGCTATGTTGGAGGAAGTGAGATAGTGGGGATGGACTGTGAGGCTTCAAAAACACAAGCTATTCCCAGTTAGTGCTCCCTGTCTTATGCCTGTGGATCCAGATATAAGCTCTTAGCTATTGTTCCAGCACCATGTCTGTCAGCTGCCTGCTGCCACATTCTCCACTATGATGACGATGGTCCTAGACTCACATCCTCTGAAACTGTAAGCCTCCAATAAACTCTTTCTTCTCTAAGTTGCCTTGGCCATGGTGTGTTATCAAAGCAATAGAAAAGTAACTCGGAAACTAACCCAGCAGTGTCCTTTCCAGCACAGCGGTCCACAGCCATGTTGCCTTGTACCCTCAGTGGCTCAGGTATTGCAAGCTGCTGCATTTCTTTGCATGCAGACCTGCTTCTTAGTTCTCCCTCTGACCCCCGGGACCAATCACTGTGCAAGCCTGGGGCTGGGCTCCCACCACTCCCAGCTCATCTGTAAGTCCTGCTACTTCTTCTCCACTGCCCCTCCTAAGACTTCTGTCAACTGCTACCATCCAAGCCATATCAACACACTGTGTGACCTCCATCCACAGCTAGGCCATCCTCTTCAAGCTGTTACCAGAGAGCTTTCCAAAACATCCATTGACCTTATAAAGTGACTGCACCTGTGGAGTGGAATGTAACCCTGAAGCCTGGATTCCAAGGTCCCCAAAGCTCTGCCTCCTCATACTTCAAAGCCTCTGCCCTCATCATTCCATGAACTCAGGTTTCTTTAGATGTTCCAGCTTTCTCTCTCAGTCCTTGGTTTGGCTTAGTTTATTTCTTCTGGGTACCACACTGGGGTAGGGCCTTCGCTGGTCTTCCCTGTAGCTTAGACCTGGCCTATCGATTTGCTCATTTAATAGTGCCTTCCTAGCTGAGTTCTGAGAGGGCATTATTAATAAGTTACTTGTCTATTGCTATAATAAAACACATGACCAACACCAACTTGGAAAGGAAAGGATTTATTTCCCCTTACAGCTTGTAAGCCAGTCCATCTCTGAGGAAGCCAGGACAGGAACTTAGAGATAGAAGGGGTGGAGACCACTGAGGGGTGCTGCTCACTGGCTTGTTCTTGGCGTGCTCAGTTTATTTTCTTATATGTCCCAGGACTACCTACCCAGGGTTAGCACCACCCACAGTTTGATGGACCATCCCACTTCAATAAATAATACATAAATCAGCCACAGGCTTGCCACAGGCTGTTCCTGTTCACTTGTCTTAGATGACTCTAGTTTGGGTCAACTTGACAAACACTAGCCAGTACATGGCAGAATGGTGCTTGTTGCTTTGGGCCCCCAGCACCTGGGACACATTCAGATGCTTGCTAATGAATACGAAGTGTTTCCTGACACATGGCAATGTCCATTTGTCCCAACCCCACTTACTGTCCCAGAATTTACTTTTGTCTTCCAACTGGAAGTAGGAGAAAAGATGCATAAAACCTAGCCAGCAAGAACGGCAGAGCAGGGCAGTGCTGGTGCACGCCTTTAATCCCAGCATTCGGGGGCAGAGGGAGGAAGATTTCTGGATTTGAGGACAGTTAGGGGTACACAGAAAACTCTATCAAAAAACAGCCTCCCTCCCCACCTAGAAGAGTGGTGCAGAGAGGCCTCCAGGTAAATCTTCCTGTTGGTTTTGAAAAGCATACTTTTGGTCTCAAACCTTGTTGATAGCAATTTCTGTCTCTTTTCTTGTCTGTCTCGGACAGTTTGCTCAGACACACACAGACTTCTCTTCTCATCTGCATGGACAGTTTGCTCAGATACACACAGACTTCCCTCAGTTCCTCTGTGCATTAATTATGAGGCCAAGGGCACAATGGCTGCCCAACAAAGACAATTATCTAAGGTGACTCGATATAGGTCTGGTGTGTGTAAAGGGGCCAACCCCATAGACCTCGCCCAGAGAGTTGGCTAGAGCTTTGTTTATACCACTGGGTCACACTGTGTTCAGCTTACAGGAGAATGCCATAGGGGATGAAGGAGCTTCCTCAGTGGCTGGCGCACTGAAGGTCAACACAACCCTCACTGCTCTCTAGTAAGTCCTGTGGGCATGGCAGCCAAGTAGATCACCCCCTCACCAAGTAGATCACCCCCTTCGCCACCCCCCCTCATGCCACAGCCACCTTTGTTTATTAGTCTGGGAAAGCTGTTTGGCTTTTCTAATATTAGTGATTGGGTAATCAAGCATGTAGGAAGGACTGCAGGTGCTGACAGCAGTCGCCCCAGGTCCTTCCAGAAGACCACCCTATCTCCATCCACATCTAGACCTTGTTCTCAGGTGTCAAAATAGAGGTGGGAGATGCAATGTTCTTGGAGGAATCACAGGAAAATGATCCTTAGTGCCATTTTGCAACAGAGTAGGGAGGGAAGCCTGGTGCAGGGCAGGGAGGGGCCCGGAGCACAGGAGGCCGATTACCCACTGATTGATTGCATTACCTCTTGTATAGCCTACAGGTGGCCTCCATTGGTAGCCAGGGGGCCCAGGCACTTGGGGAGGCCCTCGCTGTGAACAGAACCTTGGAGATTCTTGAGTGAGTATTCCTGGTGCTGTTGACAGATGTTTGCTGAAAAACTCTGAAGCTACAGATTCCAAAGGAATAACTGTGAAGACAGACGTCTACACAGACAATTTCATATCTTGTGGGTTTTATGCTCTGTCTTCTCCGTTTCCACTTTGTCTTCCCCTGCAGTCACTATGGCATTATGGGTTGGGCCTGTTCCAGACAAACAGGCTCTACTTAGTGGTATCCCCCCAACCCTACACCCCAGGAATCAGCAGCCAACTCCTGGTGTGGGTGGGGCTCCCCACATGCCCATGTCCCTTCTGCTCTCTCGGGTCCTGTAGCCACAGAGCACTGTGCACCTCGGGATGGAGAGCCACTGCTCCTATCTCAGCCTACGCTTTCCTTCTCTGGAGTAGAAAAAGGACAGGCGGGGCTGCAGAGATGGCTCAGCTGTTAAGAGCACTGACTGCTCTTCCAGAGGTCCTGAGTTCAATTCCCAGCACCCACATGGTGGCTCACAACCATCTGTAATGAGATCTGGTGTGTCTGAAGACAGCTACAATGCACTTACATACATTAAATAAATAAAATCTTTTTTTTAAAAAAAAAAGAAAAAAGAAAAAGGACAGACATCCTCTAAGTGCACAGGAAGAAACAGTCCCAATCCCTGTGATTGGTAATGTCCAGATAGGCCCATACCCATCTGAAGGACATCAGTGTCACCCCACAGCCTATCTATGCACCTCAGGCTTCTCACTTGCCCTGACAGCTTACGAGGAAACGACGTTGGGGCAGCTGGAGCCAAGGCCTTGGCAAATGCTTTGAAGTTAAACTCCAGTCTCCGAAGACTCAAGTAAGTGATCATGTGTGACCCACACGCAAGACAAAACAGCCAACTTCTGCCAGCACTTTTCAGATAAGTACACAATTTCCTTTGGTTGCTTCCTTCTACATGTTAACTGACTGCAGTGTTCTATTACTGACCACATCCACCGAAGGTAGCTTTGCTCATTCTCCTTAAATAATTTACTTATAATTGACTTACAATACATGTATGGTCTAGGGTAAAGTACCTGCGTACAGTTTAGAGGTCAAATGTCAATCTAGCGGTTGCTATGGTGCCTGTGGACAATCAACCTCAGAACTGCTCATGTCATCCTCATCTCCTTACATCTTTTCTGTCCTGAAGACTCAGCATGGTTCTCCATTCTCTGTCTAGTCTCCAGGAGAACTCGCTGGGGATGGATGGGGCCATATTTGTTGCCTCTGCGCTGTCTGAGAACCACGGCCTGCACCATATTAAGTGAGTACTGAGTGGCACCCATCTTTTCCAGCGACTTTGGCTGAGCCCCAAAACTGCTCCCAAACCAGTTTCTGCCTTTAGTCCAGTTCTGGGAGTGAGGTGATCTGAAGACACTCTGACGACTCCAGGAGAGACTAGGTCTAAGAAGGAACATGCCAGAGTGGTGTGTGTAGGAGGAATCCCAGAAGGGCAAATTCAGTAGGGTCCTGAATTCATTATAGTGACAATCACTCTACTAAAGACAACCTAAAGATGCTGAGGTCTGCTCTAACTCTTCTGTCCTAGTCTCCAGGGGAATCCCATTGGGGAATCTGCTGCCAGGATGATCTCAGAGGCTGTCAAGACAAATGCTCCCACTTGCACTGTGGAGATGTAAGGAAAGCAAGTCTGGAGGACCATGCAGAGACTCCACCACAAGCTTCTGCTCAGAGGACCTCTGGTCTCTGCAAGTCTTCCTGGGATCGGAGATGCTGCTGGGCCAGCTCTCAAGCTGGTCTCCTCAACAGGAGGGGAAGGTGCTCCAGCAGGGTTCATAGGCACCTTGCCTGCCCAGGGTCAGCCAAAGGAAAGATGGCTACTGTTCTGGGATGGAGAAGGAAAGGGTCTGCCACCAGGGTCTGGCACTCAGGAGCAAAGTCTCAAAGCTCTACAAAGTAGGAGGCTGGTCCTGGCTTACTCATCCCCAGGGTCTCCACATGACCCAACTCAAAAGAACAAAAGACAACAAGATAAGGACAGTGTTCCCGCCCTGCACACTCACCGGCTGGCACCCTCAGTCTCTGCAGTCTTCAAGCCCATTAAGCACATTAACTTGCCAAAGGTGACAATGGGTTCATTTTTTTCAACAGAAGAAGAAAGTTTTGGGGTGTGACCCTTAGATACATATGGAGAAGATATGAGAAATATGGCAAGATAAACGAGAGGTTAATGCTAAGACTCTGGAGTAAGGGTTCAGTCTTCAAGGCTCCACAATCTTTGTAAGATCTCTCAGACATCTACCATGCCTGCCATAGTTGTCAGCCAGCACACTGATTGTCCATAGCGAATTACGTGTTGATACCTTGATGCCATTATCCTGATTTTAAGCTTTCAAAACCTGTACAGTGGCTGTACCTTCCCCAAGGAGACAAATGAGCTGTGCTACCCTGTGGCAAATTCCTTCCATTCTCTGACTGAAACAAGAAAACCTATGTGAACATCACAGGTCTCAATTAAGGCACTAAGATAAATGCTTATAAAGCCCACAGAGTAAGTACAGGCATGGTGGCGCACCTTTTTAACCTCAGCACTTGGGAGGCAGAGGCAGAGGCAGAGGCAGAGGCAGAGGCAGAGGCAGNAGAGGCAGAGGCAGAGGCAGAGGCAGAGGCAGAGGCAGAGGCAGAGGCAGAGGCAGAGGCAGAGGCAGAGGCAGAGGCAATCTGTGAGTTTGAGGCCAGCCTGGTCTACCTAGTAAATTCCGGGACAGCCGAAACTACATAGTGAGACCCTGTCTTAAAAAGAAATGAGTAAAAAATCAAAAAGAAAAAAAAATAAAAACAACAACAACAACAACAACAACAACAACAAAACAAAAAGGAAAAAAAGAAATGAGTATGCAGGAGCTGGACATGTGGCACACACTCGTAATTCTAGTGCCTGAGGACAAGAAAGGAGGAGCATAAATTTGAGGCTAGCTTAAACTAAATAGTGAGTTTAAAAACAAAAACCTAAAACTTGAGTATTCAGAAGAGTTACCATGGCAGGTGACAGTTGATAGTGAGAGGTGACACTGTTTATGTAGGAAAAGAGGCAACAGAGCAACTCAGGAGACAAATGCAGCCTTGACAAAGAGATTAGACTTAAGCCAAGAATGGCCTGCAATCCCAGCACTTGGTGGAGGCAGGAGGATCAGGAGTTCAGGTCTTTGGATGCATAGTGAATTCAAGACCACTTTGTACTACATGAAATCCCATCCCAAGAAAACAAAGGAAAACAGGTGACTAAGGTGGGACAAGTGACCATCACGTGTGATTGAGACACAGCACTGATGGAGTATCTCTGCCTAAAATGTTTACCTAAGCCTAACTGTAGCGGTATGGCCACACAAAACCCAAATGCAGGGACTGTCTACTAAGCGGGCCTGCCTGCACAAAGATGCTACAGCAGCCTGGAGACTGTTTTACATTAAACAGAAAAAAAAAGCCCTAACAACGAAATACACCATCCTTAATTGTCTCCCAGTCTGGAGCAAACTGCAACCTCCTTCAGAGACATTGCTTGGAAAGGGAAAGTGCACCCCTTTGGTTTGAAGGGCATTGTTCCTGGGTACAGAATGGTAGCTTTCTTTGGTACTTTTATGATGTTGCTTTCTGCCTGGGGCTCCGTCCAGCTCTGAGGTGGCCCTGGGCTCCTTCTCTTGCACTGCCAGCAGCAGCAGTGGCACCATGCTGCTCTGTCCTTCTGACTTACCTTGTTTCTGGATGAAGCTTTCAGGACAGCAGTCAGCCAGCAAACGAACGCTGGGAAAGCTCTAACCTGTAGAAGCCTAGTGTGTGGTGTGAGGGTCTAGTGTGTGGTGTGAGGGCCTAGTGTGTGGTGTGAGGGCCTAGTGTGTGGTGTGAGGGCCTAGTGTGTGGTATGAGGGTCAAACACTGTAAGGAAGAAGGGTGCTCTCCAGAGACCCCCGAGCAAGCTCTACAGACCTACACGGCTCCCCTTTTCAGAGTCTGTCCAGAGTCCACTCTCGAGGCTTCCCAGCTGTCTGGCTAGCAAGGTCTCGCTGCTTCACTATAATGAAGCCAAACTGTGGGTCTGGACTGAGATGCGCTGCTAGCTGGACAGTGGATTGGCCTTCTCCCTGCTTGTCTTTTGTTTGATTTGGACAGTTTCTGCTGCTGCCTTCTGCATTCTCTCCACAGCACACCTTCTGCTGTTAAGTGCATCCTGCTACCTTCCATCTCAGACTTTAATTCTGTAGGATGATGCTTCGCCTTGGCTCCTCCAGCTTTAACGCTTCCATCTGTTTTCCACATCACTGAGCAGAGGTTGGCATTCACTCTGCTGTGGTCCTGGAAGCCTTGTGTGTTTACCCCCTATGAAAGTTTCCTCCTCCCTGCTTCTCTCTCCTTTGCTTCATTCTTCCTTCTGTCTCCCTTCACCCCTCTGGTTTTACTAGAATTCTGGGAGAGTACAGGGATAAGTGTGTTCTGTCCATAAATGTATCCGGAGCTCTCTCCTGACTGTGTGTTTGTCAGTCATGACTAGACATACATACTACATGTGTGTTAGTATAGTTCCAAAGTGTCCCTGACACTTGCTACTTGAACCTCCTGACTGCTGTCTCAGTTAACAAATTCTCAACTAGGACGCCGCGCCTCAAAGTACTTTTCTTTTCTTTTCTTTTTTAAAGATTTATTTATTTATTATATGTGAGTACACTGTAACTATCTTCAGACATCCCAGAAGAGGGCATCAGATCTCATTACGGGTGGTTGTGAGCCACCATGTGGTTGCTGGGATTTGAACTCTGGACCTTCGGAAGAGCAGTCAGTGCTCTTACCCGCTGAGCCATCTCTCTAGCCCTCGAAGCACTTTTCAATACAACTTTCCCATTAGGTGTAGTCCCCAAGCCTTTTTAACCTCCCAGCATCCCTTTAGACACTTGAATCTAGTTTAAGGCCGTCACCTGAGCTCGTCCTGTAACACTACGCCCTGGCTGGCCCACATCTTTCTATGTAGATCAGACTAGTCTTGAGCTCACAGAGATCCACCTGCCCTGTCTTCAAAGTGCTGGGATTAAAGACATGCAGTATCATGCTCAGCCCACAGTGATCTTTTCTTTTCTTTTTCTTTTTTTTCTTTTCCTTTCTCTCTCACTCTTTTCTTCTCTTCTCTTTTCTTTTCCTTCCTT
>NC_034601.1:223806-235927 GCF_900095145.1 Mus pahari | reverse complement strand
GAACTCAGAGATCCGCCTGCTTCTGCTTCCTAGTGCTGGAATTAAAGGCATGAGCCACTGCCACCCAGGCTAGGTACTTTTTTTTTTTTTTTAACTTACCTCTGGAGGTTGCCATAACTGAGTGAAACCCAGCTAATTCCTTAGCGAAACATAGGAAGTTCATTTTGCTATTCCCCTATTACAGACCAAGCATTTCAGCCTATGTGCCTGTCATTTCAGACTTCAGGTACCTCTATGCTCCTGCAGTTCTGTCCTACCGGGTCTTAACTATGTGTGTGTCTGTGTGAGGCTACGTGCTTGTGAGTGCAGGTGCTCCAGGAAGCCACAGACTGTATCAGATGCCTTGGAGCTGGTGCTGATAGGTGGCTGTGGTAGGACTGAGCTTCTGGAGGAGCAGCAGGGTCTGCTCTGAGCCATCGCTCCTGCTCCAATGTTCTGTTTTCTCAGGCTTAGAAGGACTGAGCCTTTCATACATGTTTACAATGAATTATGATCACATACACTGCCTCCTCTTTTCTGCTCTCCCCCAAACATACTCCTGTCCTAATTTCATGTCTTTTTTGTTTGATAATCCACTAAGTCCATATGTACATGGGTTGGTTACCCACTGGAGCATGGGACACATACCAGTGGGAACACCCTAAAAAAAGGAAAAAGGGAAGAAGACTCTCTGTCTTGAAGCAGCTATTAACTGCCAATAGCACCTCAGTACAGCAGGGCCCAGAGGTCATCTCCTCTATTTATGTGGGGATTTTGGCTGTCTTGATCGTATGTGATGGAGGCTTACTTGGCCGGCTCAGGACTGGGTTACAGGTCACGGTAGAGCTTAAGGCTCTAAGTCCCACCCCTAGTACTACCAACCAGAGCCAACCAGACAACAACAAAATCTCCCAGAAGAGCCAGTCCAATCTGACTCTCACGCGTGCACCTTCCCTGACCCCTCCGGAGGACGCTTGCACCTTCTTACTTTGGGTTCCCAACCCTCTAGCACCCCTGACACTTTACGCACCTTGCATGCAGATGCTAAGACTCATTCATCTCAGAACTATTGTTAGCATGACAGCTGAAAACCATAACTGCTCAATAAAAACTTAGTGAAAAAAATCTGCACCTATGTACCTATGGCAAAATGATTCCATGGTCATGGCCAAATAGACACCATGTACCAAGGTACGGGGTTCCAAACCCACCTTTTATTAGTTACTGAGCCTGGGTCTTTATCCTCGTGGCCTCCTGAGTGGCCGTAACCGTGTCATCACAGCAGTATTACACTATCTACATTACAGTCTCTCTGTTTCTGCCACACATCCACAGCATGGAGATGTGGCACTGCTCAAATACCAGCGGCACTGCTGACACACAATCAGGGTCCCTGCTGAACAGTGAGCTCCAAACCAGCCAGAGACTCGGTCTCAGAAAGCAGGAATTTAGGGACCCTGTTTAGTCACACCAGAATGTGGACCTCTGAAGTCTTTCCCCAACTATCAAGCCTCTAATATGGCAGCTGCACCCTTCCCCAAAAACAGACTGGTAAAGAGGAAATTTTACATTTCAGTCTTCATGATTTCCACTGTTAGCCCTCTGGGTTTGTTTTAGATTTATGTATGTCACATGTTTTACATGTGCCCACAGGAGTCATCACATGCCCTGGAACTGGAGTTAAGAACTCTAGTTTTCCACATAAGTAGGAAGCACTTTTTTTTTGGGGGGGGGGTGAGGTTCGAGACAGGGTTTCTCTGTGTAGCCCTGGCTGTCCTGGAACTCACTCTGTAGACCAGGCTGGTCTCGAACTCAGAAACCTGCCTGCCTCTGCCTCCCAAGTGCTGGGATTAAAGGCATGTGCCACCACGCCCGGCTCAGGAAGCACTTTTAAATGAGCCATCTCTCCAGTCCTGTGATGGCAATAGCAACAACCAAAACAAACCAAAAGAGCATCTAGCTAGGGGTGGCCTAGCCAGGGGTGGCCTAGCCAGGGGTGGCCTGGGCCCATGCACAGAAGGACAGAGACAGGAAGTTTAAGTCAACCTGCTCTTTAGGAAAGTTCATGGCAGAGGCAGATGGATCTCTTCGAGTTTAAGGCCAACTTGGTCTATATAGTGAATTCTAGGACAGTCAGGGCTACAAATGAGACCCTGCCTCAAAAAACAAACAGAGAGCCGGGCATGGTGGTGCATGTCTTTAATCCCAGCACTCGGGAGGCAGAGGCAGGCGGATTTCTGAGTTCGAGGCAAGCCTGGTCTACAAAGTGAGTTCCAGGACAGCCAGGGCTACACCCTGTCTCAAAAAAAAACCAACCAACCAACCAACCAAACAAAAATGTTCAATAATGACAAATGCTAGTTTATATATGTAATAGGTATAAGTTAAAAAATAATGCTTTCAAGTAATGTTTAATTATATAAAAATATAGGGCTGGTGAGATGGCTCAGCAGGTAAGAGTACCCGACTGCTCTTCCAAAGGTCCTAAGTTCAAATCCCAGTAACCACATGGTGGCTCACAACCATCCGTAACAAGATCTGACTCCCTCTTCTGGAATGTCTGAAGACAGCTACAGTGTACTTACATATAATAATAATAATAATAATAATAATATATATATATATATACATATATATACATATATATACATATATATACATATACATATATATACATATATATACATATACATACATATATATATATATATAGTGTTGAATACATTTAAAATCGCATCTATTTGTATGAGGAGTCGTGTGTGGGTGCTAGCATGCCTGTGCTGATGTCAGAAGACAACTGGTGGGAGCAAGTTCCCTCTTTGTACCATCTGAGCTCCTTTCCCACTAAGTCATCTCACATTTCACATTTGGTACAGTTTATGGAGAGGTAAGTAGCTTTTGAAATCTTCTATGTGTGGTGTATGCACGGGCCTAGGGAGATGGTCTAGTGCGGATGTTCACCTTCTATACAAGCATGAGAACTTAAGTTTGGATCCCAGAACCTACATAAAACAGGTGGCGTGACAGAGTGGAATGCTGCACGCCTTTAATCATAGCAGTGTAGAGGCAGAGTGATGCACATCTCTTTGAGTTCAATGCCAGCCTGATCTGCATAGAAAGTTCCAAATCAACCAGGGGTACACAGTAAGACCTTGACTCAAAAACAAAACAATAACAGCAAAAATATAGGCGTGGCTACACATACCTGTAACCCCAGCACTGTGTATGTACCAAGAGCTTGTTGGCTATCCAGCCTAGCTGAACGACAGCTAGCTTCAGTTCAGGGAGTGACTGTTTCAAGCACTAAGGCAGAAAGTAATCGGGAAGACACCTGATGTCCTCCTCTGACTTCTACATGCATGGGCAGGGGAACCTCTGAACTCACAGATGAATCTCTGTGAGTTCAAGGCCAGCCTGGTCTGCACAGGGGTTCTAGACTAGGCCCTGTCTCATAAATTAAACAAATAAGAAATGCCAGTTGGGCCGAGGATACAATTCAGCTGATACCAGTCTGCCATGCAAGCATGAGGGGGTAAGTGCAGTCCAAAGCCCTTAGTGTGCGCTTGTAATCCTGGGAAGTGGGAGATAAGACGAGCCGGCCGACTGTCTAGTCAGTCCAGGATAATCGATGAGCTCCCAGGCCCTAGTCAAAGACCCATCCCTACACCCTCCCAAAGGTAGACAGCTCCTGAGGACCAAGCAGAGCTTGTCCTTTGGCCTTCACACACATGCCTCCCAGCACAAGCACACACGCCTGCTAGCATGAGTAGGTAGCAGTAGCAGTTGGAGCTACACTTGTTGAGGCAGCCGGGCTGGGGGACTATGATGGTGGCATGTAATTTGAAGTGAATCTGCCTCCCAGAACAACACTGGCCCTCTGAGAGAAAACAAAACATTCATCATCTGGAGCCTCTCTGTGGCCTGATCATCAAGGAAAACTAATTTAATAAGAACAGCAGCCAAGATTTATGTGGTATCAGTCTGTATTTCTCCTCAAAGGATTTTCTTGTAGATTTGAATTACTAAGAACACAGGTATGGGGATCCCAAGTGTTAGGAGACAGACAAAAGAAAATCTTTGTTGGGGTTTCAGTAATGGTTAAGCCCAGATGGTGTAGTGAACAAAACACATGTTACCTTTCCTTCCTGCCGAGTCCCTGTGTACCTACACATCTGAGGCTCTTAATCTACCTGGGTCTCTTGGCAAGAAGGTCAGAAGTCATTGTCACTTTCATCCAAGGGCTCGGGTTTTCGGACCCTTCTACTGGGCTTAGCTGGTGAGAGAGCAATGCTTTCATCTTCCAAATCATCATCATCTTCCTCATCATCTTCCATGTCAATTTCACTGTCCTCCGAGTCTTCCTGAAGCAAAGAGATGGCAAATGTAACTGAGGTGCTAGCTCACACTGACAGCTTGTCCTCAGACCCCACTTTACCCTGGCAAGTACAATGACCAGCAATGCTCATATGGTGGAGGTTTGTGGGGACACAGCACACTGCTAGCTGAACGAGTCCACTAGCCTGAGACTATAACTAGTAACTCTTTACGCAGGGCTGTTGAGCTGGGGTTGGCTTTCCATGGATGTCTTAGGAACACCCTTAACTTGTGCTAAGGAGCCTATATGCTGCATGGTTCCTGCAGTCCAGAGACCCAGTGCAGGAGAAAGGGAGGCCTATTCCAGGTGGAGGTGGAAAGCAGTACAGATGTGGGTAAGAGGGCAAGGTGAAGGGTGTGCAGCTCCTTCATGGTATGGATCCAGGGAGCACCAACTCGGGCTGTCATTCTTACAAGTCCTGTGTTCCATGTGTATAGACTGAGATGGCTGGTCACTCAATCTAGACTATTCCTGAGTGGTCATACATGTTAGAATTCTCTTCTTTAAAGACCTGCCACCTTCTACAGCTACTCTGCTGTGTCTGTCTCCTTTCTAGCAGAAACTCTTGAGAAGGCCAGACCTACTGTGGTACAAGCCTACAATTTTAGCATTCCAGAGGCTAAGGCACAGTGAAAAAAAAGAAAGGATAACCTCCCTGGGTAAAGTACTCAAGCGTCCCCATGTACTCCCTCCATTGCCTAAACACAGCAAGCTACCCCACAGCCCCAATCACTCTTATGAAGACCGAAAAGACTCCGATCCAGGGAGCACAGTCCTGTTTCTTACATTCCAAACTTTCATTTCAACTGGCTACTCCATAACGCATGTTGATGCCTAATAGGCCACACACCCGAGAATGTCTAAAACAAAATTCCTGATCCACCTTTTCAGCCTCCTCCTCATCTCTGTCTCAGAAAGTTAAAGCCCTGTGCTTTTAGTCAGTTACACCACAACTGAAGCAGTGTGCATGCTCTCTTCATCACACTGGTGCAATCAGTAAGAAAACCAGATGGGCCTGACTTTGGAAACACCCAGACTCGCAGCACTTCTCAACAGCAATGTCCTCACGTCCTCAGGATACAAGGCCCTCCCCTCCAGTCTACACAGCTGCACTCGCTGCCCGTCTCTCCTGGGCTGACAACGGCAACATCCCCATCTTACGAGGTGCTCATCAAACCCACACAGGTCCACATTGCCTGTGCTGTCTCTTATCACTCTCAGCCCAGTTCCTCCATTCTACCACTGCCTAGGCACTGAAGGTGTTCACACTCCCTGGGCCCAGGGGCTCTATCCACCCCGGCATGGCTCACCGTGTCCCTTATTCAGGCCTCTACTCCAATTTCTCATTAGAGAGGCCTTGCCTGATCATGAGAAAAAAAAAAAATCCCTTGTTTCTTACCTCCTGAACTATTTCTTCCCTAACAACCATGACTGTAGTATGTCTGCAGGACTGTTCCTAGAACATATGTGTCCCAAAGGCAAGGACTGTTTTTGTTCCCTGCTGCACTCAGGACCCGGCACTGAAAGGACTCAACAGATGCATGCTGAGCAAACACATAGAAGCCCTGTGACAGAGGGGCTGTGTGAACAAAGCTTCAATGAAATAAACAAAAGACCTGAGCCATTAAGGATGCATGAATTCTGAATAGCATGCAAGCAGGTACAACAGAAGTCAGACACACTCTCCAGGGAGCACAGGCTCCTCAGGCCAGATCCTCCGTGCTCAGCCCTAGGTAGACAGTAGTAGATGCAGCTACCTACATGTGCATCTTTGTTGTTAAAACGAAAGCTATAGCTGAGTGATTTCCCTGCCTCTAGTGGCTGTCCTAAGAACCCAAGGTTCAAGTGTCTCTGTGTCCTGCTAGGCAAGGCCAGGCACTAGCTTGCTCCTGTGAATCTAAGTAAGAACATAAGGTCCTGTTTGTCCCTGACAAGTGCTAGTGCCAGACCCCAGACATGGGCCTGTGCCTTACGAACTGACCTTGGATTAGTGTCTTTCCAGTACTTTTGCTACATGGGCCAAGTAGCACGACCAGGGACTGCAACCCAACAGGGCTCAGAGCCTGCAGTGCATATCCAGCCTGCCATTTTGAGAAGCCAGGTTTCCCTTTTTGGTTAAGCTCTCAAGCCATTTATCTATGCTGATCTCAGCCTCCTGCCAGGTGTCTCCGAGGCCCTGGTCTAGGAAAATATCTTTTCTGTGTTCCTGCTCCAGAACTGCAGAAGGGTGCTGAAGACAGGCTGGTACTGGAACATGCCCTTGGCGTCACGCTTTGTTTCTAGGTTATAATTCAGGGCCTGATGACCGTAGCCACCTTTCTCATCTTTGGTCTTGGTGTTTGAGCCTGCTCAGTACGGTAATGCAAGAGATCACCCTGCTTCTCTCACAATGGGGTCTATTCTGAGGGCTTCCTGCCTAAGAGAGGAGGCATCACCCGGAGGAGAGGACCTGCTGGCCCAGAGCAGGCCACCACACAGCAACAAACAGATGAGGTAAGCTCAGTAAACCAACCTGCTTCCTGGAGCTGGGAGTCCTGCATTTACCTAAGAGGGCTGCTGCTGCTTGCATCTTTGGGAAGTGAGAATGGAAAGAACCGTGAGAAGGTGACAGAGCAAAGAAGGGCGAAGGGTGTGCTTATTTGTGTGAAACAAGAAACAAGCTCCTAACAAGCAAGGGAGAGCCAGCCCTTCACAGTGAAGCCATGTGCTGGAACGGGCAGCTCCCTGACAGCGGGCGGCACCTGAACTAAGCTAGGAGCCCCAGACCAGGGCACAGGGGTGTTGGGAGGGCGACGGACTCACGTCTTCATCTGAGTCTCCACCTTGCATTGTGCCCACGATGCGTTTGCTGGGCCTTCCTGAGAAAACAAACCACAAATTATGAGATCCTTGGAAAATATGGCAGGAAATGGCATTTAAGACTTTTTGTCCTTGGAAAACTGGGGATATACCAACGTACACAATAACTTATGTACTTAAGTGAGCTCCAACTAATTAGAACTGCCAACAAACCGTAGTAACGTTCTGTATCACCCTTCCCTCTATTCTGAGAAACTCACTATATAGTTGAGGCTGACACTGAACTCTTTGGGTTTTTTTTTTTGTTGTTGTTGTTGTTGTTTTGTTTTGTTTTGTTTTTTTTTTTTTTGACACAGGGTTTCTCTGTGTAGCCCTGGCGGTCCTGGAACTCACTCTGTAGACCAGGCTGGCCTCGAACTTAGAAATCCGCCTGCCTCTGCCTCCCAAGTGCTGGGATTAAAGGTCTGCGCCACCACGCCCGGCTAACCTTGAACTCTTGATCTTGCCTCAGCCTCTAGAGTGCTGGGACTAAAGATGTGAACCGCCATGCTGGAGGTCTGCACTTCTACTTTGAAAGATGAGACAAAGGTGGTAAAATATTAATGTATCAGGGTGATAACATGCACATGCGATCTAAGCACTCAGGAGGAGAACCATTGGGAGCTCAGACCTAGCTTGCGCTTCATAGCGAGAATGTCACAACAGCAACAACAATAACCAAAACAATAAAACTAACATGGGCTGGCCACTAAGCCTAACTATCTGAGTTCAGTCTCCAGAATTTACATGTTAGAAGGAAAAAATTGAGTCTCACAAGTTACCTTTGGATATGTGTCCAAGTGTGCACATGAATGTGTGTACATACATAATTGAATATAATAAAAATATACAAACATTTTATGTGAAGGCTGGGGGTATAGATTAGTGGTGGGGCATTTATCTATATACTTAAAGTCATGGATTTAATTTCCAGCACCACAAAACAACCATGAAAAGAATCATGAGTATTTGAAAAACATATCCTTTGTTCCCCTGGGGATGGGCAAAGAGACCCCTTGTTGGTGGTGGTGTTCTTACATCAGTCAGGGGCAGAGCAGATGGCGGTCCTTTGTTCATCCTAGCTTCATGCCTGGCTTGGTGGTCAAAGCTGTCTTATGTCTAGGACTCATAAAAATCAAATCAAATCCAGTAGTACAGCATGGAAGGAGGAAGGCAAACCTGTGGACTGCAATGCCACCCACAGACCTGCCCTCCACCATGACATGACACTGGTGGGCCATAGACACCTGCTTGCCACCATGTCACACAGCATGGATGGAAGATGTCGCCCAGGGGCCCACCAGCCGTGCAGCCAGCCTGCAGTGGGAGCCACCACAATGAACAAGTATGTGCTGGTCAGATGGGAGGGAAAGAGACGTGGAACAGCCTGAGCATGATGAAGAGATGGGACTGGAGACTCGGGGGTGGAGAGGGTAGCTTGTTAGGAGTGGCCAGACTCACCACCTGGGGCCATGATGAGGTCCTAGCCCGAGCTGCAACTCGGCCATGTGTGAGTCCATCGCTACACAGTGGCAGAGGTTGGTGTTGGTGTCCATGACTCATATTTCCACTAGAGAACATGGGGACGCCCTGGTCAGGGCAGCAGATGGAGACCATGCAGATGTCCAGGAGCTGAGCTTAACTGGCCTGCCTCTCACTGGATGTGCTGCTCTGGAGAACCAGAGGCAGCACGTGGGAGAGGTGGACTACACCTTGCCCAGGAAGCACAGTGGAGCTGGACCTGGTGGTAGAAGTGAGTGACCCTGCCCTGAGGGCATGAGTGTAGAAGAGTTGATCCTGTCACTCATCTGCCATGGGGTGGCACAGGCACAGAAGTGATATACCCCACCTCACAAAGTTGCCTTCAGGGTCATGAGCTTGGGAGAGCTGGCCCTGACCTTCCCAACTACAGCACTGAGGAGAACAGGCCCTGTACTTCGCCTGGGCAGCACAGCAGAGCTGACCCTGGTGGCATGAGTGGGTGTGGGGTATTGGGGGGGCAGTGCATGTGAGCCAGCCCGGAGGTCGAGAACTCGGGAGAGCACCTTACCATTTGTCTACCATGAAGCAGCATAGATGCAGGGCGAAGTCTTGTCTCCTTTGCAACGCACTGAGTGTGGCAGTCAGGAGAGCTGGCCCTGCCCCTGGTCAGTTGAAGCACTAGGGAAAGTAAGCCCGGCACCTCATCTAATCAGCACAGTAGTGCTAGCCATGGTTGAGGGGCAGTGGGTGAGCAAGCCCCAAGGACAGAGTGAGGAAAAGCTAGCCCTGCTACTAGCCCTCTGCCCCTTTCCCCCTTGTCACCTAAGGTAGTCAGGAATGCCAACCGTGGGATCATGAGAGAGTGAGCTGGCCCTGCCCCTTGCTGGCTGCAGCATTCTATAGAATGGGTCCTGCATCTTGCCTGGGCAATACAGTGGAGCTGGCACTTACGGTGAAGGCACAGGTGAGCCTGTCCTGAGGGTGTGAGAGCTGGCTCAGCCCCTCACAGGCTGCAGCTTTTAGGAGAGTGGACCCTGTACCGTGACTGGGCAGCACAGAGGAGCTGGCTCTGGAGGCATGGGTGCAGGTGAGCTGGCCACTAGGGCACGAGAGCAGGAGAGCTGACCCTGCCTCCTGTTGTTGGCCTAGCCGGAGCAGTGCTGGAGAGCTAGCTAGCCCTGGTGGGGGGGATAAGGGAGAGCCAGTGGGCTGATCAGCTCAGTTTCCACCCAGACCCAGATTTAGGGCTCTGAATTGGTCCATTCCAAAATCTCTATCATTAGTGAATGGTTGGGATGCATGAAAGGGCCAGTTCTGCTGTTCCAAAGCTATGGGATCTCCATGACACAGGGCAACAGCAGGGTAAACAGGAGGGGTTCTGATGAAGATCCAATGTTGATGGTGTCACAGAAGTCAGAGACCTTGAACCAGATGAGTGACTGATTGCAATGACTATTTTCAAGAGGTGTGTGGACAGAGGGACATACTGTGGGACACACTGTGACACACTACAGCTTCCATGATGAGATGTTTCCTGTGCTTTGCTTTGTGTGTGTGTGTGTGTGTGTGTGTTTTATTGGGGGTGGGGTGGGGTGGTTGCAAGGGTGAAGGGTGGATATGAGGGGACTGGGGTGCATGATGTGAAACTCACAGAAAAGCATATCCTCTCAGTATTTGGGAAAAACATCACTGAACTCCACTGTTAGGTTAAATGCAGTAGAACTTTGTTGCTATCTATGAAACAAGAAAAATATTCCTTTTTTATGAACCAGTGTCACTTGTACTTAGATCTAGGTGGAAGCTTCAGAATGAAAATGTAACCAGGCTTCTGCAGGCTAGGTCCAGACAGTGCAGGAGGAGAGGGGCGCTGCTCAGGGTGGGCCCAGAACTGTTAGACAAGTGCAAAGTCTTACGGCATTTGCAGATCCTAGCCATAGGTTCTGGAACCGTGCTACATGATTTTACTCAGCAAGTACTTAAGCAGGATTTGGAACACTATTGTTCTCAGACTAACATTGAGCAAGTTACACAGCTTTTCTAGTGTTGGCTCCCATCTATCAAATGAGGTTTGTAAGAGGCACTTATGTAACACTTTTTCTATGTTAATTCCTTGGCCACAAGGGATAGACCTGCACTGACCAAAACAAATAGTGCAGAGAACTCAGATACAGAGGCCATTTCTGAGGTATCTGTGGGAAATCTGAAGCCACAAATGTGAACCAGCTATTCCCAGGGACACAGATAAGAGTATTACATGTGCGGGGCATAGTGCTGTATCCTGTAATCTCAATGCCTAGGAGGCAGAAGCAGGAGGATCAGGTTCAAGGTCATCTTGAGGTACATTGTGAATTCAAGACCAGCTTAGCTACATGAAGCAAACAAAAGGACTATCAGAGGCAACGCAGTTTGAGAGACAGACCCTGAAGAAGATTGGGACAGGAAGTGACAGGAAGTGTCTCCAGGGACTCTTCTCAGCACACTGTGGTTCGCAGTTCTAAGCAGCACTCACCCAAGTTTGCCCTTGGAGTTCTGAGAAACAGGCACGAGGAGCTGGGTGACAGAAGGAGTTACACTACCTTGCATGAGCACCTCCATCGCTGTCCGAGGCTTAGACATCCGTCTGTCCTCCAGCTCGCTGTCCGATTCATCATCCTCTTGGATGTCTATATCTGAGTCATCATTGCCTAGCAGGAACACACCACAAGGCAGAGTGAAAGAGCAGGCCTTCCATTACAGTGTAACCTCTCCTGCCTACTACGGCTCCAGTGCAAAGTCACCTGCCTTCCTTAGTCCTCCTTTCCCCATTAGATTTTATGAGACGCCCTGGACTTGTTCACAGGTACTTCAGGAAATGTTAATGCAGACCATAATATGCTGCATTTGCTTTGAGCAATTTTTCAAAGAGAAAAGAACATGGACCAGGTGTCTTCAAAGCATCACGACAGTCTGAGATTTTTATAAAATCAAGTAGCTGGCTGTCAAAGTGCAAGTCCGTGGTTAACGGGGGAGAGACCCACTCTGTTCTTTGTCAGGCCATGTTGCTAATTCAAGAGCCTTGATCCTAACAAAGACAGAAGTGGATGTGAAACAAGGCGGGCGGGATGGAGGTGAGGGGAGAGCCAGGCTTGGGCTGCAGAGGAAGCTGTTCTGAGAAATCGTGAAATGACATTCTTACTGGAGAAAATTCTAGAATAAAGGCATACATACGTTGATGGGGTTGTGGCTCAGTGCTAACGCATGTGCTTATTTATTTTATTATATTTTTCTGCAAAGCTCTAAGTCCAATCCTTAATACCACATATATAGACAATACTTTTCTTTTGGAAATTTTTTTTTTTTTAAATAAATTGTAGGGGGCTGGTGAGATGGCTCAGTGGTTAAGAGCACTGGCTGCTCTTCTGAAGGTCCTGAGTTCAAATCCCAGCAACCACATGGTGGCTCACAACC
>NC_034601.1:221236-223386 GCF_900095145.1 Mus pahari | reverse complement strand
CACACACACACACACACACACACACACACACACACACACACACACACACACACACAGAGGTGCTCAGTCTCCCAGAGTTGGAATTGAAAGCAGTTGTGGGCTACCTGATGTGGGAGCTGGAAACTTAACTAGGATGTTCTAGAAGAGCAGCAGTGTTCTTAAACACATTGTGACGTCATCTCCAGCCCCCAAATCATTCTATACACATTTTCTAAATACTTGTTCATTGTCTTTTGTGCCTGTAAGCTGAACATTTCCTAGACAGAACCAACAGAGACTATAACGGGAAGATAAAGCTCTCTGCCTAGTGCCTTACTGTACTCAGGGAGTGATGGTTTGGGAAGGAGGGTCTTGGAGGGGTTTGCAGTTGCTGGTCTGACACTGACTTAGAAGTGAGCCTAGAAATCCAGCAGTTGTTGGTCTTGCAAAAGGCTTTGCTTGGTGCCTGCATGTGAAGGTAATGGCAAGGTAATGATCCACCTGGGTATTAAGGGAAGGTAACTGCTTTCTAAGAGCTGTGTTCTTAGCTCAGGAGGAAAGCCTGGGCACCGCAGCAGTGTCACTGAGAACATCCTTCAAGACTACCAACACAACTTGAAAACCACATCTACTACAAGTCTATACAGAAAACAAATCCATATTAATATAATTTAACACCACTCAGTTTAGTTTCCCTCCTACTCCATAAAAATCACGATATTAAATGCTTACTCCATGCAACAGAGAAGCCACTGCCCCACTTGGCCTCACCTTGCCTGACCTAGCACTAAATCAGCAGGAGCCTGCTTTGCTACAGACACGGCTCAGGCTTTCTAAAGGATTCCCAGAGCTCTTCCTAGAGCTCGCTGAGAACAGGCACAACAGGAAAGAGACACAGGGAACAGGCAGGCTGGAGAAAAGCTGGGCGCCCAGGTGTATTGTTCTGACCACAGAAACAAAGACATTTCATCAGGAGAACATAGCTAAGCAAGAGAAGCAAGTCAGTGCATCACAACTGCTGTAGCAGGAAGAACACACACTTCCAGGGTTCCTTGTGTGGAACTGTTGCCCTGGTGTCATCCTGGTGAGCAATGCCGGCTCATCACAGAGAAGACTCCCTCCCAGAGTCGAGGCCTCAGGTTTAGTACACTCTTCTACAGGTGAGGGCCTTGGTGAGCGCTCCTGGATGACTGTGGATGGGATTTGCAAACAGACAAGTGGTCTTTCACTGACACTACATGCAGTAGTACCTTTTTCAGCCTGCCTTAAAATATGGGGCCATTCACACTAGTAGGCATAATTTTCATTCATAACTATTTATTACATAGAGTTCAAGCTAACTGTAGCATTTAAACAAACACAAATGTCATGAGTATCATAAGAAGTGAATGTTAGCTAGATGCTGTATAACTGGAAGCAAACTTTATTATCATTGAAAATAGACTCTTCGCTCATACACTACATCCCAACCAGTTTCCCCTCCCTCCACTTCTTTTTTTTTTGTTTTTTCAAGACAGGGTTTCTCTGTATAGCCCTGGCTGTCCTGGAACTCACTTTGTAGACCAGGCTAGCCTCGAACTCGGAAATCCGCCTGCCTCTGCCTCCCGAGTACTGTGATTAAAGGTGTGCGCCACCACACCCGGCTCCTCCCTCCACTTCTTCTAGCTCCTACTACCTCCCCTCTGCTCTAGATCCATTCCCAGGGCTTCTCTTGAGAAAGGAGCAGGCCTCCGAGAGAGGACAGCCAAACAGGGCAAAACAAGATCGAGTGAGACAAGGTCAAAGCCCTTAGACTGGGGCTGGACAAGGCGATTCAGTAGGGGGAAGAGTCCCAAGAGTCTACAAAGGGGTCTTAGGACCCTACTCCCAAGACTAGGGGTCCAAGCTAACAGCCATCCACACACATAGATGACCTGTGCAGACCCATGCAGGCCCTGGGCTTACCATCTCAGTCTTTATGAGAAGCAAGCTGTCTGAGTAAATTCAAATGTCATTTAATATAAAAGCTGTGAGAAAACTGCCATCTGAAAATATTCTAGTCAACAATGACAGATATCATCACAATTAAAAATGAGAGAAAGGAGCCGGGCGTGGTGGCACACGCCTTTAATCCCAGCACTCAGGAGGCAGAGGCAGGCAGATTTCTGAGTTTGAGGCCAGCCTGGTCTACA
>NC_034601.1:218492-221136 GCF_900095145.1 Mus pahari | reverse complement strand
AGAGAGAGAGAGAAAAAGGAGTTTAATAAAAATAAATATTTTAAAACTGTAAGTAGCTCTGCTAGAGAGGTGTAAACAGCTCATTGTGTACCTGTCCTGCAAAGCTGCTGACCTGAGTTTGACCTCAGGAACTCATGTAAACATGGAAGGAGAGAGGACCAACAGAAAGTGGTCTTCTGACCTTGACTTCCGAATCACGACACACTTGGCATGTGTGCACATACGTGTCCACCAAACACACACATGAACGCGTGCGTGCATCCTCTGAATGAAAACCTTAAACCCATAAGTAACTCTCTCTCAGCTGAAAGCAGTGGTCAGGCAGGGCAGGGCAGGGCCTTACTTCCACTCTTGAGCAGTCGCTTCTCTTCTTCCTTTAGCTTATTCTGCATCAGACGGAGAGTATTTTCAGCTTCCTGTGGAGGAGGAAAGAAACAGATTCAGAATAGTGAACTTTTGTGGGTGATCTGATTCTTCATCACCGTGTGACTACTGAATGGCTTGTCAAATAGAACAAAAAACCCATGACAAAACAAAAGAAAACAAAAAAACCTTAGGAAGTTGTTTATGGGGACTGGAAAAATGGCTCAGTGTTTTGGGTCACTGGCTGCTCTTCCAGAGGACCCTGGTTCAATTCCTTGTATCCACATGGTGACTCACAACCATCTAAACACTAATTCAGGAGGTCTGATGCCCAGTTTTGGCCTCTGAGGGCACTGCATGCACATGGCACACAGACACACATTCAGGCAAAATACAAGTATACAAAATAGCCACGCATATGTCTTTTCAAAAAGTGAAAGAGAGTTTGCTTGAGCAACCTATGAGGTCCCTAAACCCGTGCTCTTCCTCTTCCCAGCAGCCTGTGGGAGTGGCCGGGACAGCAGCCTGTGGGAGTGGCCGGGACAGTTGAGGCTCTCCCACTCCCACATCACTCTAAAGGAAATGAGGGACACAAGAGAAGCCCAGCACGTGTGCTGCAAGGACAGTGGGCACAGGAAATGTGTGCAGACAGCCACAGGTCTCGGGCTTACAACAAAAGAAAGCAGAAGTGTTTCTTTGTTTCTGCTATACAGCTTCATCACTCCAGTGCTAAAGATGCTTACAGACAGGGCAGGACAGTAAGAGAAAGGAGGAGGTCCAGATCACAGTTCCTGGTGTAGAACCAGAAGCGGGTAGTATGGCAGGTGTGTTGGCAAATGTAGCCATGATTAAGCTGGGCAGGGTGGTATGTATCTTATTGCCTCTGCACGTAGGAGGCTGAAGCTAGAGGCTGGTCTGGATGACACTGTGAGACACTGGCCCTCTCACTCCCTAAAATAAACAGGAAAACAGCCCTGACTATTGTCAAGAAACGGCAGTGAGGATCTGGGGAGGTGGCTCAGGCATCAGGTGTTTGCTGCTCAGCCACTAGAGCCCATGCAAAAGCTGAGAACACATGCAGCTCTCTGTCATCTCTGCAGGGGTGACCAGGCCAAGGACTTACTTCAAACCTCTCCTGCTCCATCCTGTGGTGATCCTCAAGCTGCTGCTCCAGGTAAGCCAGGTTCCGGAACTTCTCTAGGTAGACGTCATACTGCTTCTGCAGGTCTTCCTCAACCTTCTCATACTCATCCATAAAGGCCGGCCTGGAGTGAGCAGACGATATAGAAAGGGGAGCCAGTCAGTCTGCAGGCGTTTGATTTGTATTTAAGACTCCCAACTTCCATCATAATGAATTTCTCCCAAATACACCATGAAACCTCTAATTACACAAGATCCCCACTCTGAAAAATGCTTAAAAATAATTCGCCTTTACCCCTCTCTACCCACCAAGAGAACATAGTTTTGGTTTTTGTTTGCTTGTTTTTTCCCCCTCTATATAATAAGTCCTTTATTGTCCCCAAAGAGCCCAACTCATACTTGTAGTCAGGATCTTGTTTCTGGAGCTAGGTTCCTTGAGTCTCACTTGTCAGCCTGCTCCATGTTCCCTTTTCAGACTCGTAGATGCCATCCTAAAACTCTGATACCCTTGTTTTTAAGTGTATGGCTTGCCGAATCAGAGCCAATGGATTTGAAACAAGTTCAATATCATCTCCTTCAAGGATTAATCCATCCCTCTGGGCTTGAGAGACAGAATCAGCAACACCTGTCTGCATCCGAACCCTGTGGGTGGATTTCCCACCCAAGAAGTTTCAGATTTCCACCATAGACGCTTGAGAGACAGAACCAGCAACACCTGTCTGCATCCGAACCCTGTGGGTGGATTTCCCACCCAAGAAGTTTCAGATTTCCACCATAGACGCTTTCTCCTGAATAGCGATGTTGGTGATGACGTGAGCCTACCCAGACCTCATCTTGTGACAAAAGCCCAGCATAACACCCTTGATCGTGTTCTGAGCATGACTGCACATGCTTCTGACAGCGGCCAGCTCCTCTGTTCCCCTGACTTGTTAACCCAGAGCCTCTCCCTTTTCTTTTTTTTTTTTTTTTAAAGATTTATTTATTATATGTAAGTACACTGTCGCTGTCTCCAGACACTCCAGAAGAGGGCGCCAGATCTTGTTACAGATGGTTATGAGCCACCATGTGGTTGCTGGGATTTGAACTCCAGACCTTCAGAAGAGCAGTCGGGTGCTCTTACCCACTGAGCCATCTCACCAGC
>NC_034601.1:188109-217832 GCF_900095145.1 Mus pahari | reverse complement strand
AGGCTGGCCTCGAACTCAGAAATCCGCCTGCCTTGGCCTCCCAAGTTGTTTTTGCTTTTTTTACAATGTTTTTTTCCTTTGAGATTATAATGAACATGGTCACACCACAAGTCTGAAGTAGGACAGAAAACGAGCTCTGAAGGCTGGTTTGGTCACCTGTTATTAAAAATGGCTGACTCCTAACAATATGTACAAAAATATAAAATGTAAATAAAAAAATACAAATTTTCCTTTTAAAGTATTTTTAAGAAAACAAGCAGGGCCTGGGAAGTCCTGGTTCTTTTCCTCCCATGTTGCCAATTCATGTTTTAGTTTTGGTGGGGTGGTGGAGAGTGCATGTCATCTGTGGGTGGCACTGCCTGCTATGGTAGACAGGGCCTGCTTCTCTACTCGAAGGTGACCATGTTTAGACTCTGAGACGGGAAGTGGAGGGTGACTAGGTCACGGTGCATATGGTTAGCATTTCCTCTTGCTGTCTAGTCCTCCTCCTCAGTCTTCTGCTTCTTGGTGTCAACATCGTCATCCTCATCCTCCTCAGCTACCCGCTTGCCCATAGAAGCCTCAGTTTCCTCAGCTTTACCTCCATCCTCTTCCTCACTGTCACCTTCCTCCTCCTCTTCTTCATCTACCTCATTGTCAGCCTCCTGCTTGCCATTTTCCTCATTTTGAGCGTTCCCATTGGCAGGTGCATCTCTTCATCCTCTGCCTCCTCCACAACTTCCTTCTTCTTCAAGTCCTTGGTGATGATCTCAGAGCTGGTGTCCGCTGCCGCATCTGACGTGCTGGGGCATACTGGTGGCCAGATGCCATGAGTGAGGAATTAGTCAGTCGAGTTTGAGGACTCTGGCGAGAAAGCTGCCGGAGTCTGAGTCAGAGGAGGTGGTGGGCGGTGAAGGTGGCTGTAGGGAGCACGGAGCACGGAGCACAACCCAGGAACAATGCAAAGATGGCTTTTCAGAGCAGCCAGTGGGGGCCAGATTTTTTTTTTTTAGTAGGGTCTGATGCAGCCTAGACTGTCCTT
Source organism: Mus pahari (assembly GCF_900095145.1). NCBI lineage: Eukaryota > Metazoa > Chordata > Mammalia > Rodentia > Muridae > Mus > Mus pahari. The sequence goes on along the minus strand of NC_034601.1, from coordinate 216,811 downwards.
GGTGGATTCCTGACAGGCCCCTGAGTGCTGGGTTTCATATGTGTGCCATCATGCTAAGCCCCTAAATATATTTACAGATAGAAATACATTTCTTTTAAAGATTTATTTATTTATTTTATTTATATGAGTATATATACCATTGTCTTCAGACACACCAGAAGAGGGCACAGGATCCCCATTACAGATGGTTGTGAGCCACCATGTGGTTGCTGGGAATTGAACTTAGGACCTCTGGAAGAGCAGTCAGTGCTCTTAACTGCTGAGCCATCTTTCCAGCCTGTATGTATATTTTTTTGAGACAGAGTTTTATTATGTAGCCTTGACTGGTCTAGAATTCTCTATGTAGGCCAAGCTGGCTTTGGACTCAAAGATCTGTTTACCTCTGTCTTCTAAGTACTGGTATTAAAGGTGTATATCATTATATCCAACCAAGAATGTATATTTTTAATAAAAATTAAATCTTGTGGGACACACTGTGATACACTACAGCTTCCGTAATAAGATTTTTAAAATTCTATCTTAATTTCTTTTCTTTGAGGGGGTGGCTGCGAGGTGGAGGTGGATATGAAGGGATGGGGGAGTGAGCTTGGGATGTATGTGAAAGTCAGAAAGAATCAGTAACAAGTTAAGAAAAATTAAATCTATTAGCACATAATTTTGCAGATTTCACTTCAATGAAGCACAGGCTCCCATAGGGTTAACATAGTGTTAACATATGTGCTGTATATATCTCTCAAAATCAGTAAGTTAAGCAGGCATTATCTTAGTTGATATGAAAGTCTACTGTGGACAAAACTTAGTTTTCCACAGAGGCAAACAGGCTGCTACAAATGAAGTGAGAGCCTGTAGCACAGAAGCCTGCTTGAACTGGTAGGCAAGCTTTCCTGTCCCTCTTAGTACTCCTCTCCCCCCCACCCCCCGTTCCCCATGTGCTGGGGTTACAGGTTTGCTTTGTTATGCCTCGCTTTGTTATAATCCTAACAGAAAATTCTGATCTTAACAAATAGAGTGAGTGCTGGAGAGATGGCTCAGCGGTTAAGAGCATTGGCTGCTCTGCCAGAGGTCCTGAGTTCAATTCCCAGAAACCACATGGTGGCTCACAACCATCTGTAATGGGATCTGATGCCCTCTTCTAGTGTGTGTCTGAAGATAGTGACGGTGTACTCATATAAATAAAATAAATAAATAAATCTTTAAAAAAATAAAAACCTCAAGGCATGTACTGGGTTGCTTTTCAAAAAAGCCACTTCTCATATCAACAGAGGCGATGGATGCCCCTCCACCTGAGCTGAGGATGTTCCCTTCTCAAGTTAAGTTCTCCTGAGTACATCATGGCCCAGACTTGGGTTAAACTCTTGGCACTGATATTCTGACAGCAATGCCGGATGCCACCCATCAAGTAAGGGACAAATGTGTGGCTAGACCCTTTGTCCTGCACAGCCTTCAGAACCCTGGAGGCCACTTAGATTTTCCCAGCTTCACTGAAATATCACTTCTGGCTACTGAGATGGCTGTCCATGGCGTCAAAAGAACACATGTCAAAATATGGAATGCTTCACAAATCTGCCTGACATGCCCACAGGTCCACGCCACTCTGTCATTCCAGTTGCAGTGTATGTGTTGGCAAGCAAGCACCTGAGACAGTTTTTAAAATGACACAAGGAATTGGGAATGTGGTATTTGAATGAGAACAGCCACATAGCCTCATAGATTTGAATGCTTGTCCCTCAGTTTGTTAGAGTATTTGGGAAAGATTAGGAGGTGTGGCCTAGTTGGAGAAGGTGTGTCATTGGGGGCGGGCTTTGAGGTTTCAAAAGCTTGTTTTTTTTTTTTTTAGATATTTTCTTTATTTATATTTCAAATGCAATCCTGAAAGTTCCCTATACCTTCCCCCGCCCCTGCTCCCCTACCCACCCACTCCCACTTCTTGGCCCTGGCCTTCCCCTGTGCCGGGTCATACAAAGTTTGCAAGACCAAGGGGCCTCTCTTCCCAGTGATGGCCGATTAGGCCATCTTCTGCTACATATGCAGCTAGAGACATGAGCTCAGGGGTACTGGTTAGTTCATATTGTTGTTCCAAAAGACTTGTTCTATTTCTAAGCTTTCTCCTGCTTCTGGATCAGGATGTGACTCCCCAGCTGTCCATGTCTTTGTCCCAGCATGGAGTCTGACCGCCAAAACTGTAATTCCAGCTAAATGCTTTCTTTCATAAATTACTTTGGTCATGGTAACTTTTGCTACAGCGATAGAAAGTAAGACAGAGGACGAAAAAGATGGAAAGAGAACACTCATCTTTTAAAATTAGAAAAGAGCAACTTTTCCATTTAAAAGATTTGGGGCTTGCTGGGGGTAGTGGCACATGCTTTGAGTCTCAGCATTTGGGAGGCAGAGGCAGGCAGATCTCTGTGAGTTCCAGGCCAGCTTAATCTACATAGTGAGTTCCAGGACAGCTACATAGTGAGATCCTGTTTACCAAACAACCAACCAACCAACCAACCAACCAACCAACCAAGATGGTGCTTTGGGGCTGAACTAGAGTGAGTTCTGTTTTAAGGCTGACTTTGTTAGGGAGTCCAAGGACTCGCGTGGCAGTGATTTCAGGAGAGGAACAAGCGAGGCCCTGGGGTGTGGTGGGAGGCACAACTTGGGTGTGTATGAACCTCCTCTCCATGTGAGGCTCTTTGGTGACTTGCTCTTGGTGCCCGTGGTTTGCCAATGCTCACTCCCAACATTGTAAAAAGAAAAGTCAAAAAATATTGAGCCCAAGGAGGGAAGACATAAACCAAGTAAAGAGAAGAGCGTAAAGAAAATCTGAGGAACAGAGAAAAGGTCCCACTGACACAGGCAATGCTCTGGCACTAACACTGCTCGGTGGAGCTGTTTCTCCACGGAGCTAGAGTCATAAGGAAAATGAATTGCTGACAGTGAGGAGTTATCAACGTGAAAAGTCTAAAATCTATTCAACCCAGAAGATGGGAGTTTGTTTTGTTTCAGTCTAAAATATGGTAAGATTTTAGAAGGCCAAGCTTGGTAGAACTCCCTCCATCTGGATTTACTTTGTCTCATGTTAAAAGAAACCACAAAACTTTCAAGAGGGCTCTAGAGCTGAGCCCCGGGGCAGACATACCAGAAGCAGTACAGAGAGAGCACAGCAGTCTGCTTTCAGGACGGCGGCAAGGAAGCTGTGGCATGGGGTCTCTGCGTGAGGCTGCTTTTTGATGGCTGACCAGCTTATGCCAGGCCCCTTCCTCCAGTCTAATGCCCATGCCCACAGATACTCTAGTCACCCTACCTGACACTCTGCAGGGTCTGCAGTCGCTTCCGATTTCTTTCCAGTTCTAATTTTCTCTTTTCAATTTTGGCTTCTAAGTTCGCTTCATCAGAGGCCACATTATTAAGCAGGTCTTTAGTCTTCTGAACCTGGGCCTACATTGAATAGGAAATAGTGAGATAAGGTGCCAGGGAGGGCTGTCACCTGACTCTGAGCACAGAGCTCCTTAACACTTTGTGCAAAGCAACATCACACAAACCACACAAGAAAGCAAACCAACAAAGCCCACCCTCCCTCACTGTAACTTATTAACAAACTATTTCCAGTGACAGGAGTAAAAGGAGGACACACGGACACGAGAGCACCACTCTTGTCATGAAAAGTGCATGTTTCTTCCTTGGAAGCAAGCAAACGTGGGGAGAAGAATGACAGAGATATCCTAGTAAAGACAGAGAGGCCACAGGATCTGTGTCCAGCCTGCTGGCTTAGCACTGGGCACTGGTGGGTCACTCTGCACTGTCAGCCTTCACTCGGGCTGCTCCCTGGTTACAAAATACCAACCGAGGGAGGGAGGAGTGGACACACACACACACACACATACACAGTTACATACATGGACGCACACAGTCACAGATACTCAGACACATACACAGATGGACAGACACACCGACACAGATACTCACACAAACACAAGACAGAGACACACACAGTTGGCTCAGGAGGGGACCAAACCCAAAATCCTCATGAACTAGCCTCAGCTCTGACCCTTTGTCTGCTTTGATGGACAAAGAAGGTTCCTTTTCCTTCTATGGTAAAAGCTCAACTGAAAACTAAAATAAATGGAGAAACTGATTTATTGGTAAAGTCAAGGCAGAAATGGATCTCACAGCAGCAACTAGCCATCCTGGTATGCAGCTTTATGACAAGGTCTAGGCACAATGGGACCGAAGCTCTGGGCTGTTGGCACTACAGGGGGTCAAAGACCACTGGCTACACCCACAGACACTCCTATCTTTCTAAGAGCACATTTGCTTGAAGGGCATGGTAAAAGCAAATGTGCTGGCTTCATATTCAGACTATGTGAAGCTGGCTGTTGGGCGCCCCGTGGTTCAGAGCACCAAATGAGCTACACCAGAATCGGGAGCACAACTTGGGTGTGTATGAACCTCCTCTCCATGTTGTGACTGTCTAACCCTGCATGAAGTTCTTGATGGCAAGAAAGGATTCCCCTCTGGTACTCTGCATGTATGTTACTATACTATAAAGGATTTTCTGGCTGTTTACCTACAGGTCTTTGCGTAGCCATGGGGTCCACAAAGAAATGACTTTGGAAGAGTAGACACTTGCCAAGATTCTCAGAGACAGGGCATCTTTTGAAAGTACAATTCTTGTCAGTGGATTTATGGCTTCATTGTTTTTGTATAAGTAAAACCAATCATTTCTGTGGAATTTCTGTGTATGTGCTGAGGGCTCAACCTCAAAGCTTTACACATGCCAGACAAGTAGCTACCACTGGGCTACTGCAGCTCCAGCTCAGCACACAATTCTTTGATTCTTCCTGTAGAGCCAGGCACGGTGGTGCTTGTATTTAATACTAGCATACAGAAGGCAGAGGCAGGCAGGTCTCCTGAGTTTGAGACTAAGTTGTTCTACATAGTGAGTTCCAGGCCAGCTAGAGCTACAGAGTAAGAGCTATCTTAAAAAGAAAACAACAAAACAACAGCAACAGCAACAGCAACAAACCCAAGTGGCATGAGCAAACACACATAAAAATCTTTAAAATGAAATATATATATTCATTGATTGCAAATGCATTACAAACTCTAACACAAGTGTAAATTCATTCCAGCAGGAAGGTCCTTGCTCAACAACTTTTTTTTTTTTTTTTTAGATTAAAAAAAATGATGTACATTGTATATGTGTAAGTCCATGCACATGTGTGCAGTGCCCACGGAGGCCAGAATAGAGCATCGGATACCCTGGGATGGAGTTTCAGAAGGTTGTGACCTGGCTAATGGTGCTGGGAACCAAACTGAGGTCTCCGGAAGAGCAGTATGTGCTCCAACTATGAAGCCATCTCTCCAGTACCCTTAATCAATAACCCTTGCTGACAATAAATACTTTCTGACTAAGTCACACTATACTTAGGGAATTATCTGACATTAAAGTGTTTTCTGTATTCCTCAAGGAAGAAAGATCAATGTATAGACAAGGATTTCCAGCTTCTGGAAATAACTGACCTGTACTCCGCAGTCCATCTAAGAACCCATGCAATCATTTTGCTTTTGCTTTCAGAATTATGAAACATCGGAGGTGAATATTTTTTGACAATGAAGAGTTCACAGGAACTGTCCATCAAGAAACTAACTGTGTCCCTTCGGGAGGAGCAGCTTTTAACATTCAGTGCTCAAACCGTATTTGGCCATGTTCACTTGATTCAGTAAGAATATTGGTGTGTATAAAATATGGCTATTTACACATTTTTAACTTTAGAAGCCACCCTGTAGTTACAGGACAGACGGAATATAAATATAATACAAAGCCCTTGCCTTGAATTAGGTGAGCGGAGATTGTGGTGAAGTCAAGTCACCTTCCTCCTTTTGTGTTTCCGGTTACACAGGTAACAGGAAGTCTACAACCAGGCAGGAGCACAGTATGTGGCCACTCTCATGTATTCTCAGGGTCATTGCTGTCTCCCTGTGTGTCCTAGGGACACTTCTGTAGCTGGCAGGAGCAGCAGGCAGCTGTCGTGGTTCTGGGTGTTCTTCAGTACGGAACGCTCTCCAGGCTCTCCAGCTCTCCTTGTGCTGCGTGACCTCATGTTTTGGTAAGCGTCAGCCAGCTAATTGATAGAATGCTTCTAGATTGTCTGATGGATTGATTATGCATCTCTGGCAGGAACACCACAGAAAGATTTCATCCTATAAGCTGCCATAATTTAAATTATTTAATGGTGACACTTTATTCCCTCCCTTGATTGAGGGGTGATGCTAGAACTCCACTTGCTCTCTTGCTCTTTGTAATAAGTATTGTATTGGTAGTGCCCTTGATGAATTTTTTTGATTTGAGAAGTGATTATTTGCTATTTCATTGATCTATACTATAAAAACCAACTACTGTAACTCATTTGTTTTGATGTATAAACAGCCCCTGGTTTGGTCGGGGAGCCCGTCAAGTCGGCACCATGTCTCTCCTACAGGCCTCTGGTAACCTTTGAACACCTCTCTTCCTCCTAGTACAGTAAGAAGCTGTCCTTTACCTAGCCAGCTCTGGGATGAGCCATTTTTCCTGGGTGCATGGCTCCCATTAGTAGAGAATGGCATTTAAAAGCCAAGATCCAGGTACTTGTTATACTCAGAGCTTAAGAAAGCATGATGGAGCTATGTAAATGTGGACATACATGAATAAACAAAACTTAGCCGACAGTGGAGGAGTGGGAAAAGATGGCCACTGTACTACCTGTTACAGGGTAGCTTAGAATTAAGGGTTGGGGTGTAGCTCAGTAGTAAAGTACCTGTTTAGCAGATACAAGGTTCTGAGTTCTAAACTCTTCTATATACAGAGACAGAAAGAAAGCCTGGAATTATTTAAATGCCCAGTAATGAGGAACTGGCTAAACAAAATAGGATAATACTCATCAAAATATCAAAAGAATGGCTATATTACTTTAAAACCGGTGAATTTTTGGGGGGTGGGGGTGGGGTTGTTTTGAGAAAGTATCTCTGTATAGCCCTGGCTGTCCTGGAACTGGTTTTGCAGGCCAGGCTGGCCTCGAACTCAGAGATCCACCTGTCTCTGCCTCCTGAGTCCTGGGATCAAAGGCATATGCTACCACTGCCTGGCAAAACCTGGTGAATGTTTAATAACTTGAGAAACTGCTTTTACCTAGGAGGGGAAAGGTCAATGTAGGAATCCTAAACTATCCTCTAAGCTTTCTGAAGTACTCCTTGTTTCTGACCCCTCTTACTCTGTCTAGTGCACACAGAAAATCACATATTTGAGTCCTGGGTGTTAAACACAATGAATAGAAGCAATGCAATCTTACCAAAAGGTCTTTGATTGCAATCCTCATCACCTTTTCAGTTTCATTGATCTCTAGAGGTCTAGCAATGGCTTCTGTCCTCAGTTCCTAGAAGAAATAAAATCACTTATACACTTTGAGTTTAGTTTTTAATTTCTATTAGTTGCCAATTTTTTTCCTTAAGAGCCTGGTTGTTTCCTAAGATGTGCTTGAACTTGTAGCCATCCCCCATCCTCAGACTCCCCAAACTTCTGGGATTAGAGATGTTCACCTTCCTGCCCAATGATGTTCCCTCAAAGTATGTGCTAAATATGTCACACTAATTCTCCAAAGTTCAACTCAGTGGTAGAGACTATGGCTCAGCATGTGCAATGCCTGCAATCCAATCAGACACCATAAGAAATTAAAAAGCAACATTTACAATAGAGCATATTTCTGTGCAGAACATCTTCTATAAATGTCTTTCAATGCCTACCTAGCCTCTTCTGAGACTTCAAGTCTTCATTTCAGCTCAGTGCCCCATGTGCTCCTGGCAAACCTTAAATTAATATCCATTAATATCCAATAGCTAATAATTTAATTTTACTCCTAAATCCCACTCAGCACAGGTCAGTCTGCTGTCTGTGTGTGTCCACAGACCCTATAACCAAGCCTCGTGTTTCTGCTTGTCCCTGGAGTAGGATGGAAGTTAGGTATTACATGGAACAGTGCAACTGAGAGAGCACTGGAAGGTGGCACACTTGAAAGACAGCAAGGAAATACAATCTGCTCACAGTAAAAACTGTTAGATCAAGAGGGTACGCATTAAACCCCTTCCTTCCGTGTGTACATGTCAGGACTCAATAGTTCTTTTCTTCTTAACTCAGTGCTTTCTGAACTGATGTTTTGTCAAAACCCTGATGTTAACTTGTGGTATTAAAGCAGCCTGGGTCTGGAGGGAGCCAGATGTTCAGCACAGTTTAGGAATCGTGCTTAAACAGCCGTTTTAAATAGAATGGATGGTGCACACTGTATGACTGCATTGAACAGCAAGTTTCATAACATTTTCTTCCAACTACCTGGAAGTTAGTCACAAACATTTATGTTATAATCATCTGGGAAAACTTTGAAATTCGTAATGCCTAGATCATATTCCATACCAGTGACATTAACATGACAGCTGGCTTCATAAAGATGTCTGGGTAAGTCTGGAGGGGGGGGTGGCAGTGAGTGGAACCATGAACTGAGAGGTACACTATTGAAAGCAATGCAGAGAAGAGGCGAGGAAGAAGGTCACAGCCTCAGGCCGGACGTCTATTTGCCAGTCCTAACCTAGAAGTTAATGATATTAACCAGCACAGATGCAATGCCTCACTCTTAACCAAGGAGCCATTTGCAACTGATAGCTGCTAGAGAAGGAAACTCAGCTTTCTTCACGGCGTGAACCCAGAATATTAGTCACACTCCTGGCACGCTCATGCTTACAAGTGTCTGGCCAACACAAAATGGACTCCATGCCTTTTTCCTTTTCTTTTTCTTTCTTTTTTTCTTTTTTCTTTTTTTTTTTTTTGAGAGAGAAAAAACCATGGAGTTGGGAATGTAAGGGAGGAAGACTCTGGGAGAAGCTGGAGGATTAAAATATATTGTATGAAAAGTATTTTTAATTAAAAACAACTAACACCAGTGGGCAATGCCCACTAGGATCAGAAGAGGATTCATGCCCTCTATCAGTTTCTCACACATTAGCCCACTCAAAAAGGAACCTCTGAGTATAAGCTGGAAGACGTACAGGGCAAGAAGTAAGAGAGACTTTTCATTCCTAAAGCGAACACTACTTACCCTCAGCTCAACCTCTTTGCCCAGCAGGTCATACAGAGAAGCACCTTTGGCAGTGATTTCAGAAGCAAGCTGTCTGGCTGCTTTCAAGTCTGCAATCTGGACAGAAAAGCGCACATACAGAACCCATATTTTTCAACAGGCACTCAGCTGCCACCCTGCTAGGCTTCAGGCGGGCATGTATGTATGGAGCACGTTTCAGCAGCTCCTGGACACCAACGTGGGAAACTGACAACATGCAAATGGGACCAAATTCAGAGCACCTGCTCTCTCAGAAACTCAACTGTAACGTCAAACTGAGTTCACAACTAGAAGTATGAACAACAGAAAGGTGAACAGAATAGGTCTCTACTAGAAGAATGACCACAGGGGCAACCTGAGGGCCATGCATCCCACGGCCAGTACCTCAGACTTCCCTCCAAAGACCTTCTATGAAGCTCAGGGAGCCCAACCCCACCAAGCACTTAGACTCTCCTGGCTCCCATAGTTGTGCTGACAGCTCTGATGATGACTCAGACCTTCTTAGGCTGTGCCCATCCCCTTCTTCCTTCAATGCTAAATCCCCAAGGAGCCCAGACAGGCACAGGCACCCTTGCTCCCTCTCCCCTGAAGTAACCTTGACCTTCTCTCTACTTCTAACCTACCAGCAACAACTTATCTTCTTAATTCTCCGCAGATTATCCCTCTCTCCTTCCTCCCTCCCTCCCTCCCTCCCTATGTCCATTCTGTGGCCCTGTTACAGTCCCAGCTTTTCCTCTTAAGGCCCAGGGTACCACTCTCCATTTCTACATGTTTTGCCTGCCTGCCTGGCAGCAAGTACCCCCATTTCTCTTAGATTCACCTCCCTGTTTCCACTTCTCCACAGTGGTATGGGCCATAGTTCAGCCTCAGGCAGACTTTTCCTTCTCAACCATGGGTTTAAACCCCTGCATGCTGATGCCTTCTGCCTCAGCTTTAGTATCACAGACTCTTCCTAGGCATCTCCACTTGGACATCCAAAAACTTAACAATATCTGCAGTGGGACGCAGAACAAATATTCCACTAGCCACAGTGGCTATTTTTACCTGACGATACCTTTTCCACCCTAACAAAGTAACGGGGTAATTCTCCATTGTTTTGTTTGTTTTTCAATTCAGGGTTTCTGTGTGTGGCACTGGCTGTTCTGGAACACACTCTGCTGAAAACTCCATTTTCTACCCCAGAGTAAGGCTTTCTTTTCCGAGGCCAGAGGGTTTGCTGAATTTACCCTCTAGCTTCCTCTGCTTTTCTCAAATGAACAAAACACGGTTTTCTTGGGACCAGTCTCGACTCTCACCTCATGGCCTAATGGCCTGTCCCTTCCGCTAAGAAGTCATGTATACCTGAAGCCCCTGATGGCCCTGTTTATGACAACAGCCCCAACCCTCAGTGTGCTCCATTCCCACACTGCTCTGCTGGTCTCCAGGACACTGACTGCATCAGATCTTCCACACCTCTGCCACTGCTGTTCATATTTTGATTCCTCCAATTAAGCAGCAGAAACTTGGGGTTTCTGTCCTGTGTTTATACCTGCATCCTCAGTGCCCGAACAGAATATGATCAAATTAGGCTGTAAGCCCACTGGATTTCTCGTGCCTTGCTTTCATCCCAACACTAATGAGAACAAAACTGTTACCACAGACTGAAGAACCATTGTCAGCCAGCCAGCAAGGAAAGACAGAGTGCTGGAGGTTAGACTTCTTCTACAGCCACGTTTGAGACACCACAGACTTCATTATCCTCACCTTGGAGCCAAGATCAAACTTGAACTTGCTGATGTCTTCCTCACCTACGTTGGAGCCCTCCATCCCTTTGGTCTTCATCGCATTATAGAGAACAGACGTGATCTTCAGCAGCTCTTTCACCGCATAGCCGTCAGCTTGATAGAGCTTCTTGGTATTGAGCTTTATATGTGCCTTTGTGGCCTGTTTCAAGACAGAAAGTTTTGCTTTGCTTTCTTTCTTCAGACAGGGTCTTACTACGTCACCCAGGCTGGCCTGACACTAACTATGCAGCAGTTCAGGCTGGATTCAAACTCTCAGTTCTCCCGTCTTATCCTTCTAAGTACTGGAATCTAAAGCATAACCTGAAACAGGGTATGCAGCAAAGGTTGAGGCCTTTTTCAGCTATCGCATAAATCCTATGCAGAGAATTTGAGAATGTCTCTGCCAGCAACTGTGATACAATTCTTACTGAGTTGGGGTTTTTTTGTTTTTTGTTTTTTCAAGACAGGATTAAACACATTGTAAGTGTTTCATATTGTGATAAAGAGCAACCTGGGAAAAGACCCCAAAACTACAGATGCATGCATCTTCGACCCAATAATTCCAGTTCTAAGAACTACTCTAAGCATAGACTCACATACAAAATGAAAACCATAGGCTATTCATTTTAGCATTATTTCAAATAAGAAAAGTTGTAAAATACCTAAATACCTATGTAAATAACATAATTATGCGATACTTATGTAAACAATATTAACTCAAGTGTAAGAGGAAATTCTATATGTATTTGAGAAGCTACACAACATGTGTAAAAGGGAATATATGTACACACACACACACACGACACACCCACTTCAGTGGAGTCTGCATGACAAGTCCAAAAGCTTGGCCACAGTTCTGAGGCAAAAAGTTTCATGGAAACTGGTCTCCTGGAGTTTTTGGTGTCCCATAACACAGATGTGTTTCAGATTTGTCCTTGCAATAGTTGGTGAAGGGTTCTGTGTGCTTTCCTTCAGTATTGTTTTATTATAGGTGCCCCCAAGGAATGATTTGACAAATAGCTAGTTAGACTGAACATTGTTTCCTGGCCTTCACTGGTGTCCCAATGTCCTAGGCAGTCTTTGAGCAGACCCTGAGCTTGGAATTTTGTAAGAATGTTACTTATTCAGATGAAATGCCTCCAGTATTGAAAAAGAGATAGTGAAAGAAATCAGACATTACAATCTACTAGATAGAGTTTGGAAATTTCAGGGCAAGTTTAGTTAAGTTTAGAATTCTTATTATAGTCATGTATGGCAGACTACATCACCTAATAGAGGAAAGTTGGTGGGCTCCTCTGGTAAATGGAGGTCCCTCAAAAAACACTTAGAATAACAGCTGAGTCACTCCCATATACAGGAATTTACAATGGTTTAGGAAGAAGATTGGGCTGTGGGTTAGGAGGAACTAGAGTGTTGCATTATTCATGGAAAGGTTAGAAAGAGCAGAACTCCCTAGTACATACTTCCACTAGCCTGGAAGAATAGCATAGTTAGGTATTTACTAAGAGCTGGCTGGTGGTGGGTTAAACAATAAACTATAATTAGAACTATGGCTTGGACTTGAAAGTCCTTGCCCCTGGAGCATAAAGACCTCACACTAGGCTTCTAAAAATAAGCTGACCTTAGATAGGGCTGACTTTGTTTCATTGCCTGGTTCCTGCCAGTCTTTATGTATGCGTTTTTTTTCTGTTTTGTGTAAAGAGTCATTATGCACCGGGGGTAACCTCAATATACCTTATCTGATATGTCACCTAATTTCCTTATTTTCTTCTATAAGTCTGATGCTCGCTTTGAGAAATTACATTCAGATCCAACACCTTCTCTGGTGTTCACCTTTGTCCTTGCCCACCTGAGTACCGGGACCCTGATACCTCCCGAGTGTTCAGGGACTCCCACAGAGCCAGCACACACATGCATGCACGCGTGTGAGTGTGTGTGTGTGTGTGTATATATATATATATATATATATATATATATATATATATATATATATATATATATATATATATATATATATAAACATATATGCATATTTAAGCTATATATATATAGCTTAAATATGCATAAGCAAACTAACTTTGGGATTGATCTAAAATAGTGAATATTATGACTTAACTCAGCCCAGGGCAGACATGGCAGAAAGTAATTTTATTCTGTATAAGTTCATGATCTAAAACTTTTGAACCATAAAACATATTACTTATCTAAAAATAAAATTAAACTATACACGTAATGAGTCAAAAAGAAAATAAACACTTTGGTAATACAGTTCCAGAGAAGCCTCAAGTGGTATGGTTTCAGAAAATAACAATTCTAAAAGTCCCAACCAGGAGCCATCTTTTTCTAATTTATGTGCCAGTGCCATAAAATAACTGTGAACCAACCATGAACTGGGCAATTGCCTTAATGAAGAAAACTCTGTCTTGTTCAGTCTCAATGTCAGAAGGGATGTCAGTCTGCGGCTCATACCTATTAGAAAGAGAACATGCATGAGCCAGTCCCACAGAAGTCCCTTGAATTCAGGTGTGGTGGTGCATAACTATGGTCTCAGCACTCAGGAGACAGAGGCAGACAGATCTTGGTGAGTTCCAGGGCAGCCTGGTCTAAATAGTGAAACCCTGCCCATACAAACAAAACAAAAGCAAAAACAAACCCAAAAGGTCCATTAAAGAGAAAGTGGATGATTGACTGCTGCTAAGGTGAGGTTCTCCAGGCTCCATCCAAGGAAATGTGACTAAGCAGAAACTTCAAAAGCAAACAAAATACCCAGGGAGCAAATTCCAACCCACACCCGAGATTCATTGACCTGGAGCACAGGGTGGGTCAGTGGGTGAATAGGTCTACAGAGTGCAAGAGAAGAACCAACTACAAGTTGCCCTTGAACCTTCACATGTATGCTGTAGCTAGCATTAATCCATACATGTATGTGTATACACACATGCTTAGCGGGGAAAGGGGCTTGCTCTATAAGCCTGGAAACCTGAGTTCAATTCCCAGAACCTGTATAAAGATAGGAGAGAATCAACTCAATACTGTCCTCTGACCTCCACACGTGTGCATATGAACACCCGCAAGGAATAGTGAAGTGTAAACAAACCAAGTATGGAACCCAAGTCACAAACTAAATCTAGCTCAGATGTCTAGCTTTTGTGAAAATAACCAAGACTGTGACTCAAGCTGATAGTCCTTGGCCCAAGACAGACAAGAGGGCTAAATAATTCCCTTTAAGGAGTGGCAGCACTGTTGAAATTACTTGGATTTGGGCTGGTGAGATGGCTCAGTGGGTAAGAGCACCCGACTGCTCTTCCAAAGGTCCAGAGTTCAAATCCCAGCAACCACATGGTGGCTTACAAACATCCCTAACAAGATCTGACGCTCTCTTCTGGAGTGTCTGAAGACAGCTACAGTGTACTTACATATAATAAATAAATAAATCTTTAAAAAAAAATTACTTGGATTTACTACCAATTCGCCAAGACTCAGGAGACCGAGACTCTTACCCTTGCATTTGTACAGTCTGAAAGATAAGAACAGTTTATACTTTAAAAGCAAAGAAAATGGGCTGGAGAGGCAGCTCACTGGCTTAAGAGCATATATTGTTCTTCCAGAGGACCCGTGTTCAATTCCTAGCATCAATGTCAGATGGCTCCCAACTGCCTGTAACTGCAAAATATTCAAAAGATATCTCATGTAGACTGAATTTTAAGTGTAGCAACTCATACAATATTTACTATCTGGTTCTTTTTTTTTTTTTTTTTTTTTTTTTTTTTTTTTTTTTTTTTTTTTTTTTTGGTTTTTCGAGACAGGGTTTCTCTGTATAGCNCTGGCTGTCCTGGAACTCACTTGGTAGACCAGGCTGGCCTCGAACTCAGAAATCCGCCTGCCTCTGCCTCCCGAGTGCTGGGATTAAAGGCCTGCGCCACCAGGCCCGGCTACTATCTGGTTCTTAACACAAAAGGTTGCCAATCCTAATAAAAGGCTTTTAACACAATGAAAAATCTACATTGTCTTGTTTCGGATTTTTAGTTTATTTTAAATTATGTGTATGTGTGTGGGTCTGTGTGTAAGGATGTGTGTGTGACTACCAGTGCCCAATGAGGTCAGAGGTCTAAGGTCCTTCTGGAGCTGAAGTTATGCACAGTTTGGACTCATCCAATGTAACTGCTGAGAATCAAAGTCCGGTGCTCTGCCAGAGCAGTACATGCTCTTAACATCTGAGCCAGCTCTCCAGCCATATTTATAATACATCTAATACAGTATATCCTGAGTGTGCAAGCAGGTCCCTGAGATTCTGTGTGAGGGGTTGAAGTGGAGGCTGTACCAGCACTCTAACGAGGACACTCACCTCAACGTTCTTTAAACTCTCGTGATTTCTTTCATCTCTTAAAAATGAAAGAAACAGGGTCTCTCACTACATAGCCCTGGCTTGCCTGAAACTTGTTATGTAGGCCAGGCTGACCCTGTACTAACAGACATCTACTTGCACCATCATGCCTGGCAGCTCTTTACAAGTCACAGCTAAGTCCATCCTATGCAAACTGCACTGTAGCCTTCCTTGGCATTACAAGTTGCTGTTAGCTACTGAATGAAACCAACTATCCAAACTGAGTGTGAATAAAGTACACTCTAACCTTTTCACAAGCCACAGAAGCACTTCAGAGACAAGCCCAAAGTTGGGTGTGCGGAAATTCTCCATAGAAATATGGCGTGGGTACCCCAAGGCTCTCATCATCTCAGTGAAATCTGTGCAATATAAAACAAAGTTCAGTCAGTCCTTGTCAAATAGCATCTCCTTTTGGAAAACAGTTAATCTAATGCTTCCCTTTCTTATCAGGTCTTCTCAACTCCAGGTGCTGACTACATCAATTCTAGAATCAGGAAAGGAAAGGGGAGATTTGAAACAATATCTAATCCATCACCTGAAAAACACCCAAATTCAATGAGAGTAGATTTTCTTTGGAGAAATGGGGCTTAGGTATCAGCTGGGGCTTTAATTTCTCTCTGGTAGTTGCCTCTTTGCTATCCAAAATAAAAACTACCTAGCCTCATAAAACATGAGAAAAACATGTTGTCAGGAAAAGATTATACATTGTTTTTTTTTCCTCCAGTGGCCATATATGATTTTTATGACATAAAATTTAAAGATCAATTACTTTATATTCAGAGAAAATGTAAGAGAATGGTTGAACTATCTGCAGTATTTTACTGTAAAAAAAAAAGATTATTAAACAGTAATATTTTAAGTTGGGAGCAACTAAAACAAAGCCACACTGCTTGAAAGAAAGGAGAAAACAAGGATGAAGAAAGCAAGGCTTAGAGATGAGCAACCAAGCCTGGCGAGGTGCTGCACACCTGTAGTCCCAGCGCTCACAGGCAGAGGCAGGCTAGGTCATCTAGGGCGGTTGTTCAAGACAGGAAAAACCTTGTCTTGAAAAACAAGTAAAAGAGAGTAAGAAAGCAACCAACATTTCTGAGTTCTTACAATACGCTGAGGTCTTGACCATGGTGCCTGGCTATGTAATGTCTGCTCATGCTTCCAGGTATTCAAAGTCTACATTTAGCATCCCAAACAATCTACCTGGGCAACAACGCAGGGCAGGCTGCACTAGATCACGGAAGAGAGAGATGGTAGAAAGACAGGAAGCTGCCTTCCCTTATTTCTTTCCTATATATATCTATCTATCCCTTATATTGTAGCTTTCCCTTATACCTCTAAGAAAGGAGTCAGGCTTTGCCTAAACGCTCCTTTTAGCTAAGTAGTGGCTGTCAAGCTCTCCATTGTTGTAAATGGGGACAGTCTCATAGATGACATATAAAAAAATTATAAGTCAGTATAAATTCTGAAATATTCCTTTTAAATACTCTTTCCAGCATAATGACCACTATTCAATGATCCCAGCAAAATGCTAGCCTCATCAAAAACTATGTGGGACAGCCATAATTACACTGTTTCAAATACCCTCACACCCCAGACAACACGACCTAATAGCTCTTCTGCAAGTGAAGTAAGATTTTTGGGTCACACAGTCCCATCACTCTAGCTATGTGAACCAGGGGTAGCTATAGTACTTGCAGCTAAAACTAGGAAATATAATCGCCTGCCACAAAAAGGATGCTTCCTCCAAAGAGTACAATAAACAAGGGCGCTCTGCTTCCCCACTCTCCCACCAAGCTCTCTGCTCAGTATTTGGCGTTCAGGCAGCTGATTCAAACTCTAAAGTCACTCGTTCAATTACTTTGATCTCTTGCTGCCTGTTTCATCTCTAAACCAGGGCACAAAACCTGCTAGGAGAAAATGAAATATTGCCTACATAGAGAACAGCACGTGACAGATTGTAACATACAAACAAAACAAACCCTCAAAAATGAACAAAACAACCTAGCAGCACTAAGCCACCCATCCTGCCACTTCCTCGGCTTCACTGGTTCTTTCTACAAACTAAGGCAGAAGTCTCCATTTCCCCAAGACCTTTCAAACGCGGCTGCAAATGTGGCCGTGACAACCAGAGATAAAATGAGGTAAAATTAAACATTCAGTTCTTCAGCGGCTCGAGACACATTCCCAGTGTTCTAGCTACACGTGGCCAGTGACGGACCGAACTTTCCAAAGGTGCTGTAAAGTTCTGTCAGCCCCTGGCTGGCCCGGGGACCACCGGCCTGCCTGAGCCCACGGCTCTGGCAGGGGTGGCCCTGGGAAACCCACGGGAAAGGCGGGCGCAGCCTTACTGCGGAGGTCGCGGAAAGACATGGCGCTCTGGTCCCCAAAGAGTTCACAGGCCTAGCGCTCCCCGGTCTCTATGGCAACGCTCAGAGGCCCTGGACAGTGTGCGGACCAGGCCAAACAGGACAGGAAGCGAAGAGGCGTGGCGAGCGCAAGCGCAGGACATGGACCAGCAGGTGGCGCCAAGCACCTTGCGAGCTGCGCAGCGTCATAGTCATCCAGGGCGCTTTTGGCTCCGGTCCCGTTGGAACTCTCATTGCCTCACTAATACATAGAGCGCCTTATACCCTTTGTGACCGAGTCTCCTTTGTATTTGTAAACGCATAGCTAAACCCCGCAGTCGAAGCCGCATAAAGTATCCCCAGAATGACGGGAACGAAGATACCCTACCCTGGGGAGAATTCGAGAACTGTACCCGGAAGGCTTTTGTGCACGCACAGCTAGTCAGTATTTCCCGGCAAGCCGGAAATTGACGCCCAAACTCGCGCGCCAGGGGTTGCCCTGGAAACCGTGGTTAGTTTGGAACCGAGAGAGGTAGTGCTGGTGTACCACGCCTCGGGTGTCGGGGTCAGCACAGGCTCTGCAGAGAACTCTCCTTGGTGACTGCTACGAGTCGAGGACAACCGCGACAAAGCAGGGCTGGAGAGAGGAGAGCTGAGTCGAGCCAGGAAGGGTGGGCGACGAGGAAGGGAAATGGGTAGGCGCGTGAAGTGAAGGTGCCCTTGGCTGGAACACCGTGGTACAGACCAAGAGTAGATACTTAAGGACAAAAGTATGTGGGATACGGCTGGTCCAACATGGGGGACAATGCATTTGAACAGTCTTTGCAACAAATGGTTTTGAAACAGTGAGCAACGTACAGAAACAATGAATGGTTCATACACCTAGATGTAAAACCTAGAACTAAATTTTATATAATGAAACAAAGAGTTTGTGGCGGAGTTAAGATCCTAAAGTACCTATAGTTTTATATTTCTACCAGCAGAATAATTGTTCCAGTCCGAATGCACAGGAAAAAAAAATCGGCATTATCTACATATTGCTTAACAACCTATGAGAAACTGGATAATTAGACAAGTGTCACCCAGAACCATCTTCTCAGCATGCTTCAGATCTCTCCAGGTTTGTTCTCCAAATCCTCGTTCTCCCAGCCACAGATGAGGAAGCCTAGCGAATGACTTTCCAGCATACCAAAGCCAAATTTGTTTTATGTGGCTTGCTCTGAACCTAACACCAGCGAATTTACCCTAGGTTTCTGGCCTCTTCCCTTGCCCTCCTCCCTCCCTGCCCCTGACATGATACCATCCTCTCCCAAACTAGGGGGTCCAGAAAGACTAGACTTTACTGTGACATCATAAGGACCAGTTGCCATGGGAGACCTGCAGATCCACCCCCTAGACAGGGGAGAGCAGGCCCTACTGCACAGAAGGCCTGGCCACTCCTCCTGCACCATACTGGCCCTCCATGGAAGCCTTGGTCTGTGCATTCTCTGAGCTTCAAATAAGAGAAGGTGCCTGGCTGCAGGGAGGCGCAGCAGCAGAGATGCCACACTGTCCCAACCTGGGCCCAAAGCTACCGGGGAGAGCCCAGGGACCTGCATGCTTGGGAAGGAAGTAACTCCTGATCTAGGCTATATGACTGGGCCAGCCATGTCCTCTTGTACCCACTGTGCTTGTACACACTGGCGCCAGCATACTCTTTTTAGAGTAGAGAACACAAAAAGAGCTTGAAGTGCTCAACGGGATCTCAGTGCCAAAGTCCTGGGCTGCTTGGGTGCCTCTGTTAGGGGAGCAGCGGAGTAATGGGAATGGACAGGAACTGAGGTTCCATAGCCAGGGGTAGAAGCTCCATATGAGTTGGTATTTGCATTTCCCCCAGATGCTGGTCCCACTGGCCACCATCACCCTCCTGTGCTCTCTCTCTCTCTCTCTCTCTCTCTCTCTCTCTCTCTCTCTCTCTCTCTCTCTCTCTTGCAGATGCAGTAAGCTGGGCCCCAGGACGCCCCAGCCACCCTGACACACCACCCAACATCTATGAGGGAGGGTTGGGGGCCCAGCAGCAGCAGCAGGGCCCCAGTGCCCAGGGAAGCAAGCCGAAGAACTTCCGACTTCGACACCTCCGGAGCTTGGCTCTCTACCTGCCAGGCCACATGCAGCCTGCTGGCCAATGTGGAAGCCACTGGCTAGGCCGGCTCATGGCTGGGGGCAGCCTGACACGGCCTGAAGGCTCGCCCTGGCCCCCGGACCTGCCACAGGGGACCCTGGGTCCAGGTAACAGCCATTGTTCAGCCCTTCTGGAAGCCCACCTGCCCAGGGACAGCCTGGGAAATACAGGTGAGCTCTGTTAAGGCAGGACTGGAGACATGAAAGAAAGACTGAAGGGAACTCAAATGCCTTTTCATTTCCTAGCCTTCTGCCAAGAACTAGGAAAGAACGCAGTGGCCAGGACACACTAAAATGTCATGCTCCAGGGGCCAAGATCTTGTTTAATTTTTTAAAAAAATCCGTGTGCCCCACTATTGATTCAGAACATCGATGTACACAATAAGTCCTTTGAAGTCTCAGGACCACAGCAAAAGCCTGTTGGGATGTGTAAGGCAGAGGAGACGATCTAGGCTGGAGTTTTGGGTTCCTATCCTCACTCTCTCTTTTGATGGACCTTGGACAACTTTGCCTCAGTTCTTTCATTTTACAAACGAAGGATTCATGACGTTTCAGCTTGACCCACTGACATTCCTTCCTCACCCTCACTAGTTCTTTCAAGGAAGTAGTGCCAAGCCCTTCAACTGCCTTGAAGGTTGTAAGGGCCGAGGACCCCAAGGTAATGTTTTAGATTGGGCCCCTCTGAGTGACTTCTCTTTCCTTTTTCCTCAGCTTCCAGTTCCAGCATGGACCCAGCCAAGGGTGTCCCCTCCCAGTCTGGTCCCCCCGAGGGCTTGGGACTCAGGCCCAAGAGGTCCTGGAGAGCCTTGGAGGAGACCATGTGTCCCTTGTGCAAGAGAACCCGCTCTGGGGCCTTGGAGAGTTCATAGGAGCCAAAGTGCCAGGGCTGGGGAACAATAGGGGAAGGATGGCCGAGGAGGAGGCCAGGGTTACTGAGGAAGGGTTCAGTCCCAGCAGCAGTCCTCCCCATTGAGATGGCCCCCAGTGTTGCCCAGCACGAGACCTGGGCTAGTCTGGGGAAAGCATGAGGAGGGAGGGAGGAAGAACCATGAGAGGGACAGAAGAAATGGAATGCCCATGCCCTTGTAACCTGCCCAGACTCCGGTCAGCCACTTGTACCCGGGAGGTCAGGCCGAGCAGAGAATCGGGTTCCTGAGAGGCGAGGAGTCTTCAGGTCTAATCTCAGTAAAAGCCAAGGCCTGCACCTTCTTGTCTGTCTGTCATTAAGCCAATCCACTCAACATAGCCCTGCACCCATTCCAGGGGCTACATGGAGAGTCAGAGCCAGATCCAGGGAGGCTTTGTGGATGAGAGGCTGCTGAAAGTGACAGCTCTGGCAGGCAAGCAGGTCTCAATAGGCCTAAACAGGACATGGCATTCTGGGACAAAGGGACGAAATGGGGGTCTAGTTTAAAGAAGGAACCAGGACACCAATGCAGACATGTTGACCTGGACTCCGCACTGTCCCCATCAAGGTTTTAGATGAGTCTATGGCCCCACAGGAGCCCATCAGGACTGGCACAAGTATTCTTTCAGCTGGGCTAGATTTCAGGTCCTTGGACCAAGTCTTTGTTGTGACGTTCTGTAACCTCCCAGTAATGCCTTCTCCCACACTGTGACCACCTAAATTAACTGTCTCCAGATACCATCAACCTCCACCAGGGACATTCCCACACAGGTTGTGAACATGGCCAAGGCCTCTGCTGACCATGTGACTTAATTACCCCCGGAGCCTTCTCTAAGCTATGATGCAGGTGGAGGACAGGAGGGTTGGAGAAACAAAGTTGCCCACATGGCCCAAGTCCTGCCTCCAAGCTAAGAGACGACAGCGACAGCTCTGGTATGAGCTGGCAGACAGCTGCTAAGGACCTTTAAGGAACAGGCCAGTTAATGCTCTCAGCAGTGGAAGCCTTCAGGTTTCCAGCCTCTGCAGGACAGCTGCCTGCACGCTGAGCCATCAAGGTGACAGCAGCAAGCTCCCCAGCCCTCAGCCCTAGCCCACAAAGGCACAGCACAGCGGTGGGAGCCAGCAGCTAGACACAGGTGAGACTAGTGAACGTCTATTTATTTGTCAGGAGACTACACACTACGAGTTGTCCAATACTGGGCTGGACACTGCAATAATTATGGGACTAAAGGGAGACAGGTCGAGGGCTTTGAGGTGGATTTATGAATGCCCAAGTTGGAACCTTCTGGAAGACTCTTCCTTGACTACACAGGGCAGAAATGAAAATCACATGATCAGCACTGACTGAAAAGGGAGAGGATGCAGGGCTGGGGCCTCAGCACACAACCAAAACCAGTCAGGACTGGCCACCTGCTGGTTAGTTCTGTTGAGGAAGGGGGGTACTTTCCTGCCTTGGTCTTCCTTTGTGGGGACCCTTCCCTCTGAGGCCAGGCAGCGTTTGGCCGGCTCTACAGCCTGAGAGCCCTGAGCCAGGAGATGCTGAGGGAGGAAGCACTCAGTAATGGCCTGTCAATAAAGCTGCTCTTCATCAGTCTGGCACAATGAGGGGCAGTGAGGACACCCTGAAGGGCTCCTGTAACACTGCAGCAATTCTGTGCAGGACTGTGACAGCAAACACTTGAGGGCACAAGGGAAGGGATGCTGGAAACTTGAGATGTCTGCTGCAAGCACAATTCATGGTACTGACAGAGCCTCTGCTGCAGAGGGTGAAGGCCCACAGGCACCAGCTGCCCTCTACTCCCAAGGCCAGATCCCATGGGTCCACAGTAGCAAAGATGCCAACACAGAGCTCAGCCGCCTCCTGTCTGTGTTGGCCCAGGCCTTGGAGTTTCAGCTTCTAGAGGATGAGCATGGAAGGAATCCAGAAGCCAACAGCTACCTGTCCTTGGCCCAGCTCCCAGTGTGGGTCGCTATGTAGGGCATGCCAGGATTCAACAGGCAGGATGGTCCTTCTGGACAGGAAGAAGTGGGCAGTACAACACTGGGAACAGGGACCTGTCCATCTAACTGTCTATGCAGAGGACTGGTTCCTGAAGCTTTAAATTCTTGTGAAGGGCCAGCCCCTCTTTCTCTTCCCCGTTTCCAGCCTTTCATGGAGGAGTAAGAGCAGTTTCCATCTACACTTCTTTAGGGCATTCCTAAACAAAAACTGACATTCTCCTTGCTGTGCCTCTTTATTCTAAGGTTCCTGTGTCTTCAGGGTCAAAACGTCCACGTTTTCAGCAAAATTCAGTCCATCTTGTAGGAAGGAGCTGAAGGAGCAGGAGGCAGAGAAGCCCTTTCCCAGTGAATGTAGACACACCTGCCAGGCCATTGGGTGGTGCCAGGGCATGGAGGCAGGGCAAGAACTCCAGGTAGAAGGAGAGCCTGAGGGGAAGAGAGGATGGCATGTGAAGGCACTGCAGGACGATTACCTACCCCACTACCTGGTCTATGGGATTTAGCTGAGCCAGGGTATACCAAAACATGAGGTCTTCTCCCGCCCAGTCTTATCAGCGGCTACCAGGCTCTCCTGGGACTTTATATAAATATAAACACTGTCAAGATTCACATCTGGATGTGTATCAAGCCTCTATGTGGATGGAGAATAGTGTGGATGCTGCAGCATCCTAGTCTCTCCCAGATCTGCAATTCTCTGTTCTCTTGGCCTGGGATTCCAGCTCTCAGCAACCAAAATGGTTGCATCAAAGCAGAATCTTATCTTCCTGTAAAAGTTGTCAGCATGGAAAGTCCATGCAGGACTTTGGAGAATGCCGCATGGAGATGCACTGGTGGCAGTACTGGTGTTGAGTGGCAGGCATGGACCACAGATCACTGTGCCTCTTGTAAAGAGAGGCTGAGTAACTGGGGCCCTGAGTAGGAGTTACTTGATCTTCCTGTAACTTTCCAATATTCAAATCATATAAATCCATCATTTTAACAAAAAACAAGAAAAAGAAAAAACTTTGTTTAGGGCCTTGGGAGGTGGCTCACTGGTGACGACCATTTGTTGCTCTTTCCAGAGGACATGGGTCAAATTCTCTGCATATACATGGCACAACTGCCTGCTCCTCTAGTACTAGAGGCTCCAGTGCCCTCAAATTCTCAAGATATTTAGAAACATTAAAAAAAAAGCCACTCAGGGGCTGGAGAGATTGCTTGGTTGGAAAAGTGATTGCTATACAAACATGAATCGGTACAAAAAACCTGGTTTGCAGCTGGGGAGTCAGAGACAAGAGGCCCTCTGAGGCTCACTAGTTGGTCCAGTTAAATCAATGAGCTACAAGGTTCATGAGAAACCCTGTCTCAAAATTAAGGAATAACTAAGGAATATGCACCATGTTGAGCTCTATGCTCCACAAATGTACACATGTGTATGCATATGAACATGAACACACAAAGCCCAGGGAGTAAAGGGTTCTGGCAAGTAGTTTGAGGTCTCTGGTCCCTTGCTCTTCAAAAAGCTTCTGGACCCGCTATGAACTGTTCACCGGTACCCTGCCTAGAGACGACTTGTTGCTGCAAGCATCAGACTCCCCAGGTCCTACCCGTTCCTACCTGTTGACGACCAGTATACATTCTGCTCCTGAGCCAGCGTAGCACCGGGCCTGCAGCTGGGGCAGGCTGATGGGCCGGCGGGTGGCCACCAGCTCCTCGAAAAGGACAGCAAAAGTCAGACAGACAGGAAAGCAGGCTCCACAAAGTGCTGAGGACAGAGGCCTGGTGGAGGCTGCCCCAATGGCATTACATGGTACGGCTGTACTCTATGCCACCTTTGGTGGAAATGCTGGACCATGGCAGAAAGCTGCAGAGCAGGCTGTGGGCCTGGCGGTAGATCCTGTGTGGGATGGAGCAGGGGCTCAGGTTGGCTAGTGCTGAGCCCAGGTGCTGGATGTAGTCTGTAGGCTCTGTCAAGGAAGATATTCTATGTGCCCCCATCTGCCTTGCCCACATGCAGTGTCCTTGGGTTTGATCAATGACCTACAGCACTGTACCCATATGGCACAATGCATTCAACTGGAAGCCAAGGGCCTATTAAACCCTAGAGAATACTAGAAAGGCTCTTTAAATAGACCATTAATTTGCTCTATGACTGTTGGAACATCTGATTTCCTTCCCACCAAACAAGGACATCATTAGAGGGGAGAACTGGGGGTGAGTGGATACACCTTGGATAAAGCAACTCCAAGGCCGGAACTCAAGTGTGGCTCTGCCATTGTTTCCTTCCTTCTCTGCATCACAGGCTGCACAGAGGAATACTTGTATCTGCTATGTTTACTGCTAACCTCTAGAACAGGGTATTTTCCATACTGAGTGGAAAATCCTGGGCCCAGAGAGTTAAAACTTGACCTCCCTGCTGGGCTGTAGTTGCCAGGGAGTGCCAGCTTTCCTAATGTATGCAACCAATCAGGTACACCCAACCTGCCCATACTATGATCTAATCAAGGAACAATGCTGCAAGCTAAGCCACTGACTGTCACCTGAAGGTGGTCACAGTTTAAGCTGAACCTCTAGTTCTCTAGCCAGGAAATCATAAAGCCTTCTCCTGATCCCTTCCAGCAGTAAAGGATATAAGATGGTCCAGGGAGGGTGGCCGCCATTGATGTAGAGGACATAGGTGAAGCCATCTTTGAGGACCCCTCGAATGGAGTAGTAGTAGGGCAGATAGTGATGCTGCCTAAAGTCTCTGTTTTCATAGAAGTTTATTGCTGTATTGTTGGTGGTGAGAACATGCAGGTAGATGGCTTTGCAGTGGTCCTGGGCGGTGGTTGAAATATGATCCTTTAAACTTTCTAGTAAAAGGGAACCTGGGGAAAGGAGATGAAGGTTTCCCACAGCAGGGCAGTTAAGAGAATGTAGAAGCAGCCATGGCTTCTGCAGGAGTTTAGAGGGCTACACTCCCAGATCTGTAACCAGCCTCTGGTTACCCTCCACTATTAAAGCCCCTAAAAGATCCTAGCCAGACAGAGCCCATGAAATGCATGCCACTGTGGACCACAGATGTATCCTGGAGGTGCTCTGGGACTACAGTGGACATTTGTCAACCTTTCAAACAGCAACAAGTGTAAACCAGAACCCAGAGAGTGTGGGAAAGGCAGGCCTGGGTAAGAAAGAGGGCCGCTGCTCCCTGCTGTGTGCTCACTGCTCCCTGCTGTGTACTCTATGGAGGAGATGGGTCTGATGAATGCTGCAGAGTGCCAGGACTTCATTTATGTTTCTTATTCTGAACTGAGAACATCTTGCCGATACACATGACCATGTCTGGCAACAGGAGAGGTAAGGGAGGTCTATTCTTTCCTGAGACTGTCCTAGGGAGTCACACTGGGAGGACAGGAGGACAGGATCTGTCCCCAAATAGGGATAAGGAAGAAGAGACGAGGTCCTCTAAGCTGAGGACCTCAGAAGAAGTGACTGGCTTGGGTTACAAGGGTGTTAACTGGCTAGGGGAGGGGTGGTTTAAACCATGAACTCTCTGCTTCTTACCTATGCCGTGTTTCCTGAACTCCTTCACCACTCCTAGACTGAGGATGTACGCAACTTGTGTGTCCACAGAGAAGCTGGAGGCTAGAATATCTCCATCCTAAAGAGAAAGTTAGAGAAAATCAGGGCAACTCAGGTGCACAGGCTCAGGACAGACCCCATCTGCATATCTACAAGTCCATTCTGCATATCCTGAGATGGGAAGCCACAAGGTGGGACAGCCCCATCGACACACAGAAACGACTGAGTTCAGGCCCTGTTGGCAGAAGGCTGCTACAGTGCGGGCACCTATGAGGAACATCTCAGAGATGGTGGACTGGGACTCTATGGCAGGACCAGTCATTACAACAGACTAAAAGCCAATGGCTGGGAACAGGGATGAAGTTTAACAGTAGAGCGCATGTCTGGCATACATAAGGCCATCGGTCTGATCCTAGCACCCTAAGAGAGAAACAAAAAAGAATATGATTGTCCAGAGTGGTCACATCTAGTCTGTCAACAAGCAGTGACAGCTGCCATACTGTGAGATGGTGGATTAGTGGAAAGCTGTGTAACGTTTATTTGTGAGTCAGGGGAGAGGGCACATGTGCAGCATTGCTCAGAAGACGACCAAGGAAGCTGGTTCTCTTCCTCCTCCACGTGGGTGCTAGGAATTAAACTCTGGTTTTTACTGCTGAACCATCCTGCCAGACCAGGTGCAAAGCTTTAAAGGTTTATAAAGAAAACCATGCTGTCCGGGTGACAACAGAGAGCAGTTTAGACAACAGCTTTCCCCCTGTTCTGCTACATGCTGAGCAGGGCAGCACACTGAATATACTATAGCATGCTGCTCCACCAATCCATCTGGTTCCGGACAAAAATGCCTCATGAGAAAGTCCTGACTCTGACCATGAGTTTCTCGTGATAGTCCCACCTCCTAAGAATAAGAGAGGTCTAGCATGTGTAAGATTTCCTTCCAAGAAAGGACACTGGGTAACTTGGTTTTTCTGCTTCTCATTGATCAAGTAGCTCCTATGTTAGGCATGGGCTGGGCCAGGACTTGCTCCTTGCTCCCCGCCTAGAACTCTATACTACAGTGAACCTGGACAAAGCAAATGTGGGGTGGGGATACATTTACTTCTCTAGTTAACAGAAGCCCTGGCTGATGATGGTAGCCAAAAAGATAGACAGGGAAGGGCATGGAAAGAGTAAACATAATCACGAGGCCCTCAGGCAGTATGCATGGTGGAAGAAGACAACCACTAGGAAAAAGCCCCAGGGAGGGATCATGAAGAAACAAGGTATGGGCAGGTACAGAATTAATACAAGGAAGATCCAAGGGATGCTGGCCTGTGCACCCTCTCTCTGCCTTAGCAATGATCACTGTGAGGTAGTGGCTCAGGAAGAGGCTGGGCTAGACAAAAACAAAACAAAACAAAACAAAACCCAAAACAGAACTAAAATATCTGTGCCCCCCCACCCCCAAACAATGTGCTAAGATATAAAGTTTGAGCACACTGGGGTAACCTTCAGTGGTCTGGGTTCTTAGGAAGACATGTTTCTTCCTCTTCCTCTGGGAATGGGACTCAGGGCCTCCTGTATATTAGACTAGCACTGTACCACCAGGGTGCTGCTCCAAACTCACTTCCTTCACTTCTGAAGAAACAACCTTAAGCAGGCTGGGTGTGGGGTATACATCTTGGATTCCATCACTGGAGAGGGAGAGGCATGTGGATCTGAGTTTCAGGCTAACTAATGAATCCCTGTCTAGAAAGGAACGAACAAAGAGAAAGAGGGGGGAGGGGAAAAAGAAAAAGAAACAAAAATAACCTTAAGCCAAACAAAACCATTTGCTGGTTGGTAGGAGTTCCTTTCCTGAATGTGGTAAACTAAATTCTGTTCCATTGCTATGACCAAAATTAACAGCAGGCGCCTCACTGTAATCAACCACAAAGAACTTTTTAGCTGTACTTAAAGTCTTCCAGTCTGCACTTAGTAGTTGCTCAAATCCTTGAGGGTTCTGAGGTAGGTAGGTAAGTCTTTAAGTAGTCCACAAAATTGAGTAAAAAGAAAATACATTTTCACTAATCCCTAACTGAAACCTAGCACATTCCTCAACAGATTACAGCACGATTGGGGCTCCTGTAACAGCGCCAAAAGCCCAAACCACAGGCACCTGCGCGTCACAGCAATAGGGCAGATTCCCAACGTGCCGTTTCTGCTTGTTCTTACTTCTAGATGCCCATCTTTATTAGGTCCATTAGTGGTCGTGTTCATTATGTTATTCCATGAACAAAACTACGGGCTGGAGAAAGAGTTCAGCAGTTAAGAGCATTCTCTTGCAGATGACATGAGTTTAACAGTGGCGTCTTACAACCACTTACGACTCTAGTTCCAGGGGGATCCTCTTTGGTTTTGTAAGTATATACCCCACATACAGACATATTCTGACTTGTAAGTATACACCCCACATACAGACATATTCTGACTTGTAAGTATACACCCCACATACAGACATATTC